>NW_005842249.1:1398911-1406202 GCF_000455745.1 Alligator sinensis
TGGATCTAGTGGCTGTTTACAAACTAGTCAGGGGGGACCAACAGGCATTGGGAGAGTCCCTGTTCCCCCGAGCAATCCCGGGAGTTACAAGAAACAATGGACACAAGCTAGTGGTAGTTTCAGACTAGACATTAGGAGGCGCTATTTCACTGTCAGGGCGGCTAGGACCTGGAACCAACTTCCAAAAGAAGTGGTGCTGGCTCCTACCCTGGGGGTCTTTAAAAAAAGGCTGGACGAACATCTGGCTGGGGTCGTTTGACCCCAGCGTTCTTCTCTGCCACGGCAGGGGATCGGACTAGATGATCTCCTCAGGTCCCTTCCGACCCTACCTACTATGAAACTATGAAATTATGAGATTGCCTGACTTATTCAAGGTCAGAGAGGAAATGCTTAGCTGAGCCAGAAACTGAATCAGTTTCTCCCAAGTCCATAACACTAAGTCAGGTTTCTTTACATAATTCTTTACGTAATACCAGGAAGCAGCTCTAGCCAATCAGGAAACTAAGAGAATACCATTTGACTAATCACAGCTCACCAACTCATCTCTCATTTCAAGTATCACCCATGAAATATTCCTAAAATAGAGACACCAGAAAAATTTGTCCCATAATTTCTAGAGCAGTGAATCCCTTGAGCAGACAAGAGGCTAAATTCGTTGAGTAAATTATTCACTACAAATTATTCGCTCACCTCTACTGATTAGTTCTTACCTGAGAGCCTACTCCCTTCCTTCATGCCTGAGGGAAAGATAAGATATTGAATTATACAGTTCGCTTCACAGGACTATGAATTCTTAATCTCCTACAGATATTGGGACAGTTCCTCACCTGGTGTAAACCAGCACAGATATGCTGATTTTGTCTAGCTCTTGTCCAGAGCTTTAGTTCTGATTTCAACAGGAATTTGTTGCTTTACCCCAGTTGAAAATCTGGCCCATTCTACTTAACACTGAGATATCATTTGTTTTATTTCATAAAATTAATTTTCTATCAATTACACCAATATTAAAGTCCTAAACTAGGCTGCGCTCTTGTAAAGACATCGTAATATATTCTTTTATTTAAAAAGAAAAGTCCTGCAACCATGGACTTTTCTTTTGCAAAGTTTTGTGCATTTCAAGGAACATAAGATTATTCTGGGGGTGATATTTTCTTTTGATCTGATTTAATAATGCAAATTCCAAATAGCAACAACACATTTTATTAGATCTAGGCTCATGCTATCTGTCTGTCAAAATGTTATGAAGTCCTGTAATGATTAATAATGGTGTTGTAATATCCATGATGAGATGGCTGTGAATAACTGATTTTTTGTGTGCTTATTTGACATTTTTTGACTACACAACTGACAGCAGCAACCATAGGATATGCATGTGTACCTGTGTTTAGGGCAGCCAGATTTTAAGGGTCAGATTATTAAGTGCATTTAAGTCTCCAAAGTCAAAGAAAGCAGGGCAGGGTGGCACCTTATAGACTAACTCATTCAGAAAGGCATGAGCTTTTGTAGGCTACAGCTTACTTTGTCAGATGCAGTGTATGGCATTTGACAAAGCAAGCTGTAACCTATTTTCTGAATGAGATAGTTTATAAGGTGTCATCCTGCCTTGCCTTCTGACTAACTTCAGACTAACATGGTTAATTACCTCTCTCTACTCAAAGATAAGGAAATATCTACACAGACGTGTTGCTGGCCATTGGTCCAGGAAGTAAGTCCAAGCATTAAAACCACAACTCTAAAACTTGCATGGCACCTTCAGTGAATAAGCTGTTGGTGGCCTATCATTTTGGAAGCAACACAAATGGAGGGAAGCTTGCAAGACAGGCAGTTGGATTCAATCTTTTTTTCCCCTAGGTCACTGAAAGAAATCAGCTCAGGCCAGTGGAAGCAAAATATTGTTACAATCTGAAGTGCACTTGGTCACTTGTATGAAGACAGTCTGGTGACATCAGTTCAGTTCATTATAATTAGATGACTACAGTCATGTCTCAGACATAAAGGTGCAAGGCCCAACAGTGGTACCTTCAAACACATTGTGCTGCTCTGTAGACACTACCCTCTGCAACCAAAACAACATATCTTCCCTCCACATGGTGCTGATACGTACTGTGGGTTCATTAGTACTGCTTAGTGGCAGTGCTAGTTAGACCACCCCCAGTGCTGCATGCATGAAGTTACACTGCTTTAGGTTTAAGGAGTGGTATACATGGACCAGCACAGTGTGTTTGAGGGGGTCAGGTACAATGGCTGGATCCAGACATGCAGGCATGTGTAGTCTGTGGCGTAGTTTGTAGTGCCACAAACCACACACCTGGCATGTTAAAATATGCCTTGTGCTGCAAATTTGCAGTATGGGGGCAAAATTTGCTATTGGGAAATCCCAGGCAACCCCCCCCCCCCCCCAAAAAAAAGCGACACCCCCCCCCCCCCCCAAAAAAAAAAAAAATCCCCAAAACAAACCACAGCATGAAAAAAAGTGGTGCGGCACATGCCATGGGAGCTTGGTCCTTCAGGGAGACACTCTGGCTGCCATTCAAAGTGTCTCCTCTCCTTTAGTTTTTCCCAGGAGAAGCAGGGAAAGGGCAGTTTGCCTGAAGCGGGACATTTTGCCCCACACCAAAGCACACATGAGGGGAGGAGGGGTGCACAGTGACAAAAAGTAGCAGCACAAAATTTGTGCTACTGCTATTTTGCTGCTGCAAGTGCATGCCTCTGCAGGTGGGGTCATACCCAGGAAGTCTATAGCCAAACTTGGTGTACCTCATAAAATCACTACCACAGCCAGAAGAAAAGCCATGGATTGAACAGGAAAGAAGTTTGAAATGCTCTCACAAATCTAGAAATGGTCTCTGTGCCTCAGGTTGATGAATGCTCCTAAGACAATGTGAAGACATTTTCACTGCCACCAAATATTTAGGCTATAGCTATTCTGTAGATTCAAGTGGGACTTCATTCTCAACTGGGACCAGAACCTGAAAGTTGCTAAGCAGCTCCTGAAGAAGGCTTTGTGTCCTGGCTGGAATTTCAGTTCTCTGTGGCATGCAGAAGTGAGATGCCAGGTTGATGCATGTGCATTGCTAACAGAATGCTGACAGTTTTTTGGCTGTTGTGAACAAAGAAACAGATGGGCAACAGCCAATAGCCTATAACTTGGCCACATCATTAGCCAGTCAGAGCCCAGCAAATTTAGTGCTGGGTCTGACCTTTTGTACCACCCTCATGCCAAATTTCAGAATCTTGCTTCAGACCCCAGAGGCATGAGAGCTCTTTAAATAAAAGGTCCCCCTATAACAGCAATGTTAGTATTCCTTTGAAATAAGATTCATAGAGCTCTAAGACCAGACTTATATTGGTGTAAGTGCTTGGAAACCGGTCTACATCTGTAACTGTGCAGAAGTTCAGAGCACATAGACTGGTTTAAAAATGGCAGAACCCAGCCTAAGATAGACCTAGATGGACATAGTATCAGACTTAAGCGATTTAGGTTAGACCAGTCTATTGACCTTCGGTACCAGATCCCCTATCAACTCAAGTTAGGTCACAGTCTGCTGGCATCCCAGGTGCCTTTACAGACCCCCGTTCCCCGCTTCACATGGAAGCACACTGGAATTTGGCTCACACTTTGCTGCTCCAGCCAAAAACCTAGCTAGCCCCACTCCTGGGCTATCACAGAGCTGAGGAAGCAAAGCCTCTTTCCCCGGCCCCATGTGCTGCCTGCATCTGTCAGCTGGGCTGGACAGCAAGGGGGTGGGAAGTGGAGGCCCCCGGCATGGCCCTCCCAGCTGTGCTGGCTCAGGTCTTGAGGGGGCAGGGCTGGGCCCATGTGGTGGAGGCCTCTACTTCTCCCTGCCCCCCCCCCTCCCCCGCTGCTGCCTGGCCCAGCTGACTGGCACAGCCAGGACACAGAATTGGGAGCCATTGGGCTGTCAGCTGGGCTGGGCAGCAGGGGGAGGCTGGAGGAGTGGAAACTGCCTCCCCAGCTGTGCTGGCTCAGATCTGGGGGGGCTGGAGCAGGAGCCTCTGCTCCTCCCCCTGCCCCGGTACTGGGGCAGGGCTGGGAAGAGGGGCTGAGCTGGCCAATCAGAGGTGGCTGGCTGGTTGGCTGAGCTCAGCATTCTCTGGCAGCCTGCTGGGAAGCATGCAGGAGCACCCCCAGTCTGCTGGCATCAGCCAGTGCAGGCTGACTGCATGCCCCCCCACCGTCAAAGGGCGAACATCTGTTCTGTTCACTCCTGACCTAACGTAGGTGCTTAGAGTAAGGCGCAAAACTTAGACTGCTTCTGCCTCGGGCTTTCTGAATGTCTGTGTTTATACAAAACCTAGCATAGTGAGGCCTTTGTTAATGACTATGCTCCTAAAGGTGAACATTGTGCTGGAGCAGCCAAGCATGAGCCAAAGAATCATCATAAAATCTAATGAATTACTCATCGTTAAAAATTCATCCCTTTATCGTAAGGATAAGATGCAGAGTAGATGCAAATGTGTTCTTCTACCTACCTACTGGTTTGACAGAAATGAGGATACCAGAACTCTTAGTATCTTGGAAAATAGTGAATGGATAATAGGTAACCAAAACCTTTTTAACCACCTTCATTGTCTGCTTTCTTTCCTGTAAATGCTGTTTCTACTATAGCCAAAACAGTACCGCTGGGTATAAGCATGTCTTAGTTTCATTTTCAGGTGTTCTAAAGGAAGGAAACTATTTCATACCCATGACACCCAACACTTAGAGTAATCAGCATGAGGAAATCTGCTAAATTCATCAGTAAAGAGCTTGTCGTCTTCACCTGAGTGCCTACAGGGAATGCTTAGCACCACTTGAGGTTAGTTGACCCTGGGCATTTCTGCAACATGACAGTTCTGACATGGCTGATTACTTACCCTTCTTACAACTCCAACATTAAAGGTGAGTCTCATTTGTCTAAACACTTTGGAGGAACAGACTTTTTTCCCTTTAGCATGGCTGTCATGCACCTTTATTTTTTGTGTGCCACAAGATGACCACTGTTGGTATTATCATCATCTACTTATATTGCTGTAGTGCTAAGGAGGCCCTTTCATTGACTGGGACCCTGAACATCCAGTGATCCAATTGCCAAAATTAACATCCCCCCAGGTGTTTGCAGTATAAGAAAAGGTGAGTAGAAGCTCTCGCCCTGCTTTGCATCATAATTTCCAGGATAGTAATTGTCATGCACAGTACAATAAATGATATGTTTTAATACAATAAAAATGGCACCTGCCTAATAAAGTATTATTTTTCCTTCCCATATTGCAGTCTTCACTTACCATTGCAGATGTGCCTTTCAAAGCCTCCCTTGGAGTCAGATGTCCTTTGTTACTAATGCCAGAGCTCTCACTAAACTCCCATTATGCCTCGTCACTTTACCATTTATTTCTTAAATTTCTTAATGTCTTAACCTAGGTCCATTAGCAGTGTCTGCACTTACATGTACTAGAATCCAGAGTTTCCTTGGTCCCTAATTGAGTTAAAAGGACACCTGTGAAGACCTAGATAGCTGCTTTTATAGAAGAACCTTGCCAACCATCTCACTGTCTTTTGGTTGGTCTTATTTCCAGTTGTTTGGCAGGGGGGTGGGGATTGCCTTTTAAATTAATGAATTCTGAAGAAAGCCATTCCCAGTACATTTATGAATCAGTTCTGGCACCTGTAATGCAGAACCCATTACAGAACTGAGACTTCTGGATGAAATTTGCCTCATTATTCTTACTACTTATGTTTCAGGAGGGACGGGTGCTCGATTGTGCTAGTCATTGCTTCTGAAAACAACTGCCTAATGCACTAGCTCTGAGCTGGTTCAGCCAGCGGTTGTCAGCTGTAGCATTTTTTAATGCAGATTCTGTCTGTCCTTTTGACTCTTTTATATTATAAGGAAGGGTTTTTCAATTTTCAGTGTTTATATTATGTAAATTGTGTTCAATGTCTTTGAAAAAAAAATCAGCATTTATGTTTTGCTTCCCTTAACTAAACTAAAACTTGGTTTTGATTGATAGTATTTTTTTATACTACAAAACTGAGTACAAGTGGAACATGACACTGCAGTAGGGTTTCAAATTAACATCAAAAAGTATGAGCTGTTGGATAAAATCTCTACCAGATTTAAAACACACACATACAATATTACATGTTGGGTTAAGCACCATTTTTTAATTGACCATTACTGTTAGTCAAGCTAGCAATTTAAAACTGCTTACCATTTGCAAAGTTTAGTGCTCTTAAAACATCTTCCTGGTGAAGATTTGTAACAGGTGAAGAGTTTAATTTCATAGAATTATGAAAAGCATAGAAAATAAGGCCGGACGGGATCTCAAGAGGTCATTTAGTCCATCCTGACATGCTAAGCATGATCATCTATACTTAAACCATTCCTGACCAATGCTTTTCTAACATGTCCTTAAAAACTGCTAATGATGGAGATTCTACAACTTCCCTAGGTAAGCCATTCAATCTTACCCTCTGACCATGGTTGTTACCCTGGTTGTGCCTAATAACCTCTGTTTGGATTAAAGATTCCCTCCCATCTCCCCCTCCAGAAAGGCACTTAATCTTGATGAAGAGATGAAGATTCCACTGCTTCCTTTTGTATATTAATCCAGTGGATAATCACTCACATTGTTAAATCTGCGTGCCTTATTTCTAATATGAATTGTCACACTTCAGCTCTCAGTCTTTGGCATTGGTTCTGCCTTTCCCCATGAGACTACTGAGCAGTTTTGCTGCAATAACTCATTGCTAGGCTTGTCTTCAATAGCAAATCAGGCCACAGGAGTGTATAATTTCAGTGAATCATGGTAAACATGACCATGCTCTATTTTCTATAAAATACGCTTCTCCTGAGTGGTGGTTTGACTGGTTTGACTGATTATCTTTGGGAAATTTTATAGTTCATGTGCCCAGAAGTTGGCACCCTTTGTGAAAAAGGTAATTAGCTATATATTTACTATGGATATGGTATACAAGAAATATTTTTTAAATGTAGGTATTAAAATGAGTAGAACTTTTTTGGGACAAAATGTCTTCGGGGGGGGAGGGGAGGAAATACCATTTTGGCAACACCAACATTTTTAATTAATTTGATTTCATAGATTTCATAGACATTAGGGCTGGAAGGGACCTCGAAAGATCATCGAGTCCAGCCCCCTGCCCAAAGGGCAGGAAGTCAGCTGGGTTCATAGGATCCCAGCAAGATAAGCATCCAGTTTGCTCTTGAAGGTGTTCAATGAAGGCGCTTGAACCACCTCCGGTGGCAGGCTGTTCCAGACCTTGGGGGCT
>NW_005842249.1:1407286-1482401 GCF_000455745.1 Alligator sinensis
GGAGCCAATTTTCCAGCCAGTGGATCGTGGAGGACCCAAGGCTACAATTGGCCAGTTTCTCTGAGAGGTGATCATGGGGTACCAGATCAAAGGCTTTTTTGAAGTCAAGATATATGACATCAATCTCTTCTCCTTTGTCCAGGTGATAGGTCACCTGGTCATAGAAGGAAATGAGATTGGTCAAGCAAGACCTACCTGCAACAAACCCGTGCTGGCTATCCCTTAAGATGTTGGTGTCGGCCAGTCCATTAAGGATGGCCTCTTTAATAAACTTTTCTAAGATCTTCCCCGGGATTAACTTTTCTCTAAACTGTTCTCATCAAAAAATTCTGGAAAAGTCAAAATGCTGCATTTTGATATTCACAAAATAAAACATTTATATAATAATGTGGAGTTTTATGATTGTCAGGTTTATTTCATAAGAAAAACCTATAAAACCCCTATAAAATCTTTTAAAACAGTCAAATGCAAACCAAACCAATTTGTTTGATCCAAAGTTACTTGGCACTCTTTGATTTGATGCTTGAGACATTCAGAGTTTCTGCAAAAACAATCTGATTATTTTCACAGTTCTCTTATGTATGTGATTTGAATTCTGGTTCCTTTTGCCCGATGTCGCATTCATTGAATATGCAACACATAGTGTGCGTCTACATGTATGCTTTAATGCACATTAGACTATTTTGCTGCACATTAAAATGTCACGTAAAAAAGTGACATGCTAATGCACAGTAAAATAGTCTACTGCACATTAAGCATCACTAAAAAGCGTGAAAATGTGCTACTGTGCATTAGCACAGCCTAATGCATATTAATTTAATACCTAAGGTCACTTACACACATGCAGGGAGGCTGCTCCGATATGCTGGAATTCCAACATGTTGAATTAGACTCGATTAATCGAGTCTGCTGGAGTGTGGAAATTACTGCACTCCAGCAGACTCCAGTGTCATGTGTATCAGCGTCCTCGTGCTGAAAAATGGTGGTTGGACACTTTAAAGCTCATTTGACAAGCTTTAGTTCAAGGTGCCCTGTTGCCATTTTTCAATGCAGGGACACTGATGCACGTGACACTCCGGATGTGGCTCTTGGAAGCGTGCTAATTAAAGCACCTCTCTCTCCAACCCCTGCCTCCCTGAGCATGTCTATACATGCCCTCACATTTCAGGTACTAAATTTAATGCATATTAATGCACGTGTAGATGTACCTACAGTTGCATTCTGATGATGAGAGTTTGTTTCTGGCAGCTTGTATCAAGGAAGCTCAAAGAGTCACCCAACTCCTGAATTTCACTGGGCCTTGGACAGCTATTTCCTTTAGAATTGGTTAAAAGTATCAGTTTTCAGTTCCTAAATAGAGGCTGAGCAATTTGGAAATCTGATTGTTTATTTAGGGAACTCAGTATGGACTCTTTGAAACCACAACACCCTAACAATACCAATGAGCTTGTTCACACAAAGAAAGCAGTAAAGGATCAGGTCCTTGCATTGGTATTTGCAGCAAGCATGCTATCTGAACTCTGAAATGAAACTCTCATTGAATCAGCCCAATGGATGAAGTGAATGCATATTCTCTCTGCTGAAGTGTGACACAATTTTAAATCAAAGCTGATATTTTTGAAAGGCCCTGTGTTCTGCTAACTCTTTGTCAGGCTATAAACAGCTAACATTTTCACCTTTGTCAGAACAGATTTAATGTATCTGGAAAAACAGGCAATTGGATAATGTTATGACAGTGTTGCTATGACTTAATGGAATGAACAGTAACTTACAATCCTTGCATAGTCTTCTTAGGAATTCAGGATGTGACTACAAAGGCAGGAAGGAACAGACCTACACAAGCCTATCTCATTTTTTAAGTTGATATATAGAACTTTAGCCACACAGTCCAGCTTTCATATGGCTGTAACCCCTTGACTGACTTTGCCAGCTACTCCTGTATGTAGACTGCCTTGAATTAAGGCACCACTAGCAACAATTGCAAGTTTAACTGTATGTAGTCTCCTTAGGAATCAGGTCCATCCAGAAATCATAGGAATGGCTATTGCACCCTATGGAAAGGTAGTTGCCAATTCCAGTCAGTTCCTGGTTATAAGGTTTCTATACATGTAAAGCACTCACAGTTTAATTTATTGGGCAATATTGTAGGAAAGCTGAATAGTCCATAGCATAGATCATAAATTGGTATCTTTGGAGAAGTGAATGGCTCCCAGGATTGGTAACAGGATATCATTTTTCACACATAACTCAGTGGTCTATAGCTACACAAGGTCAAGGCTGTGAGAAGGTCTGTAGTTTCTGACAGCTATTTGAGATGAGTTACTGTTCACAGCCCAGCTCATAGGTGTCCATATCTTGATAATCACCATTGTACTCTGAAGAGTGTCCAACAACTGGAAAGCCTGGATGTTGGGTTGCCATCTCTCTTGCAAGAGTATTCTCTGCAAAAAATAAGGATTGCACCCACCAGACAATGTATTTGGGGTGCTTGTGTTGGTACTGTGTCAATCCTGTGAATTAAAGGGTTTCAGCCTGGAGGGCTGTCTATCTGGAATTCTTCTAAGGTATGACAGTACCCTATAAGGGGCAAAACTTTGGCTCTACTGAAGTCTACCGTAACACTTCCATTGGTCTCAGTGGGCCCAGGAGCACACCCAGAAGATTAAAATTAAAAAAAAAGAACAAAACAAAACAAAGCAACCTTAAATTCAATGGAAAAACTTCACTTTAAAACCCAAGTGATCTGAGCCTACAAACATTCTCAGGATTTTTGGCTTCTTATGAAATTCAATATTGTTGCTCTTTGTCAAGAAACAATAAGAGGCAACAAGAGTTCTGTCAATATACTGGAAGAGCTTTGTAAGTGTTTCTCTGAGAGCTGTTATCTGAAGAAAGATTTTGAATTCACATGAATAAATAATAAGTTGATCTGTTTGTCCAGCAGTATCTACTCTGTGGTGAAACAACCTTAGCTGACCAGCTAGAAATCAGGAGTCTCTTAAGATTTTGTTTATGCCCAAAGCAGAGACACAATGGTTGACCTGACTGCATTGTCAAAATAACATAATGCTAAAAGCAAAAAAAAAGAGAGAGAGAGAGAGAGAGAGAGAAAGCAGGAAAAGACAATAGGATAAGATGTAAGATGTCACGCTTGTACATGAATACATAATTCAGTGCTGGAATAACCTATACTGGTTTATTTGCCTTATACAAATGAAGTTCCATTGATAAAAATGGTGGAGTCTTTAGCTTCATCTTTGGCTTCAATGGGAGATGGATCAAAACTTTATTTCAGTTCTGCTCTCTAGCAGATCCCACTACTTTCAATATCAAGATTTACATTCTGGTGCTTAATTAACATGTACTCTCAAGCATTCAACACATCAATGGTACCCACACATGTCTATTTTTATGGAGACATAATATGAAACCCAGTTTTCCTTTCATGTCTTTGCTAACTAGTACAGTGAGCAACATCACTGCGGGCTACATTGTGCCTTTAACCCCGAGCAAGCATTAGCATACCAACTGCACCACACTGGTGTAGCCCCAGGAAACAATGCGACTCAGAGAGAGTTTGCTATGGATGTGAATAGAAGTGGACATGGACATTAGAGGTGTGCAAAGTGGGCCCTATTCGATTCAGATTCGGATTCAGCCCAAATCAGGGACAGTGATTTGATTTGTTGATTCAGATCACTGCCCCTGATTCAATTCAGCCAAACCCAAATCTGAAGATTTGATGCTGGTTCAGAGAATCAGTGATTTGGACATAGACACAGCTTTAAAAGTTTTTTTCTATATACCTTGAGGTATCAGCACGGCTCATGATCGCTGGGGCATATGGAGCATCCCACAGGAGTGCAGGGGGGCCCTCCATGTGCTCGGCGGTGAACCCAGAAGTGGACTGCAGGTATTTCCGGTCCACTTCTGGGTCTGCCGGGGAGCACACTGGGGGACCCTTCTGCATCCCCCTGGCCCGGTGATCGGCTGTAGGGGGACCCCGGGTGCCCCCCCCCCCCAGACCCAGGAGGCACCAGTCACCGAGCATGGGGGGTTGGGGGGGCCCAATGCGCTCCCCAGAGGACCCAGGAGTGGACCGGAAGTGCTTCTGGTCCACTTCTGGGGTCTGCTGCTGAGTGCGCTGGAGAGCCCCTCCCGCATTCCTGTGGGATGCTCCATGCGCCCCAACATCACAGTGCTCACAAGACCCTGCTACCTAGAGGTATGTAGAAAAAACATTTAAAGCTGTCTCTATGTCTGAATCTCTGAATCTTTCTGAATCAATTCATAGGGTTCCAGTTTGATTTGGAGAGATTAAAGGGTCCACTGATTCAATTCAGATTCAAAGATTCAGCCACCAAATCAGACCAAATCCCCACCAAATTAAATCAGGGACCAAAGCTTCGCACAGCCCTAATGGACATGTATTTTACTGAGGACCTATAGCAGAGTTTCTCAACCAGAGTCTTGCAAGAGCCTTCAAAGGACGCTGAAGTAATTGTGAGAAGAGAAGCAGATAAGTGCAGGCTCAGGCTCTCTCTAACTGGTTGCTCCCTTGCTTCCACTGGCCCTTCTGCAAGGAGGTAATTACTGTAATAGATTATTTAGTTTTTGAAATGGGGCACCACTCAAGTTACATAAGTTACAGAGTGGTGCCTGGACTCTGATGAGGGGTGCACTGAGTCTGAAAAGTTTGAGAACTACTGACCTATAACATTACACACAATGGAGATTGAACAGGAAGGCTTCAAAACTAAAAGAGCTCATGCTAGTATAGCATGAGCTGATGAGCCATGATTCATGAATGCAGGATGCAATTAGAATTTTTTTCAATAAAAATAATCTTTTTCTATTGGAAAGTGCTGATTGGGCAAAACCAAAACGTCATTCGTATAACGTAAATTCTGGTGAATTTTTATCTAAAAAATGAATAAAAAGGAAGAAATAGATTGAAGATCCCATTTTTACATTTGAAATGACTGCTCCCTGTGACATTTAGGGTCCTTCTACATGTGGAGGTAAAAGTGCAATGAGTTTTAATACATGATCCACAAAACCATGCCTCCTGCCATGCCACACATGCATGGCAGGAGACACAATTGTGTGGATTTTCCTTTAGATCCCATCACCCCTAACTGTTGGTGCAGAGGGAGCCTGATCCTGTGCTCCCCCCGCACCAGCAGATGGCAAATTCCCCTGGCTGAGAGCCCAGGTCAGCTGATAGGGCTTCTAGCTGCGGGGTACATCATACACTCCTGTGTCTTGCAGCCCCATCAGCTGACCAATGCTCCCAACCGCAGGGATGGCCCAGAGGTCCCTACAGCAGGAAGACCACACTTGCTGTGATCTCTGAGCTGCAGGAGAACTCCATGCACCCCTGAGGCTGGGAGATCACAGCAGCTGTGGCTTCATGGGGCCTCGCAGCTGGGAGTCCTGTCAACTGGGAGCTCCAAAGCTCAGGGGTGCACATGGCCCTCCCCAGTTGGGATCTCCGATCAGCTGATGGAGCTTGCAGCCAAAGCGGCCTGTGACCACACATTCAATTAATAACATGATGGGAAGCAGCTACAAAGTTATATATGTATTTTGTGGTATAACATTGTAGCTTATTCCACTTTTTAATCACACCATTAACTGATTGAACAGGTGACTACTTAAAGCATAATGAACTAGTTAATCACACTAAGTTTAATGCATAGATGGGGCCTTAAGCTCCAAAAAAATGTATACAAAGGGACAGATCTAAAATAAACATTTCAAATGTATTTAAATGAAATGTGTCACTAGACCCAGTCCATTTCTGGTGCAAGGAAATATTTCAGATTTTCTTTTCTTGTCATAATTTGGGCAGGGCAAAAAACTTCAGAGTCTTGTGAGATGGGAAAACAATTTCCTGTTCAGCTCTGTCTGTGGCAGACTTGTATCCTCTGCAGTCTACTTACAGAGGGTGATATGTAACAGGCACTTTCTGCAGCATTACATTTGTATTCCCTTACCTGGGTATAGCCAACATGGTAATCCGACCCCCTGAAAAGATTGAGTCAGGATCTGGTTTGATTTTCCTCACAGACTGCGTTTCTTTAGCATACAGATGACTTCCTTTGAATATCAACAAAATCTCCCAAATTCTAAAAGTGTGAAAAAAATATAAGCACATTTTTTCATACTCTCATGTTTAGAACTAGATCATTTTTCCAAATTTAAATTCCCAGGTTGAGTAGCCCATTGTGAAAATGAGGAGTGGGAATTTTCACCCCACCCAGGAGATTTAGACACCTGATTGCTGTTCATTTTAATGGTAATTGGGCATCCAGAACCTTATGCATCAGCTTTGCAAATCCCATAGTGGCCCTTTAGTTGTTTGAATAAAAAGAGAGAAAGTAAAATGTCCTGTAGTTAAATGAATTAGTAAGTGTTTAAGTGATGGGATGAGAACTTTTCAGTTTTGCTTCAGCAAATGTTATGGCATAGGCTCCAGAGAAGCAGCGCTGCCTGACATGGCATGGTACTAGCTTGTGCCTTTGGGATAGGGGTTCTAATCCTTGCTTTACTACTGACTTGTAATAGCAAGCAAATCACATCAGCCACTGATGCCTCTGTTTCTTCTTCCACTCACTAAGCTGCTGGGGGCAGGAAATGCGTCTAACAACATATTTGTGGTTTGCACACAGGGGCTCTGATTCCACATTAGACATGTAAGCACAATTAGAATAACTATAATGATACAGAAGAAAAACAAGTGCATTAATACTAATACAGCCTTGCCTCCATTACTTCTGATGTAGAAGTCAGGGGAGTCCATTGGCTGAGTCTTCCAAATTACTTGCTGACACAGTAGTTGAACACATCTCCAATTAAATTCAGATACTTTATAAAACAATGTTTAAGCTGTTGGCCTAAATTAGTCCTTAATTAGGTCATTTTTTTTCTAATTGATTAAAAATAGAGTTTCAAATTAAAACAGAGAGAGTGACTAACATCCTACAAATGATATTATTCATATCTGAAAGGGGGAAAAACCATCAAAAAAAGAAAGGCCCATTATAATGAATTGCATATCAGTTACAGATATGACATTTGGGATTGTTCTCTTGAAAAGCTATTATTTTTTCTCTTCAAAATTAGGGCAAGGATGCAATCACATAAAGAGCTTGAAATCCCACAAGAAATAAAATCATCACCACGCAGCTGATCAAATATGAAATTATTATGACTTATCATTTGTATTACAGTTCTGCCTACAGCCCTCAAATCAGCTTAGGGTCCTATTGTATTGGCTCTGCACAAATACAGACAAGAAACAGCCCCTGCCCTGAAAAGCTTACAACCTAACTACACAAGCTGAAAAGTCAGAAGGGATTTTTTAATTCCGTTAACACATGGAACGTCTGCCATTAATGCGTGAAGTAGAACCAAGAAGGGAGCTCACATCAGGTTCCCTATTACACCACCATGCCTCTACAGCTCCACCAGTGCGGGTCACCATGTCAGCCAAAAAGAACTTCAGCTTTTTCAAACAGAAGTGCTGTAAACTTAATGATATAAAATACGTATGCTTATCTATTCTTAAATGATTCTCCTCCCTGCCAACTAGCTGATGGAAACATCCAGTGAGCAAAATCAAACTAATACATTTGATGAATTCATTTATGGAATATTTCAAGAAGGTGAAAGCTAACTTGCATAGCCAGGTGCTCACATGATGTAGTTACCAACTGACTTTAATGGAACTATGCTGGTTTACATTAAGTGAAGAACTGGTCCATGGACATCAAAGGAGATATGGCATTTGACAAAAGCAAAGGACATGGCCCATTGACTTCACTGGAGCTGCGCTGGATTTGGCCCATTGATTTCACTGGAGCTATGTCAACCCATGTGATGTGTTGTTGTCTATTCTGCTTTAACAGCCACCTCACACAGCAGTGTACATTACCCACTATGCACTCCCTTTTGCAGACCAGTTTTCCCCTGAGTTCCTCTTCAATTAATATATAGCAGAGTTCTTCTTTAAGCAGTTAATTTCAATATTGGGATTAACATTCCAGCCACGTTAGGCGAGTCCTCTCCTTAGTGTCAGTCGGTGACCTTTCACTTGCAACTTAGTTACATTTTCAAAGGGCTTATTGGAAATTTGGTGTCTAGCTGTTCCTGGCCTCTTGAGAATATTAAAAGTCTTTGTGAAAACTGGCTCCTTTCATTTTCCTTATTTAAATACAGGGCCAGTCTGGTGTTAGGCATTCTTTCTTAATCATTTTCATACTATGACCAAAAATGTAGATATTAATATTCTAAATGTGGTAGACACCTTCTGTAGAACAACTCACAGCCATTTTTGCTTCATATCCCTGTGCAAATACACCCAAATAGACTGCTCACCATGACTTAATTGTACAGAAAGCATTAGGAAAGACTTCTCATTATTCCATAGATTTAATTCCTGCTACATATTCTTTCCAAAACCCAATTTGGGCCCTAATCCAGAAAAGAATTTAAGCTTATGCTTAAATTTAAGTGAGTAAATAGTCAAGTGTTTTGGGGTGTTCCCCTGTGCTTATGATAAAGTACAAGTTTAAAATTGAACTAGGCCTTAGGCAACAGGTTCCTTCAGTATATTTTTATTCAGATTCTCACAAGTGGCACACCTCTTCTGGTGGAAGAGCACACACCAACTGCTGAAACTTCCTTAGCCTGACAAAGGGTTTTTGAACCTGAAAGCTTGCTTAATAACTATTCTCCAACTATTTGGGTTGGTCTAATAAAAGATATCAGATTCACCCAAAGAATCTTGTCTGCCTATGTCCTTAGACCAACACGGCTACAACCTACACCCCTGCCATGCTTCTTCTGAGCATTCATTTAAGTTCATACTAGTCTATTCAACAGTAAATGTTTTTGAATTATTGAATTTTCAGCTTGCTGAACAACTTGAAAAAAGGAAAAAAATGTTTTGGGTTAATCTTAAGGGGATTTAAAATAATTATTTAAAAATTTTGAACTCTTTAAAAACACAAATTAATTAAAAATGTAATGTAAACAACTTAAGTGATGAAACGGCGTTAAAATGAAAATGTGATATGGTTTTGTTTTTAAAATATTGACATGAAACACTTCTGGTTTTTTTGAAGTTCTTTTGCAGCACTGGTGAGGGTTGAGGGCAGCAGATAAGGAGTGGACAGATGGAGAAATCCAGAACAAGCTGGTGAAATATTTAAACTGATTTGAAAGTTCATTTTTCCATGATAAAAAAAATAGTTTTGACTGGAAAATGTTGCCTACTTCTGCTTGTCAAATTGCCCAGTGGACACTATGGGCCCAGGTGAATCAAGTTCCTCTCAGTGCCAGATGCCCAGAAAGGATCAACTCTTTCATTTTTCTCAGAAAGTCCTGTTCTAAGCAGCTGCAGATTCTAAGCATCTAAGATCTTATTCTAAGCATCTGCAGATACTTCCTCAGCCTGATGAAGGATAGTTGTGCCGAAAAGCTTGCAAAGAATATTTTTCCCAACTATTTGAGTTGGTCTAATAAACGATACCAGATTTACCCCCGAAAACCTGGTCTGCCTATGTCCTTGGACCAACCCTGTTCTAAGGGGAACACAACAGGACCTTCCATAACTGATTGACAACAGCTGCTCTCCTCTTCTCCTGCCAGTTGAACTCTCTTGATGGGCTCCTGTGAGGAGTGGGAGATACGAAGTTTGCACTAACAAGAACAGCTCCTTTTAAGAAAACAGCAGAGCCAAATGCTTAGATTTAGTAGGGTCTTGCTTAGAGGCAGCATAGTGAATAGATAAGAGAGAGGTCAGCATGTTACAGCTGAGTTCCAGCCTTGTGCCTGTCCTACTTGAACTTGTTATATGACCATTTTGGACTGTTAATTACTTCCCTTCTCCAAAAGGAGCACAACATTTTGCTTAGTAAAAATATGGGCTGCAAAATACACAGAATTTATAACACCAGTCAGTAGAAGCACTGAAAGGAGAAGTCATATTCCCTTGGCTCCTTTCATGCTTCTCCCATATGCCAAAGGCTAGACTGAGGGGCAAAAAGAAGACAAGAGAATCTGGTTTGGTCTTGTTCCATCTAGCGGTTTAGTTCTTTGTGGCTGCTTGAGGCTGGTACAGGATAGTCAGAGGAGCCTGGAAGCATGCCCACTGCAGATGGAAAGTGCAGGAAATTAACATCTATTGCATGTGTGCAAATACCAATTTGCTAAGCATCATAAATCAGTATAACCTGGGTGGATGGGGACAGCTAAAGGCACCTCTCGATCTCCAGTGCTATGAACAAGAGGATCTCCTGAGTGCTGAGCAATTTCCAAAGCTAGCCCTGTATTAAGAAAACCGGTACAATGTGTTTTGTTATACACTTGCATGAAAGCTGCACGATATTAATTTTTTTCACTGGCCGTGTGGATTATACCCTCTTCAAGGTCATTCTTGAAGAGCACAAATAAATGCAATGATGACTGCTTCTCTTCTTTTGTTGGTGTCTGGACTGTACTTCTTTATTGACACTTTTTATTTCCAGCCCTCAAGCACATTTGAAATCTGTTCTGATAGGCTTTTTCCTCCATGCAGCACTTTCTGTCTTTGTAGGTCAATCAGTTTTGTGTCACACCACTGACCACTTCACTCAAATCCAGATAGATTGTTTCTGCTATTTCACCCTTGTCTGCTAATCCTGCAATGTGCTGGAAGAATTTGAACACATTATTGGACCTGATCTTTCTTATTCCATTTTTGTGCCTAATAAAATTAATTTCACAGAGAATTTGGAATGACTAAAATTCACAACATGCAGAAAAAACGGTCAAATAAAACTGCCTTGGAAACTGTCATGATTTCATCTTTTAAGAAGCTCCAAAAAATACTAGGTTATATTTGTATAATGCCTTTCATCTCAAAGGATTCCATGTGCTTTTCAAGTACTATAACGAGATCATTCAATCCACTAGTGAAAGGCAGCAGCTGAAATGTAACTGCTGTTCAGCAGTGACGCTACATAACAGCTTAATATATGGAGAGAAGAATGTATCAAAATATGCCCATTTTCAATCAACATTTTTCCTTTTATCAATGAAAGACCATGAACATCTGCAAAAACAAAAACCTGTGAAATCAGGCCAATTACATGACATTGTGACTAAAAAAAATCTAACATTCTGAAATGTGTACAGTACTTTGCAAGTATTTTTCACATTGTCACTAATTCACCCTTACTTTTGTGATCTGTATCAAATATGAATGAATGTCTGTCTGTGTTATTTCTCTCCAGAAAGTCAAGGCTCAAACTGTTGACTATAGAGTCAGATTTTCATACAGACACAGGACCTGCTGACTTCAACATTTTCAGTAACCCAGGCCCCTTTTTAGGTGCCTCAATAAGTGCTATTATATGATGACTGAGCTTGTTTCTAATAGGTAACTAACTACCTGATGTGCATAAATTTGTAAAATACTGTTTATTTCTAACACAAGATACACATAGTATTATTACCCCAACTAAAATTGGTGAGTCAGACTGGTGAGGGAAATAACAAATCACAGGTCTCCATGCTAGTGGGCCCAAGGAGCCATTTTTATTGATATTTAGCAATGACAATGCCATGGAATGGGGTCAAGGAAGACAGGTCAGTTCAGAAACGGTCTTGTTCCATTGGGATCATTAATGAGGTCATAGGATTTATTTTTGGGGGAGAGTAACAGTTGACCCTGGAGTCCTGTTCAAATGTGACCTTGGAATATTTTGCTTTGTTAAACTCCCACAACAGTTTCAGAATTTCCCATCAGGAGCTCTGCTGGGATGCTTCTTTGTCCCATTAAACAAAGACTGAACTTGGACAGTAGAGACAAACCATTCCTCTGTCTGTCTACTGTTTTAAAGCTGCTTGGGATGTAAAAAAAGTTATGAGTAATTATTTTATCTTATTTGGAGGGATTTTTTTTTGCTCTAAAAAAAATGAAGACATGCTATACCCACCCATAAAAGAATGCATCACAGGGTATTTAGTGGGAACATTCATGGTAGTTTCTGTGAGGTGCTGACTTTTGAATTAAATTATATCTTCATTTATAACTAACCAACTCAGGGAGGCTACATAAGTTCAATTGAAGACAGAGGAGCTGACTGACTCCCTCATATTTGCTTTAATTTAGCTTTAGCTATCTTGCCAATCCTGTTCAACCTGCATTGTAATTGGATTCAAATTATCTTTAATTGTGTTATCTGGGCCCTTGCTAAGTACAGAGGCCATATTTTTGGGAATCCACTTAAAATTCCATGGGACAAGCAGGGCTGACTGGCAAAGCCTAGAAAGCCTCATCACTACAGCCTTAGAGTAATTAATTTTGTGCAGGGATAACTTTGTACTCAGAAAGCAATATTCATTATAGGTAGAAGAAATCATTTGAGTCATTAATTAACAGTAGGACATCATCAGCATAAAGTAATAGTTTGATGTTCCACAGGATCAGTGTTATAGCCTTTTAGGTTATTGTTTTATTCAGTTTAGACAATACCAAGATAATAGTCTGATTGCCTGGATGTCATGATCTCACCATTCAGCAGGCCATGAACGGGACCAGATTTTCAAAACAGCTCAGTGGCCATTTATGTACATGAATCTTGGCTGTCCTAAAATCTGAACTACAGAATACTTTTGAAAATCTGGATGTTAACAACTGTTCAGAAACGTATGCATTAGTGGAGAGATGGCAATATATACTGAGCAACAACATTGATCAGACAAGTTTGTTTATGACCATCTTCCTTCTCTTACTTCACTGCTAGGCTACACCTGCTGCAGCCTGGCCTTGCTCTACTCCCAATAACAGTGATAGGAGAGCTTCACTTACTTCAACAGCACTGAGTTCTGCCAAGGAAGAGGGATTTGGAGACTCTCCCCTTGCTAACTCCAAATCAAGAGATTATTCCAGTGATACATTTCCCTTCTGACAGGGAGGGGACTGCAAGTCCAGGGTCATGCATCAGCCAGATCTGGCAATTTACTCTAGGAAGGCACATTACATAATTCAGGTGTCCCCACGATCATAGGGTGAGTTCAGGTCCCTAACAGTTGGGTATCAGGAATGGGGGAGCCTTGGTAGAGATGAATCACCAGGCCTCCCTATTAGGCCTTTTTGGGAGAGAGAGAAGAAAAAAACAATTTGAAAGGTGTCAGTTCTGTCTTTGAAGGGGCACATTAGTTTTGGGACCATCCTTCATCTGTTTTGCAAAGGTAACTGCCATGTCCTCAGACTGGTGCCATATCTTGCTTCTTCAGGGAACAAAAGTGAAATTTTTCTGTATCCCTCACTTCCACAGGAGCTGGACTCATAACTTTTTTCCTTTCAAATATAAGAGCTGTTGTGAACACTTTTGGTGTGCATTGTTCTTGAGTGGAATTTAATCCAGGCATAGTAATTAGCATAGGCCTTAAGATTTACCTTACCGCTGAGGTTAGCAAACAGGAATTTCCATCTGTGTTGTTTAAAGCTCCAATTCTGAGCTTTGTCCGAGTCGAGTTATATGTGGCTCTTCTGTTTCTACAGGTGTCCTTTCATCGTAAGCAATATAAGCTATTTTATCACAGTGAAAGGACTCTTGGGGAATCAGCTGCCACACATTTGGCCAACTTGTACCATTGAGTTTGGATTTATAAACTGCACCATACAGCTTTAGATTTAAGATGGGAATCAATGCTCTTTAAATGCATTCTCCTAAATTGTTACAAAGGCCAGAGCTCAGTGAAAGCAGAACAGCTAATCTTCATGCTGAATACTAGACTATCTCACAGGACATTGTCTAGACTATATTTTTGTTCCTGTTGTAACTTGTTACTCATTTGTGAATTGTCTGCAGTTAGCTAATATGCTTGTGAGCACTAGTTTCATGGCTCCACATTTCCTAGGTAATGTGACAGCCTAGGGTGAATTGACTCGTGATAAGTCCCCTCAGTTGATTCCAGCCTTGTAAGGTATAGCAACAAGACAGTACTTTTAAACTATTTTGTGAGCTCTCTAGTAGTGCTCGTTGTGTTTAGTTATTCAGAAGGAAGACTGTGCTTGTTGTGCCTATTTAGTAAGCTATTTGGATGCCTCAGGGCCTCTGCATTTTGTTCATACATTATTTGTGTGAAGAGCAAAAGCCATAAAGCACTATACATACTTACCCAGGAACAAATGATTTTGTGGAGCATGGAGTCTATTATTCACAAATGGCATAGACACCTCCAATTAAATGGTAATAAATGAACTCATGACAAGACAGGAGCGCAAAATTTAGGGTACGGGGAAACATTTCACCTTGAAGCACTCCTCTTGGCACCTAAATCAGAAGCTGAGATTTTTTAAAGTACTCAACCAGCCCACTGGGAAGAGCATTCACTACTCTACTGGATGTTGGGCAATTTTGAAAACCTGGCTGTATGAGTGTAGGAAAACATAAGTGTTCAGAAAGAAGTGTTTTCTTTGCCTGTAACATATTTTCCAGGAGGTCTAGAAAGATAATAGGATACAGTCCCATTTGTAATCTCTCTCCACATACAGAGGACAATCACTAATTGATTTTTGTTTCAGTAATGTGACCAAAATCAATGGCTCTGACCCACAAAAACTAGATACATGCTAATTTACCCTTCTACTAATTTATGCAGCCAGGGCCCAATCCAAAAGTCCGCTGAGCTGAATGGAGGCAATGGAAAACTCTCTATGGGCTTTGGCTCAGGCCCAGTGTGAACTAGTTTCTTCATACAGAGCACACATTGCAGTTAGCGTGCAGTTTGTCAGTGACCTTCTTGAACTTCAGATACTTGTGCCTGCAAAAATGGTATATCCTTTATATTTCAGTACTAACTGTGTGATCCCTGTAGTTTGTAGGCACACTTACACACCACTCTGTACACTGAAAATATATCCAGACACAAATGAATGGGCTTACTGTTTATTTGCAGAGGAAACATTGGCATCTATAGTCTATACTTGGAAATAGAGTTTTGCCTCTATATTTGCATGATATGCAAATTTATGCTTGTAGGACACGTATTCTGTACATGCAATTTTTTACCTGCATAACTTTGCATACTTGTAGAATACAAGAGCTACTTGTGTAACTGCAGAGTTTAGATCCCTTACCCCTTTTGGTGACTAGGGGCTCACTCAAGTAGTACCACCTGTTCCAGTGTAACTCTTTGCATGAGTAGTTGCTCATCAACATGAATTAGGATTCTGCAATCTGAAATCGGATGAGCATTCAATGTGTCCTTTTCAAATGCATTTTTGGGTATAATAGCTTTACAAAAGTGTTGATATTAAACATGGTAGTTTACAAAAATCTAGAACAGTTGACGGTTCACATACACTATGGCCATAAAAAAGGCATTTATGTCTAGTAGTGGACATTTCTCAAAAAATTTCCCGTTAGAAATTTTTCTAGGAGATGCGCCAGTGCAGACATTCAGTCTTCAACCACCACCTCTCCCTGGCTCTTTGTGCCTGCACCAGACCAAGGTAATCCCAGTCTGAGGAAGACATGGGGAGCAGTGATTGCAGCTGCTTCTGACCTCCTGGGGCACATCCAGATGAGCATGCACGTGCATTTCCCTGGGGACAAATAGCAGCAGTACACAGTTGTGCCACTGCTACTTGTTTCTGGGAAATGCCCTGTGTCCCAAGTGGGCTATGAGAGGCTGGGGCCAGCACCTGATTGGCCCCAGCAGCCTTATGTGGGGTCCTGGGGGCTTCCAGGAGCTACAGCTATGGCAATCCGGCAGCAAGGACCCTGGCCAGCAGCTGGAGTGTGGCTCTGGCTGGCCAGGTTCTGGTTTTGGGTGGTGCATGCTGCTGTCATGTGCACTGCCCACTTCTATTAGGTGCAGGTTTTTTTGACACTGGGGTCTCCCAGTGTCAAGCCCCCTGCCACAATGCAAATTAGCAGCACAGGGAATACCTGAATGTGCAGCAGATGGGTCTGCAGCGCTGCATATCACATATGTGCACTTGCCTGGACATGTTCCTGGTCTACAAGAGGGTGAGGAGCACTAAGACAATCTCCCTCACTTTCCCCAGACCAGGATGACTCCAAACTGGGAAAGGCACAGGATCCTTTTCCCGCTGCTCGATTCCTCCTAGGACTAATATGAGGTGAGCACCAGTTGCTCCCTGTACCTTCCCCAAACCAGGGTGACTTAGATTTTGGGAAGGCAGGGAGCATTTATTTGTGCTCAACTTTTCCAGGTCTCCTAGGGAAGTCAAGTGTCAGGGAAGCATATAGGCATCCTTTCCTGAAGGAGAAATTCTCCTACAGGAGAGATCTTTCTCATTGAAGGAGAAGGATCTTTCTGCCCCAGGAAGCATTTTTTTCTGTGGGAGAAACTTGATGAATGCCTATGCCGTTGTAGTTTCTATCTTGAGAGCAACATTTCTCCTAATAGAAATGCAATGCTTATATGTGGCTTATGTCTTCCCTGAGCAAGTTAACTTAGGTTTTTTATCCAAGTGTTCTCCTTAATCTTTCCTTCCCATCCACAAATACAACCATCTCAACAGAGTTTAGTGGTATTTTCATACTAGGTTAGTTGACCCAGCCAGGGCTATACTCTAGAGCCTAGGTGTTACTTTAAATCAGGCTGATAACCCATCTACTTTGTATTGAAGACTCCAGCTAAATCACTTTAGTACTGACAGTCCTGCAATACCTTTCTGTAATTTCCCCAAGTGCCTAGAACAGCAAAAAGTTCTCCCACAGGTCACTGGGAAACAATCACAGAGCAGTTCAGTATACTGAAGCAGAGAAAAGCCATTGGATATGACTCCCAGGGCATGTTTACATTGCATCAGACAGGGTTCAGAAGCACCACTGTGAAAATACACTCAGTCCACCTGCATGAGACACTGAAAAGGTGTTAGAGAGCTGATGAGTTTACCCAGCACTGGTCTCACCTGACCACACACAATGGAGAGCAGTGTTGGGCATACGGCACAAAGTGGCTCCATGAATTTCTGGGGCATTCAGCAAGTGTGAAAGCAAGTGAATGGGCCTTTTTTTCACAGCCTATTCCAGTATGACATGGTGAACACAGCAGGTCCCAGAGATCCTAGCAGCATACATAGAGTGCAACACCAGCAAGCACATAAGAAATTGGTGACAGCTCACAGCTTGGTTGCTTTTACCCAAGCCCAGGCTAACCTGGGTGCTGATTATTTAATCTGCCGTGTATATTAAACTGCCTCCCGCAAAAGGCTATAGCTATGGACTGCAGCATTCTAACCCATTGTAAATCATAAGCCTTTCACATTCAAAGTGCTCACCAGCATTAGCTAATGAATGAATCAGATGATGTTCTTGGAAGAAGTAATTAATATATTCGCAATCACAATGAAACGGATGCAGAACACTATCTCAGTCATAGTATAATGGGTTTCCTTTCTAGGAAAAATATCTACTCACTGATGATGTCAACAGTATTACAGGATTTCTGTCATTGTTCTTACACTGAATGCGATTAATAATTCTAGTTTTTGATGAGTTCCTGGCCTGGAATTCAGGACATCTGGACATACGAGTCCTAGCTCTGACCTGCTGTGTGACCTTGGGCATTTCACTTTGCCTAAGATTTCCCAAAGCAAAAAAACACAGATGACTAATTTGAGACACAAAAGTTTCCAATTTCTTGAAAGTGTTAAACACCTCATAAATCAGGTCTTTCAATATACCTTTTATCTAGGCATCCAAATAGGTGCATCCAAAGCCACATGTTTTGCCTTCAGTATCTTATGCCTCAGTTTATCTATTTGTAATGTAGGAATGCTACTTCCTGCTCTAAGCAAAGCACTTCAACAGCTATAGCTGGAAATAGCCACACAAGAGAGAGAATAAGTTTTATTTTTCTACTGCTGTGACTACTGCCTTTTAATGCTGGGGTGATGCTGCTTGATGATACTTGGGACATTTGAATATACCAAAGCAGAATATCATTTCTGGGGCATTCTTTACAACATTATTCTCATGCATTCTCAGTCTCTCCCATATGCGTGCATCCAAACACACAGCCCTATAACTTAACATTTCTGAGGCAAGGAGCTACATTTATGGACCGTCTATCAGGCAGAACTAAAGCAAAAAGTATCGATGTCAGGTTTCTAACCCCTTTTTGAAAGAAAGTTCAGTTCAAAGCATCAATAATATAGAAAGAGGAGGAGTAAAAAATATGTTAACATGTTTGGATTACATTAAAGTTTTAAGATTAACTAAAAGAAAGGAGAGAGGAAAAAAAGGCTGCTAATGGCAAAAGCACAGTGGAAAGGCATTATTATGTTACTTCTAATGCACATAAAGCATCTACTATTAAAAAGGGATGTCAGTTTTAGAGCCTATTAAATATATCAAAGCTGTACTTCAATTACAAATCCTTTCATATACATGTTTTAACAAATATGTCTTTGGTAATGGAGTGCAGCAGCAGCCTTTTTACATGCTAAACAAGAGCAATACTATAGAGCACTAAGGCAGAGAAAAGAAAGCAAGTCTAGGAGAAAGTAACTCTGTTCAGGGGGTCTATCTCAATATTTGCATTCCTTTTGTAATTCCCAGAACCAGAGCTTACTAAGCAATTCACTCTGCAGAGCAAGACCCTAGTGAAACTGAAAAAAAAAAAATGAATGGTAACCTATGCAGTAACTCCAGGACTGCAGCAGATTCTCCTGCAAGATGCTGTTCTTGTTCCAGGTCATTATCTTTGAAAACAAATTGTGTCACATCAAATGCTTTAAGAAAGAATAAAATCATGGCAGTGATCTGGTTTGTGAAGCATGTAGCTTCGTTCAGGTCTGTCGTGCAGGTCTGAAGCCAATCAGTGAAATGAGTTTCTTTTAAGTGCAAGTATGCTTTCTAGCTGGATTTCTGGTCCTGTGGATTCAAAGAACTCACCCTAAGAACTGTTCCTTTTTTCAACTACACATGGGATGCCACTGAGTAAAATGTTGTTGTCCATAAGCAAATAAGACAGAATCTGACCTAGGAGAAACATACTGGCCACTAAGAAGATAGTAAATGTCATGCTAGGTCAGACACTGGTTATCTAGCCTAGTGGTCTGTCTCTGACAGTGGCACTTGTAGATGCTATAGAGGGAGAATATTAATACAGGGTATTAGGGCTGTGTGAAATGGCACTGTTCCGTTTCGTCTTGAGTTTTGACGATTCGATGGAACAGTGTTTCGTCTTGAATTTAATTTTGAGTCGAAACAGCTGTTCCGTTCCATTGAAACACAAAGGCTGTTTCAACCCTGTTTTGAGTTCTGCTGGGGATGGGGAGTCAACCCAGCTTCACTGACTTCCCATCCCCAGCACGCCAGGGTGGAAGGCAGCCCAGCTGGGCTGCTTTCCAGTGCCAGATTGTGCCAGGTAGGGAGGCAGCCCAGCTAGGCGATGTAGCGCCGGGGACCAGGAAGCAGCCCAGTTGGGCTGCCTCTAGCCCCCTGCCAGATATTGCACTGGGGATGGGAAATCAACCCAGCTGGACTGACTTCTCATCCCCAGCCTATGGTCAAAACATTTTTACTAGCCTCATTTTGTTTTGAGGCTATTTCAAGGGCCTCTGTTTCATTCCAATTTTGCTGTTTTGACCTCAAAATTGGTTGAAACAGTGTCAGAATAAAACGGCTGGTGAAATTTTGCACAGCCCTATAGGGCATACCTACAGAGATCTTACAAACAAGTTCTGTATCCTGTCCCGCAACAACAGCTGGAGTGACAGCAGTGGTGGCTGCCATTCTTGTGTCCCCTTCTCAGTCAGTGCCTAGGGCTGGTACCCTGCTTGCCCAGCCCTAGTTGCATTACTGCATGTCTAGTGTATTCCGTCCCCTGTCATACCCTCCTTGGCATCAACCATCAGTCCCCCATATATTAAGCAGTATATTTTACAATGTTCCATTTTAAACTAAAGATGGCCTCACAAACTAAATCTGAATGCAGACTTTGCATAGGCCCAACTTCACTGCAGTTGATTCAGTTTGGAAAACAGAGAGATGCATCAATATTCAGTTTGTCCGTTCCTCCCAAAGGTCAAAGGCCACAGGGAACTATTATGATCATTTTGCCTAATGTTCTGCATGACAAAGGTCACAGAATGCTACTTAGGGGCACATCTGCATGTGCAATTACAGCTCCTGAATAAACTGAGGAGCTTCTTGCTCAAGTTAATTGCTCCTGGACATGCCATTTGAACTTGTCCAGGAGTAATTCACTCTGGAGGAATCAGCTCCACAGTTTATTCAGGCACAGTATGTGGAGCCTGGGTGGAGCAGTCCTAGCTGGCATGGAAGCTGTGGGGGAGAGGGGGAGGAGGGTCAGCCTCCCAGTCCAGGACTGCTCTGCCTGGGCTCAATGTGCTACAGAGGGGCAGGCTGGGGCATGGGAATGCCTCAGTGTATTTACAAGTGCTACCCTGCTGTGGAATTTATTACTTTCCTGCATCCTAATGTGAGTGCTCTTGTAGACACTGAGGCATTTACTGCAGAGCTAATTAGTCAGCTTTGCAGTAAACATCTCATGTAGACACACCAGGGATTCATGCACTAAACCTAGTAACTTGTGAGCATGTTACAAGGCAGCGTAGGAACAAAGGGTTGGAAAAACCACCACACTGCTTGGCAAATTGCTCTCATTGTTAGTTATCTCAACCTTAGTGCCACTTCATATTGATCCAACTTTAACTTGGAATTTGGACCTAGGGTTTCTAATTCATGCCTATCACTAGTCTAAAAATTATGCGAAACTGGGACTGGATTATAATGCAATCTGGACTGGAGTCAGAACATAAATTAATTCAGGCAGCAGGATGCTACAAGCCAAATTCCATTTGTAAGGATCAGATTTTATTGACATCTGGTGTGGGAAGGAGACCATTTCTATGAAAATAAATGAACAGCTATTAGCTTTTGCTCGTTCCTGACCAATTAATTGAGCAGAAGTTCATAAATCATAAAAAATGACAAAGTATTGATAATAATAATAACTAATAATAAATTCTGCTTAGCCTTTGCTCCCCTGGTATCCTGGTACTAGAAGCTGTAACAATTTAGTGAAATTAAACCTAGGCGCAGTGCACTTTAGCAGCAGAGGAAGCCATGGCAAAGACAACCAGGTTGTACAAGAAAGACACCATTCTCTTTTGTCTTCAGAGAAGAGCTGCTTGAAGAGATCTAATTCTCACTTGCTAGAGGGCTGGATTCTTGGATGATGTAAATTACATTGTTCCACTGTAATCAATGGGCCAGATAGCGCTCTTAAATTATAATAGCACTTTTCAAATCTGGAAGTGTCCATGGTTTCATATCAACTGAAAGACCCACATAGAAACATAGAAAAAATAGCACTAGGAAAAGGCCTTGAGAGGTCATCTAGTCCAACCTCTTATCCTAGCAGAATCCTCTGCCTAATCCATCCCAGGTAAGTGTTTCTCTAACTAGCACTTAAAAAAAATTGCCAGTGATAGAAACTTCACCACCTCTTTAGGTAACCTGGTCCAGCATTTAACCAACCACTCTCATGCTTTGAAAGTTCTTCCTAATATCTAACCTTAAACATTCTTGCTATAATTTATTCACACAAGGGACAGGACAAGAAGTAATGGCCTTAGAGAGCAATTGATCATGATCCTCTTTCAGAACATAAGAATTGCCATATTGAGTCAGACCAGTGGTCCATCTATCCTGGTAAGAGTGATGTTGTGACTCCCTGGTAAGAGTGATGTTGTGACTCCCAATAGATCTATCTGTCAGAATTTGTCTAATCCCTTTGTGTATCCTGTTATACTATTTGCCCGTACAACCTTCCATGGCAACTAGTTCCACAAGTTAATTACACGCTTTGAAAATCAGTATGTCCTCTTGTTTGTTTTAAACCTGTTTCTCATGATTTCAGTGCCCTCTAGTTCTTGTATTCTGGGACTTTGTGAATAACTGGCCACATCTAAATAAGATGCTAATGCGCAGGCATTGTAGTATAGACAAGTACTAAATGACTGCATAGTACCTGAATTACTGTGCGGTAGCGCTGACGTACACCTTTTTTGTGATGTTACTGTGCAGTAGCCTAATACTACTGTGCAGCAGCGTCACGTCATGGTTTTTGCCATGCGACACTACTGCACAGTAGTAACAAGCTAATGAGCAGTCTGCAACTTTTATAGACATAGCCACTCTTCCTTATTCACTTTATTCACACTGGCCATGTCTACACAAAATGCTGACTGCACAGTAGCTTGAGACTACTGCGCAAAAGCATCGCATAGCAAATGTGTGACACAACACTACTGTGCAGTAGTCCTGGCCTACTGTGCAGTCTGTGTCACAAAAAAGCCATTCCTTGGCACTACTGAGCAGTAACTTGAGTTACTGTGCAGTCATTTAGTACTTGTTTATACACAATATATGTATTCAGTATCTCATTTACACACGACCACCCTTCATGATCACTATCATATCCCATCCTTCTGTCAAGCCTTCTTTCCAAGCTGAAGAATCCTAGCCTTCTCAATTTCTCCTTGTATGGCAGGGTTTCCATAACCCTGATCATCTTTTTTGCCCTTCTTTGTACTTTTTCTAGTTTTGCAGCAATTTTTTTAAAGATGAAGAGGCCACCAGGAAACCCAGTACTCAAGAGGTGAGGACACCATGGATTTATACAGTGGCATACCAAGGTTTTCCAGTTTGTTTACAATTCCTTTCTTAATCATACCTAATGTTTTATTGGCTCTTTCATTTGCTGCTGCACACTGGGCCAACATTTTTAGAGAAATATCTACAATGACTCCAGCTGTGTACATACAGCTGAGGTTATTTTCCCCCATGTATATTACTTTGCACTTGTTAACAATTATGCCATCTTACTGCCCACTCACTCAGTTTTGTGAAATCTTTCTGAAGTTTTTCATCATCACCTTGGGATTTTACTAGCTGGAATAATTTAGTGTCTGATACAAACTTTGCGACTTCATGATGGTCTTCCTTTTCTTTATTTATGAAAATACAGAACAAAACTTTCCTCAGCAGAGATCTTTGTGGGACCTCACTATTGATCATCTTCCTTCCTGAAAAATGATGCTTTACCCTATCTATCTTTTAAGCCATAAAAGGACCTTCCCATGATAACTCAATCCCATGATAACTCAATTTTTGAAAAGCCTTTGGTGAGGGACCTTGTCAATAGCTCTTTAATAAATCCAGATATATCAAGTAGATCTCTTTTGTCAATGTGCTCATTAGCACTCTTGAAGAACTTCAGCAGGTTGATGAGACAGGATTTCCCTTTACAAAAAGCATACTGACTCTTCTGTGGCATATCATATGTATCTATGTAACTGACAATTTTTTTCCTTATTATAGATTTTCTTTATTTTATCCCAATTTGCCCAGGATAGAAGTGAAAACCTTGGTTCCCTGGGTCACCTCTGGAGCACTTTTTAAAGATGGGTGTTATATTGGCACACTAACAGGCCTCTAGCACATACCAACGGGCGTCTTAAAGTGTGGTGCCTCAAACTGGACACAATGGGCTTCTGTACACATGCTCATGCTGCAGCACTGAGCACTTTTAAAAGCACCCCGCGCTGTGGCACATGCATTGTATGAACAGCGAAATGTGCATCAGCACTGAGAATGTCAGTGGAGCACATTTTGCTGCTTATACAATTGCATGCAACACAGCGCAGTGCACATCAGCTCATGTGCAGAGCAAACTCAATTAATCAAGTCAGCTCCAACGCACCGGATCTCCAGGGCATCACAGCATGAAAATGTATGTGTATAAATGCCTGATAGTCCATGCATGAATGACGTGTGCCCCTAGTGGCTGGGGGGCCACGGTGGCAGCATGAGCACAGCGGTGGTGGTGGGAGCGCAACGGTGGTAAGCAGGGGCTCCTGCAGATGCCACCAACACTGTCAGGGGCAGGAGGGGACGGGGGGGTGGCGGCTGCTAAACAGAGATTGGAGACCACGCACAGATGCCACCGGCAGTGTCAGCAGTGGCCAGCAGGGATCACGGGTCACCTGCAGATACTGCCGATGGTGTTGGCGGTGGGGGTGGTGAGCTGCGACCGCTCACAGGCGTCGCCAACACTGTCAGCAGCGCCTTTTCATACGGGGTGCACTGCCATGCTAGGGGGTTCACATGTACCTGCATGCACCCCTACGCGTTGCTCCTGACTCCACAGGCCACATTTTATTCCACCTATTAGGCACCTAAGTGTAATTCTATTCCAACCTGTTCAAGTTCCTGAAACTGTTAATGCAAAAGGTGAATGGGTCCTCCTCTTCCTTGCTGTTTTTTGTGATTTATCCATCAGGCTAAGATGATGGTTTATTACACAAGAAGGAACATTAATGGATTTCAGCAACTTGAGCAAAGTGGAATGACATCACGCAAAGACATCTAGGAACTCAGTTTCTTTTTCAACATTTTTTTTTAAGTTTGTTATGTTTTTTGGTCCCAGCTGCTTGTTGCTATATAGGGATGGTTCCCTGGGTTACATACATCAGTACTATTTTCAGCAGCAATTGGATCTGTGAAAAAACAGTTCTCATGGTTGTGCTGATTTTTTTCTCCTTTTTCCAGCTGCCTCTATTAACACAGTTGCTAAATGTAAATTCAAATCACTGTGGTAATTAGCAACAAATATTGCTTTTTGCAATGGATTCTGTGTCCCAAGCACACAAAGCACTGTTCCTTGCTGAGCTATAGACCTCACGGCCATGTACTTTACAGAAATCTTCTGGTGCAGTGAGCATTTTATTATAGACTGGGGCACAACTTGAAGATTTAGCAGAAAGAAAGAGATGAAAAGGATTATTTTTGATAGCAAGCTCCTTTACCCATTGATTACTACAGGGCTTTAAAGGAGTAAGGCCCTACTTCACCTGTATGCTGTAGAAACAGGTGTTATGTAAAGCAAAAAAGGAACAAATGATATGCCCCAAGGTTTACAGTAGCAATCACTTAGTAACACTATTGTCAACCTACCTTATTCCTTCTCTCCTCCCTCCAGGGTCCTGAGTTTTTGAAAAGGGGAAAAAATGGATAACTGAAAGTTAAGAAATCCATACCCTCCCCCACAAAAGAGTAATTTCCATTGCTGAGAAACTCTCAAGAAATATCCTTCTGAAATGAAGAGTCCCAGTACTCATGTCCCTCTCCTAATTCTACCTGTGGAGGCCTCAAATGGATGTTCAGAAGACATGAAGAGCATAATTCTGGAATCACTAATTCCTGACTGCAAGATAGTTACAACTGATGTACTGCTAGAGAGCAGTACATTTATAAAGTCCTGACTTCACTGAAGAGGACCACAACACTCCAGCCATCACTGGGTCAAGGATTTCACTCTTCTCTATGTAGAGAAGGAGACAGCAGGAGAATGTGGATGGAATGCTATTCTGGAGGCTGCCTCAAGAAGATAAGCTTGTTAGAAAAAAAATTGGGACAAAGTGGTATACTGCCAAGCCCTTAAGAACATGCTCAACTGCACTGATTGAAGTCAATGGAGCTTAAACACATACTTACGTGCTTTGTTGAATTAGGGTCCATAATCATTAGGGAGTGAGAATGAAAATGTTTGAGATGCAAAGAAAACATTTCAGAGTTACAGAAACATGTGACACTGTAGAGATGCCCCTCCCAAAAAGTACTGAACTGTGAAATGTTTGAGCAAATTAAAAGCAAGTAGGCACTTTAAAAGGCCGGAGAGGTAGTAAGAGTAGATTTTCTTTTAATTAAATAGATCTGGGCTGGCATATTTAAAGGTGAGGAAATTAGGTTGAAGATAAATTTGTGCTTCAATATACACTCATCTTTAACTTTACTTCTATGGAGGTAGAAGGCCTGGGAGATAGAATGATATAATTCAGAGGAGATGAGAGGATGAGGCCATACAATACAGTGAGTATGTAGTGGCTGGTATGATGACTGCAATCTTAACTATGCAAAATGAATGTGGGAGACTGAAAACTTTTTGAAAGGCAACCCTGAATGTGGACTAGATAAATAAGTGAGAGAGGCCTCCTTGTTCAATAGTTAGGTCTCTGAATTTGCATTTGGGATATGGGCATTGTTCCAGTGTGTCCATAGCCTGAAAGTGACTTTGGGCAAGTCACTTCACCTTACCATGCTTCGTTTTTCCTTCATCTCCCTTGCTCTTCTTCACCTGGACCTCTTATTTTGTCTTCATACTGCTACTGCCACAGTAGGGCTCCTTTCTCAGTTAGAGAATCTGAGGGCACTGACAAGTGACATTTGTTGTGTGATTGGCCCTTTGAAAAAGCTCAGTCATGCCACGACAGAAGTGCATGGCCACAGGGCACTTAAAGGTGCCTAATCATGTGACAAATTAACCCTCATTACATGAAGGGTCACATGAAGGTGCTCCAAAGCAAAGTATCTTCATTCATTTCTATCTGATCAGGGCTGGGCTGATGAAGCCCAGTCCTGCCCTGGTGCTGTCAGCAGGATGGGAGGAGGGAGAAAGGAGGAGAGGGAACTCAGACTGGGTTTTGCCCAGCCTGCGCTGGAGGGGATGTGGGTAGATTAGAGTCCCCTGCCTTGGCATAGCACAGGCTGGGCAAACCTTAGCCTGAGCTCCTTCTCCTCTCTTCTCCCCCTTTCCATCCTGCAGACAGCATGGGAGTTGGGAAGTGGGGAGAGAGAGAAGGGGCTAGGGGAGAGAGGCTGTAGACACACAGCTCTTCTTGGATTGGCTCCAAAGTGGAGCTCAATCCCACAGCCCCCCCCGCCATCTAACAATGATTGCCTGCTGGGCCAGGGTAGGGGGAGTCACTGGAACTCATGGTGCTTTCTGTGAAGCACCATGATTTACAGGGGGAGCTGCATGTCTGTCAGCACCCTTAGTGTTCTGGTGAAAAACATAAGCATGTGATAAAATTAAGTGAGGGAAGATGGAGAAGGAAATAAACCAAATGCATCTTTACACTCATGAGTTAGGAGTGGATGAAAACATTCAAAACTTTAAAGAAAAGCACCATTAAGTAAAATAAAAATAGTTCAGGAAACATCTAAGCCATCTGGTAAGGGAGGCAATATGCTAGGAAATGGGTTAATATTTGCTCCAGAGAAGTGTTGCAAAGATCAATTAATTTTTGTAAAATGCTTTGAAGATAAAAATGTGCCATACTTAGGTGTTATTAGCAGGGGAAAATACATGCCCTGGAGTCAGTCCTCCACTGCTGGAGAGAGACAGGTATCTGGTTCTCCCAAACATTTCTAGAGAGGTTCCCCTAGAATTTCCTTCCCTCAGCTCATCTCCCAAAACAGCAGAGGAAAGAGGAGAAGCAGTAATAGAAAATTAAGGGACTAGAAGAACACAAATGGAGCAAAATGCTCTGCGAGGGGGGGAGAAAGGAACCTGATGCAGGTTACCTGAGAAGTATCATCCATCTTTTTCTCTCTCTGGCAGAAGATTTACAAAGGAGTTAGAAAGGGATGGTTGGCGGGGGAAGGGTTCTTGTTATATATTCACTGATTCAGTTCTTGAGTGATGCAGGTTTTTTTAAACACTATGCTTTTTCATTTTATGACACTTCTCAAAGTTGAATCATTCACAGCAGATGGCTCCATGAATAGTGGATATTTCCATAAATAATGACAGATTTCCCTCCAGTCCCCCCACCCTCCTCCACTCCACACACACAGGCCTTTTGTGTGCTATCTACTGATACACATTCATATTCTGGTCAGCAAGTGAGTGGATCTAGCATCACTGTCAATTCTACAATCCTAGTCAAATTGTGAAAACAATAGACTCATCATCCTGCCTGATTCCAAAGTATTTGTTCCAAACAATCCTGAAATATAGGACAGCATCTTAGAAGCATTTAATGGAGTATAATGTATAGACTGTTAAGCATTAGACAATCAATGCAAAAAGAAATCTCATAATGTGATAGCATGGAATTATGGGAGTTAACCAATAAACTATTGGAGTTTGGTGAGGAAGGAGAAAGGAGGAGGGCAAATTCCTCTTGCAATGAGGACAGCACAGTTGTGTGGTACAGGAGTCCTTTCAGGTGGTTAAAGAAGTATAAAGCAGCAGCAAGGGCGAATAAGACCTAGAAACAAAAAAGAGATGTAGCAGAGGAGAGGGAATTAATAACAGAAGTAGTACAGAAGAGGCCCCTTAAAACTATCCTCTGCTCCATGCTCTATCCCAGTGAGTGCTTCAGAGGAGAAAAGTAACTTTTGTGGTTAAGAAGTTGGAGTTAGGACCCAGTAGCTGAGAGTCTGCATCTTTGCTCTGTCATGCTTCCTTGGATAAAGCACCTAGCAAGTGTGTATCAGTCACCTGCTTGTAGTGAAGCAAGGAATACTTTCCTACCTTGAAGGAGGGTATAGCAAGTTTTCAGGCCTACTCACCACACAACCTGTGGCAGGGCAGGATGTGGGGAACTCCCTTCTGGTCAACCCAGGAACATCTCTATCTGGAGCCAACCCAGCACAGCAATGCTCCATAGTCCTGTCTCAGACTATGATGCCCGCTACATGTCCACTGGGCAGTAGCACCCCACCACTTTCTCAGTCTCGGCAGTCTCCACATATCCACCAATCCACAATCCTAGGAGGGTGGGGGTAAAGGAACCAAGTCTCACCCAGCCCCACTATGTCCTGGCAAGTACTGCATAATAGGCAATATTCTTCTCATAGTTCTCAACCTGTCATCCTATACCTCTCCCCATGTCCTTAGTTTTTCCACAATCTCCAGCTATCTTCACTCCCATCTTCACTCACCAGACCTCTCAGACTCAGTCCTCTGTTCTGTTGTCCTAGGGTCTAACCTATTCTGCAGTTTATGGCCTGCTTCTTTGCATCCTCCAAGTTAGGAGGGTCTTTGTTCTGCTAAGTGATGATGAGTACTGAGCCTTAGGAACTCCTGCCTCTTCAGCAACATAGGCACAACTGGGCCTCCCTTTTGTCTCTCTAGTTCTTATAACACCTGATGTAAGTAGATCCAAAAATATGTCATCTTCCGAGTCTTAAAGGAGGTTTCTGCCTGGGCTGTTCAAGTGCATCCCAATGTAGATATATTACATTGCAAAATAACATTAAATTACAAGATAACCTAAGGCAGTGGTCACCAACCAGTGGGTCTCAGTCTACCGGTAGATCTCAGAGCCTCTTGAGGTAGATCTTGGAGCCCTTTGGAGTCGATCTGAGGCTGGGGTGGGGGCCTGAGTGCCTATGTGCATGCACACATGTGCCACAGGCCAGCAGATCAGTCCGTGGGGGAGGGGCTGGGGCTAGATCAAGCCCCCCTTGGTGAGGGACAGTGCTGCAGACGCAGGAGCAGGGGTAAATTGAGTGAAGCTCTGGCCAGGTGGGATTTACCTGCTGAGGAGGCATGCCCCCAAATAATTTTTTCTTGATCTGCCTCCCCCTTCCCTCCCCACAGATTTACCTGCTAGGCAGGGGGGAGCAGGGGCTGGTGGTAGTACATGGTAGATCTTGGGTTGCTTTTAAATGCCAAAGTTGATCTACTACTTAAAAAGGTTGGAGATCACTGACCTAAGGTGACAGAGGACATATAACAAATTAGGTAACTAATACATGGAAATTGATGCAGAAATTTGTGCAGTGCATGAATCTGGTCTTGTAACCAGCTATTATATTATGTTAAACAAGAACAGTTTGAGTTACGAGGCTATAATTAAACTTCAGGGTCTAGTGAGTACATACAAACTCACTCCCTCTTATGGTTTATGTCATCACTGCCAAAACCCATCACAGAATTGTGAGTCATTGATCTTCCATACTTCATTGTTGTTCATTACTCACTGAGGGCTAAATCCTCTTGTGGTATAAATTAGCACAGCTCCACTATTTGCAATGGAGGCATGCTCACTTTCAGCAAGGGAGGATATGAATCCATATAAATGAGTCCTCTTAGCAATGGAAACAAAACTTAGATGGGAATACTTTCTAACAAAAAAGTGCTTCAGGAAAAGAAGGTGCTGTCTCTGGCACACAATTTCTCTCCAGTGGGGAGTGGTATTTCTATTTGATCTGCTTAGAGTACATGATACATGATATTAATATCTTGCCAAGATAAAAGCAAGGTGGCTCTTCACTCAGGACATTAAGAACAAAATATTAAAAGATTCTTATCAGAGCAATAATTTATGGTTAACTTATTGCTTCAAGTGCTCATAATCAGCCATCAATATACATTTCTATCAAATGACCACATAAATAATTAATAGACCTAATTTTGTCAGTGTTGCCAGGGCAGGTTTCTCTGTAGAAGGTTAATGCTATAATTTAATTCTTTATTTATGTGATTAGCAGTACCAATCAGGCCTGGTTTAATGAGGTCTTGGGGCATGGGATTGCCACAGTTGACTTGAGATTAGCAGGGGCTCCCCAGCATCTTGTTGCTTGGTGATTTTTCTCAAAGGATTAGTGCACAATGCTTCAAATTAGCATTGTAGTCCCTGACCCTACAGTGTGATCTTCCTGGGAGCCCACTGTGGGTCCACAAGAACAGATCTCAATAGAGGACCAGATCCTGAGTCAGAAACACAAACAAAAAAAAAAGGATACATGAACCCAATCCTGTTAGAAGGGTTACATTTAGACCATACTAAGGCACTTAAACATGATTGTCATATGTTAAAGTTCATTAACTCATACTAAGAGTCCTCTTAGCATCTCAAAAGTACTACCATTTCAGGGAAGGGTTAACTCTGCGGTATGCTACCTAGCTTATGTTAAGGTAACTTTAGTCTGTTCCACAGAGGTAAAATGAGCCATTTGTTGTCTTCCAGAATCCCAGGATGCACTGCTCCCAGTCTCCCTCCTCCCCGCAAAGCAGAAATAGAGTCCAGGTGTCCTGGTTCCTACTGCTCTCCAGCTCTCCAGCGGCAAGTCAGAGCTGTGCAGGCAAAAATGGCAGTAACCATGTTCCAACTTTAACACCACCTAACATTCCACAGATTTAGTATGGTCTAAACATACAGGTAACTTCACCCTTACAATGCATACCCGCCCACTAGGGAATGAAAGCACAGACCATCTAGCGGCCCTAAAATGACTCAGTCATATTTGAACCAGCAACCTAGGAAGGAAAGCAGCTTGCATTTCTGTATTATGCGAGCTAGATTGTAAAGAGAACGCAGCACACAGAACACTAAGGAGAAATCTGGCCATGTCATTAGGGTGCCTAACAGGGGCTGAGCTTTTTTGAAAATATGGGTGGAATTGAGGCTATTCACTGGCCAAAACTGGCATCAAGAAAAATCAATAGCGATATATTATTCATTATTTGCCATTTCTCACAATACTAGAACAAGGGGACATACAAGAAAAGTATTAGGAAGCAAGTTTAAAACTAACATAAGCAAGTTCTTTTACAGACTGTATGCAATTAACAAGTTGCCATAAGATGTTATAGAGGCTGACAGATTAATAAGGTTTAGAAGAGGATTGGAAAAAATCAGGTAGCATAGGTCCATCAGGGGTATTAAAATGATATTTTAGTTGTGACCTCCAAATTAGGATTGTTTGGGCTTCTAAATACTAGGAGCCGTAAAGGGAGAGGCAGAGGACAGGCCAGTCTGGACAGGCCCTGCATAAATATTTTCCCCCTTAGCATCCACTCTCTGTCATTGGGAGAGACAGAATACTGGGTGAGATGTACCTGTAGCCTGACCCAGTATGGCATCTCTTATGTTCACATGAGCACAACTAAAGATTTCTCCCTGCACATCAAGGCAACAAAGGAATTTCTTTACTTCCCCAAATATAAACAAAATTCACACAAGTGAGAAGGGCAGTAGGACAAGAAAAGGATAAACTGTAATTTCCTTTCTTTGGTCCTTGCAGAAAGAAGGCTGCTTTTGGTATACACCCATGCAACTAGAAATACTTTTTCATCTCTCCCCTGCTTTGGTTTTGTTTCATTTTTTTTTATTGAATCTTGTTTCCCTAGCAAACCGCCTTCAGCTCCTGTTCTGTTCATTATACCCAACACAGAAAGAGATGAAAAAGAATGAATCTCAGAAGGGAAACAAAAGCCTGAAATAAACTGTATTCTCAATTACCCTGTAGCACACTAGCTGGAAACAAGAAAGTTGCCACTCTGATATATACAATGGTAAATTGGGTTTGCCATATACAGAGGTGTTACAGGAAACCTTTCATTACATTTATGACTGGAGCACACCACCTTCTCCCATGCATTTGTGAACATTCCTCTGCTCCACAGCAAGCAAACAGCTCCTGTATAAGAAGTCATTTAGACCACAGTTAGCTCAGGTGGGCCTCATGAAAGGGAAGGGTGAGAAAGAGACAAATGGCCAATTACATTTCCATCACTAAGGCAATAGGTGATTTTTTTTCATTCACACAATTTCCCACTTGGTCAGCTCTGTGTCACAAAGTGAATGCATAGAGCAGTGAGTGCATTAAAGATATCTAGGAAAGACCATGTTGACTTCAGGCTGCCAGTAGAACTGCAGAAACTATCTCTGCTTCCTTGTGTGTGTCCAGGGCCAAGCCTCTTTTCAAATGAATAAGTTCCCGTCCCAAAAACACTTCTTCACACACTTAATTTTACATTGAGTGAGAAAATCCCACTGAAGTCGAATGAAAAAATCCCAGTGCATAAAATGAAGGGCATAAGTGTTCAAACACTGATTTTTTAGACCAGGAAGGACCATTCTGGTCATTTCATTCAACTCCTTTGTAACCCTGAGCATACAGTTCCACTAATGATTTCTACACCAAAATTCAGTAACTTTTTGCTGGGATTAGAAAGAAACATCCTATCTTAATTTAAAACCTTCAAGACATGAAGAATCCATTTCTTGCCTTAAGAAACTGATCCAATAGCTAATTACCCTTGCTGTTAAAACAATGGCTGTTAAAAATAAGTGTTTTTTTCCCCAGGATGAATTTGCCCGATGGATTTTATCTGGCTTTCACCTGCTGGTTCATCAGAAGCAGCTACTTCATTATGGTATAAAAGCCCTTCACACAGGGAAAATGTGAAGTCCATGCCTCTTCAGTATAGCAGCAAAAGGCAGGGCAGGAACCAAAGCCTAGAAATTCATGCCAGATGAGTTCAAAGTAGAAATAAAGCACACATTCTTAAACGTGAGGGTAATTAACCCTTGGGGCATGCTACAATGGCACTGGGCTCAATATGGGTACAAGTGGGTGGTATAATACAATATGGGTTATAGTAGAGCTGCAACTTGGATGACATAAGGATCCCCTCTAGTTTTAAATTCTGTTTATCTATATATCTAGATTTAAGAGCCCAGTACCAATATGCATAAGTCATAAAAGCATCACAATCAGTCTGATTTCCTCAAGACAAAGGGATTTTTGTGATATCATTTTTTGTGAAACTGTATAGCAGGGGGAACATTTTAAAAGCTTTCTGGCACATATTGCACTTCCACAGGTCTGCTTCTGAATACCTGAAAGCTTGTCAAACATCTCTTCCAACTATACAGATGGTCTAGTAAAAGAAACAACAAAACCCCCTTACCCCTGGTGCATTTCCCAGACCAGCACAGTTACGACAATGTTCCAACACTACTACAACAAAGGACAAAAAGATTTGAGGTCAAAGCTCTGTCTAGAGCTATTACAGTAGTAGCGATAGATATGATTGCCAGTATTTTTATGCCCAGATATGTGCCTACAGTACATGTACTTCCCTTCTGAGAGAATAACAGAAAAAGGTGACTTGACCAGAATCAAAAGTAGTCACTGGAATCAGAGAGCTGTAATTCTGTGTAAAAGTTTAGGAAATTGGATTTTCAAACTAGGTGAAGTTGAACTTGAAGTTTTAATAAGATTTTGGAAAACGAAATCAGGAAAAGCACTGATGATACTTTGAAATAAATCCCCCAGCCCTGGTTTTCCAAATTCCTATAGAACAGGTCTCAGTTTGCAGAAATGAATTTTTCATCTTTTTCAGGAATTTTAAAAATTGGAGAAAGAAATCCAGAAAACAAACTGGGAAGAAATTGCAAAATTGCCTCTAGCCAGAAAATCTCTACAACTGTGACATCTTCCTGGTGAGACAGTGATGCTGTTGTAGTATACTTTGTAACAAGTGACCCAGTGGTGTACTGGGGTCTTGATATAGCTGAGGAGGAGTGAGAATGTATGACATTAAGCATGATGTTGTTTCATAACTGGTCCTTCTGTTACTGGCAGTGAACGTGTTATCCATATGTTCCAATGCAGTATTGTATTCCATCATTTTAAAAGGACCCTTGGATGCAACCACAATTCTTCCCCAACAGGCAAATAAAAGCAAGGATATTGTTGAGACCACCAGCATTGCCAGCTCAGACTCTACATTATCTTAGGCCTCCAGAGAATATCTGTATTGAGCTTTCCTAAAGACCCTAGTGAGGCTGTGTCACAAACAGAGTGACTTGCTCATTATTCTAATGTAGTAGCTAGCAGCTGCAAGAACCCCAGGAGGATCAGGAAGGGTTTGGAAAGGGGGAGAGGGAGGTGAGCATCAAGGCAGTCTCTCCATGCATTTTCACCTACAGCAGCAAAGTTCTGGGCAGCAAGCCAGCCTGCCCTTTATGGAAAGAAGCAGATGTTATTGGGTCATTCTGTGCTGCCTTTTTGCAGAAGAATTTGCCTCTGCTCTTGTTTTTCATTTCTTTTTTTCATTTTCAGGGACAGTTCCTCATGGACATCTATTCCTCCTACAGATCTCCCTGCTTATACTTGGGAGAGGAAATAATCCATGCAGTGTTTATAGATGAGGTCTCATATTATGTTTTTTTTTCCCCCCAGGCTCTTTTATCTGTCACAGATGTACATGTGATCATGCCCCTTGGCCCAGCTCATATTAATAAGCACAATTTTCAATTATTCTATCTAGGATTGTCCCTTTTAATCTCTGTTTTCCTTCCTCTGTCATTTCCCTTGTTTGGTTTAGGGAGACATGATTCTCTTCAATTCAGATTCATCTCCTTGGCACAGATTTTCCTAATGGGTGGCAGCAAAATCATTGAATGTCCAGGCCTAGTGGCAGCAAGGTGTGTAAGCCTGTATCTAACTTGAAGCATGAGTTGAATAGTCCTTTTGATTTGGGACAGCTCTTCGTGCAGTAATGTGGCAGGCAGCTTGGAGCTGGGGAAGCATTGGGGTGACGGATATTTGATGAATGACATCATGATCTGCATCTGTGCTAAGGCATGGGTCAAGTCTTCTCACCACCTGCACTGAGAAGAGAATGCCAAAGCAGCCTGAGAACAGTTCAGCTGTCACCCTGCAACCTCAGGGAAGAGTTGTTTCCTCACTTACTTCCCATGTAAATTTTGTTTCTCACTGGACAGATGGTGTGGCATGTAAAAAAACACCTCACAGAAATCAAGACGAGATGAATGGCCAAGGTTATAAAAATAGGACCTCAAAATTAGGCTCCTAAATCCAAACTAATTAGGGTGCTGTTACGTGTTACCTTTATAACATTTTAAATCTGTGGAATGCTATGCCATCATAAAGCTGGAAGAGTTTCAGAGCAGTCATAGGTTAAGGATTTTATGCCACCCTGAACAAATGTCACTTGTCAGTAGACGGCCTGTTGAGCAGGGATGTAGACAGGAGAGGACTCTGGAATGGGAGGAGAGGATAGAGGGTGGCATGTAGCACAAAAGCAGAGAAACCAGCATGGGTTCATCAGGATGGGAGGAGAAAAGTCTCAGAATAAAGCCTGTTTGAAGTGACCTGGGTAAGGCCAGAAGTCAAGAGAAGTTAAGAGAGAAAGTAAAGAAAAGAACAGAATGAAAAAAGTTAAAGGATCAAAATCTTTCACTGATTTTGTTCAGTTTTTCACTGAATTGGGATTGGGGCAAGGGGAGAGCTGGGTTAACACTCACACCAGGGCAGAGCTAAGACCCAGTAGTATGGAGGTAGTAGGATTGTTTGCTGCTGCTGTTTGCATGTAGGTGCAAGAGCAAGCAGCAAACTCAGGAAACACTTGGGTGCTCAGAGCAAGCAGCAAACTGATGAGCTGAACCTAGGTGCTCAGAGTAGCCAAGGTCGCACTCCTGGAGCTTGTGGTCAGCATCATCCCTTGGGCAGTAGAGTTCAGAAGGGTTGAAAGCTTTCCACAAACCAGAGGAATGGGAAGGGCTGAGAATGGTGCATCCTGGGATTCTGGAGGAATGAAAGCACAGTGTTTTATCTCCCTGGAACATTCTAACAATACCCTGGAATCATCTGGGTAAAACAGTTCAAAGATAAACTTTGCCCTGGATGGCATAATATTAAAATGTCTAGAGGGTACTTATCATGGATTAACACCATTTAATGGGGGAATGCTCCTATTTTAAGTGGTTTGTGATGGTTTCCAGATAACTTGTAACACCACCCTTAGTGATGATTTATACCCTTAGTGGTAGGTTATCAGTAGATAGCCTGTTTTTAAAAAATGCAAGCAGCAATTCCCATTGAATTCAAGGCTCCTGCTTAGATGCCCATTTTTTATAATCTTGGCTACATCACTTGGGGGGAAAAGGCCAATACCCTCACTCTGGTGGCAATATTTAGACCTACTCACCAGTGACTCACAGTAGGGTACATTGTACTCAGAAGTCATGACAGTACTTTGTAGCACAAGGGCAGGCAATTATTTGGGCCCAAGGGCCACATAGGCTGTTTTGGTGAGCTATCATGGGCTGGGTTAGCACTCTCCCTCCCATCGACAACTCCCTCAAACTCCCTATGTGGGATGGGGTCCTAGGCAGTGGTGTTGAAGAGTGAGATGGGTGGGCAAGACTGGGATAAAAGAGTGGGGTCACAGGGCAGTGACAATGTGGTGCTGGGACCAGGTTAGAGCCATGATCCACTGCCCATGTGTCCCTACAATGGGTGTGAGTTTTGTGGACAGGGGCATGCAGGGAGCAGATGGCAGCTCTGCTCTGCCCCAGTTCTGCGCTGTCAATGCCCCAGAATCCTGGCCATTTCCCTGGATGCAGATCCCCACCTGCCCACGCACCCTGCCTGCGCTTCTCCTCAAAACTGTGTCTGGGACTAGGGCTGGGGCCAGGATCTTGGAGTGGTGACAGCACAGGACTGGGACAGAGCTGAAAGCCACTGCCAGGCCTCCTTGGGGGGGCCAAAGCACCCACAAGGGGGAGAGGAGGCCTGTGAGCCCTGCAGAGAAGGCTCAGGAAGCCAAGTAGGGAAGGCAAGGACAGGTGACAGCCACATGTCACCAGCAATCCCACCAAGTGAGGGGAACTAAGTCTCCTTCCCCATTCCCCTTGCCTATCCCCTCCCTTGGCCCAAGGTGTGCACCCTGCAGGTGGGGGAGAATGGGGTGGATCTGGCATCAACTCCATAGAATGGAGTTTGGTCTTGGTATTGATGATGCTGGCAGCACTCCACATGGTTAAGGTTGTCTAATATTTCTCATTTTAAGACTCTGCTCTCAGTTGCTTCTCACTTTGCCAAATATTAACTATTGAGGCTGAGATCTTCCATGTATGGTGGGGGTACATGTTGTTTTGCCCATATTAAAAAGAATCTGATGAATATTTTATTGAGAAGTTCTAAAACTTTCATGCTTTGGAGCAAAGAGTTCAAATTTGACAGAGGTTTACCCTTACGCCAGGGATGTGCATTTTGTTAATCTCAGGAAAACCTATCTTAATTTGGTCAATTTATAAGCCCCTGGAAATCTTATTTTTCATATGCTCATTAGACACGTTACAAAGTTTGGCAGCGACATTTTCTGAATGCCCTCTTTCTTGATTCTCCTCTGTTCCACCCAGATAACGCATGCTGGGACCAAGAGTAAAGATATTGTATCCTTTGTGATCCCACTTTCCCTGACAACAGGGAAGAAGTGGAGAGAAGGGAGCATCCAGGCCTGAATGTAAAGGCAGCAAGAGCTGGAACCAAGGATGTCAGAAAGAGTAGGCCAGGACCCTTGTTTAGAGTACTAAGATTTTAACTGAGAGATGGGAATGGGAAAAGAGGAATGATGAAGTAGGCTGCTAGAGAGACAAGACTGGAAGAGGTATGGGATAAAAGGAGACAGGCTTGGGGTAAATTGAGGCAGAAGAGTCTCTGCTCAGCAGAGCACACTAGCCTCCAGAACCTGGGACAGATCCCAGGGCCCTGAATCTCAGCATTTCTTTTGCTGTCAACAAGCATCTCTGAATTCCAGGCCCCTGGCAGATGTTAAAACAATGGTGCAATTGGGATCCGAGGAATTTTATGCCCTGTCCCAAACATTGCGATTGCTGCCATGCTACATGTGCAGAGTGGCGCCTAACCCAATATTGCTGATCAGGCAGAGGGTGGCTCTGTCCCAGAACTAGGGCTACCCCTAATCCCCAGCAGATCTGAGATTCTAGGCTTTTGAGGCTGGTTTAAATTTATTCTGCAATTAACCCATTAATTGCACAATAAATGTAACAAGTCAGGGGCCCCACTGGCAACATGTCCCACTCCCAGCAATAGTGGAATTCCCACCCCACCCCAGAAGAGTTGCAACAGCATGGGGATAGCCAGATATTGCACTTCAGGGCCTGTGCTTCCTTCATGCCATCAACACCTATAGGCCAAGTTCTGATCAAAGGCCACCAGTTTGAATCCCTTCCTTTGTCCTCCAGTTTGTCCTATGTGGACAGCTTACGGCCACAGATGTCCTCTGAAGAAATGTTTGTATGCATTGAGTTAGGATGTGATTCAGACCAGCCTCTCCTTTTTTTCTAAGCCAATTTACATTCATCCATCCTTGACAGCCGTTAGTAAAGATTTGATATGTTAGGAGATGCATGGGTTCATACAACATACACACAGCCTATGAATAATGGATTGTGCATTACAAATTGCTTAATATTTAAGTACCTATAAAAGTAAAAGGAAATTAAAACAAAATAAAGTATCTTTATGGGACTGACTTGTGTAAATATTACAGAAGGTGAAGGCTATTTGTGCTATATTTTGTTTCTACTTTATCTGGAGATACCATGATAAAACCTTTTCTAATTATGGTAATACAGTGCTTGATCCCACTTCTGGTTCTCACAAGGATCTGGATGCGTCATGGTGAGCAAAATTAGATTTCTAAGTGCCATCCAAATTTTGCAAAAAATTCAGCTTCAGCCCCGTTCATTAAAGGCAGTTGAAAAATGTCACTTATTTTCTATGAAAAATTTAAAAAGTAAATATTTTCAAAACTAACAGTGTTTTAATTTTAAAGGAAAACTGAAATCGAGGTATCTTTTTTCCCAAAACGGTTTTTCAGAAAATAATTTTAGCTTTCAAAAATTCTCTACTCCCCCTTCCCCTCACCACACTTCACTAAAAAAAAAACTAACCTTTTGTTGCTTTTTGAAAATTTTGAAAGATTTGATCAAAGAAAAAAATGGCCATAGACTTTTACCTTTGTTTGAAAAGTTGACTTTTTTTTTAAAACCAAAGTTTAATGGGCAAAAAAAAGCTTTGCTCCAGTCTCTCATTCTGAATATGAGCCCTAACCATGGAGCTACCACAAAAGCCAAGTAAGAAGGAACACCGATTTCTGCTCCCAGGACACAAAGTAGGGACCAGACTATGCCTTACTGGGCACATCTATCCAAGACTAGTTACTGAATATTAGCCTAGTTTACTGCACAATACAGGCATGCATTTACAGGTATGTGCCCTTACTGCACAGTAAAAATGCCTAATCATAACTAAATTCGATATCTGCATTTGCAGGTGGCAGTGCAAAGGGAGGGGGCACCTTCTTGCCCCAGTTGTCTGGGACCCCTGCATCACCTGAGCCTGAGTACCATTGGCTGGGCAGGGGCAGGGTCTGGAGCCACAGATGCAGGTCCTACCAGAATCCTGTCCTGTCCTTCCCTGGGAAAGGGGAAGAGGAGACAGGCTGCCTGCAGCCAGCACCCACTGGCCTGCCAGCCCCAGGGGCGCACGTAATGGAGGCCTCCTCTGGTAGCCACCTGGGCCTGGGCCCAGGCCTGCCTTGCCTGACTTACCATGGTCCTTAGGCACCCATGCATGGCTGACCCCCGATCTGAGGCTGGGCAGTACATGGCCTCTGGTGCAGAGCATCTTATCTCTGAAATGTTACAAACACTCACAAAAGGCTTTTGTCTCTTGCCTCTGTGGGGCCAGCATCTGAATGCTGGGGAAAGGCCACCGACCCCAGCAGGGATGCTGGCTCAGAGTTCCCACCACCCAGCACTGGAGCCTTCTGCATGTGCTGGCTCTAGCGGTGGCACACACAAAATCGGACCCTGTTTCATAAAGTTAATAGATTTCATAGGCATTAGGGCTGGAAGGGACCTCAGAAGATCATTGAGTCCAGCCCCTTGCCCTAGGGGCAGGAAGTCAGCTGGGGTCAAAGGATCCCAGCAAGATAAATGTCCAAATGTTTCTTAAAGGAGTCCAGAGTAGTTGCTTGCACCACCTCTAGAGGCAGTCTATTCCAGGCCTTGAGGGCTCAGAAAGTAAAGAAGTTTTTCCTTATGTCCAGCCTGAAATGGTCTTGGAGGAGTTTGTGACCATTTGACCTTGTTGTTCCTTGGGGCACTCTGGTAAACAGGCGTTCCCCCAGATCCTTATGTACACTCCTTATATACTTATAGGCAGCTACCAGGTCCCCCCTGACCCTGCCTTGTTGCTCCAGTGGTTGGTAGCAGTGGCCAAGGAGCAAGAGGAGTGGGCTTAGGCCTGTCAACAGGAGGACTTGGCCCAGGAGGAGAAGTCACAGGTGGAAGACATTGCCCAGGAAGGGGAATTCCAGACCAAGCTCCTGGCCCTGGAGTGGGAGCACCTGAGGATCATGTGCAAGCAGAATGCCATCCAAGGCCAAGCAGTGGAGGCTGCAGACAATGGCTGACAGACCCGGGATACCCTTCTGGGCCTGGTGGTCATGTGTGTGCCCCCCACTGCCCAGCCCCCATCCTTGGCCCCACAGAGCCTCTGGTACCCACCCAGTGCCCCACAGCAGGCCCCTGCCTGGGCCTGGAAGGAGGTCTTTAGGCACAGGAGTCCCTGACTCATCCCTTGCCCTGGGTCCAAAGTCACCCATCTGGACCCAGGCCCGCTGCTTACCCCAGCTCCATGCAGGCATGGAGCCAGAGGTGCTAGGAGTGGCACCACAAGGGGATGCTGGCCCTGCTGACCCTGGACTCAGACAGCCAGAGGGGGAGCCACCTGCCCTGCAGGAGCACTGGTCACTGCTGCCCCAGGATAAGCCCACCACCCAATGCAGTCACTGTGACCCCAGACCTGCAGGGGAATGATTCATAGTTTCACAGATGCTAGGTCAGCAGGGACCACAACAGATCAGAGTCCAACCCACTGCCTACGTAGGAAAGAGTGTTGGGGTCAGATGACACCAGCCAGATGCCTATCCAGCCTTCTCTTAAAGACCCACAAGGTAGGGGAGAGCACCACCTCCCTTGGAAGCCCATTCCAAATTTTGGCCACCCTTACCACGAAGAAGTTATTCCTGATATCTAGCTTAAATCTGGTCTCTGTCAGTTTGTGACCATTGTTCCTTGTTACCACAAGAGGCACCCTGGTGAACAGAGCATCTCTGATCTCTTGCTGTGTCCCCCTAATGAATTTGTAGGCAGCCACAAGATCACCTCTCAGCCTTCTCTTGCGGAGGCTGAAGAGGTACAGGTCTTTCAGTCTCTCCTCATAGGGCTTGTCCTGTAAGCCTCTAGCCATATGAGTGGCCCTTGTCTGGACCCTCTCGAGTCTATCAATATCCTTCTTGAAGTACAGCGCCCAAAACTGGATGCAGTACTCCAACTGCAGTCTGACCAATGCTGCATAGAGAGGAAGTTTTACCTCCTTGGTTCTATTTGTCATGCATCTGCTGATGCATGATAAAGTGCTGTTAGCTTTGCTGATGATTTCGTCACACTGACAACTCATGTTCATCTTGGAGTCTGCTATGACTCTGAGATCCCTTTCCGCTTCTGTGCTGCTGAGAGGGTCACTCCCCAGCCAGTAGGTGTGCTGGATATTTTTGCGCCCTAGGTGCAGCACTCTGCACTTGTCCTTGTTGTACTGCATCCTATTGTGTACTGACCACTTTTCTAACTTGTCCAGGTCTGCCTGCAATCATTCCCTACCCTTCAGAGCATGCACTTCACCCCACAATTTAGTATCGTCCGCAAACTTGGACACTTCACACCCACATCCAAGTCACTGATGAAGATATGGAAGAGTACAGGTCCAAGGACCGAACCCTGCAGGATCCCACAACCCACATCCTTCCAGGTTGATACCAGTCCATCTACTGCCACTCTCTGGGTGCAACTGCTAAGTCAATTTGCCACCCAGTGGACCATGTAAATGTCTATGTCACAGCCTCTTAATTTATTTATTTATGAGAATGAGATGAGATTCTGTATCGAAGGCCTTGCTAAAATCCAAGAAAACGACATCCACCTCTACTCCTGCATCTAAGCATTTTGTGACCCTGTAATACAATGAAACAAAACGAGAGTCATAAAACAAAACCAGATTGGTCAGGCATGATCTACATGCTATGAATACATCCTGGTTGCCCTGCTACATTATTTTTCTGGTTGGACTCCCAGAAATATGATCCTTCATAATCTCTTCAAAGACCTTTCAAAGGATGGAGATGAGACTGACTGGATTATAGTTACTTGGATCCTCCTTTCTCCCCTTCTTGAAAATAGGGACCACCTTGGCCCTTTTCCAGTCCTCTGGGACCTGACCCAAGCACCATGAGTGCTCAAACAGCCATGCCATTGGTTCTGCTATGACTGTGCCAGTGATCCAAGACTAGGGTGCTGGCCACCTGTCCCTGGGCTCTGCCCCCTAGATGCCCCCATCCCATGGCCCCCCAGTCTGGGACTCACAAAGAGACTGAGATGCTTGTACATAATTTTGACACTAAGAGGAGGATTTTTTCTTGCTGGTGGGTGGCGAGGGTAGTGGAGGGTCTCCATGTGTTGAGGAGGGAGGGGCAAGGGTGCTCCGTGCATTGAACAGGGAGGGGGGAGGGATTTGGGTAGGTCTTGTGAGGCGAATAAAGATTTTTTGGTTTACCATGTGCCTTGAAATGAGTGTGCTGCTTGGAGTGGGCAGTGCGTAGGAGGTGTGCAGGCAGCAGGGCAGGTGGGCTAGAGGAGGGAGTGCTTCATGAGGTGTTCTGCCAGAGCCTCCTGCATGCAGTGCCCTGGCCCCCACTGGTGTGTGTATGCCTCATATGGCTGTGCAAAGCTTTGGCTGCTGATTCGATTCAGAGGAGATTTGGCCCAATTAGGTGGCCGAATCTCCAAATTCAAATCAAATCAGGGGACCAATAAAAAGGTGCAAATCAATTTGAAGCTCTCTGAATCTTTGGAAAAGATTCAGAGACCTTCGATGATTTGGACAGTCCCTGCCCACTGCAGCAGGGAGCTGGAGCCAGACTCCATGCTGGTAAGTAGGGGGTGGGAGAGGGGGAGCTGGAGGAGGGAGGAGGGGACCATGGGGGGACCCCAGCCAGGCCCCATCCCCTGCCTGCTCCCCCAGCCCCCCTGCCCTCAGATTGCTCCCCCAGGCACCCCATGGTTGCCCTACCCACCCCAGCTCCCAGTGCTTTAAAAAAAGCCCAGACTCACTAGATGCTGCCAGGTGGGGAGTGATCCCTGCTGCCCCCCACTTTGCCATGCTGCATGGGGGGCTCTGCCATGAGCCCCCCAACCCCTCACTCACTCTTCCAGCCTCCCCATGGATACCCTGCCTGCCCCAGCTCTGATCCTTTATGAAAAAAATAACAGAGAAAAACCCTGGTACTCACTACTCCTGCAGTGGCTTTGTGGGGCTCATGCAGAGCCTCCCTTGCAGCGCAGGGCAGTGGGGGGCAGAAGGGATTGCCCCCCACCAGCAGGAACTGGTGAGTCCAGTGGGGTGTTCTCTGGTTTTTTTTCCTTAAAGGGCCAGAGTTGTGGCAGGTGGGGCAGCCATGGGGGGAGAGGGGGGCGCTGGGACAGCAGTGCGGGTTGGGGGCTCATGCAGAGTGGGGGCTGGGAGATCATTTTTCCCAAGCCCCACTACAGAATCATGGAGTGGGGTCTGGGAGATGACTGTTTCCATCTCCAGGGGCAGGGAGCAATCTCCCACCCTCTGCTGCCCAACTGACTGGGAGAAAATTTACCCAGCACCATCTGCACGTGCCAAACTAAGCAGTAATTACTCCTAAGTAAATTTGCTGCTTGTATTTAGAGGTAGCAACTTTATTCAAATTAGAGCAAATTTCTTCACAGTAAGTGTCTGCAGATGGTGTCATGTAGATAGTGAGGCTTGCTGGGCATGTCTACATGTGTACAGTTACTGCACAATAACTTAGGTTACTGCACATTAACCAAAAATGACTGTGCAGTACAGGTGCATGTCGACATGTGCATGCCCGTACTGTGCAACTTATGCCAATTTGGATGTAAATTTTCTACCTGAATGATGCCTTACCTGGTAGATGCCTTACTGTGCAGCAACCCTGTGTGTGTGGACTCACTTGGGACTAATGTTAGTAACACACACAGTGCTACTGAGCTGTAACGCCTGCACGTGTAGATGCCAGCTTAAAAACCACCAGTAAATGCACGTGTAGACACACCCACTGTGCAGTAATTTGCTCTAATCTTGAGTAAAACACCACACGTAGATGTGCCCACAGAAGCAGATTGGTTCCTGGTTCCTCCCTTGTTCTTATAGTTTCATAGTTGGTAGGGTCGGAAGGGACCGGAGGAGATCATCTAGTCTGACCCCCTGCCGTGGCAGGAAAGAGTACTGGGGTCAAACGACCCCGGCCAGATGTTCGTCCAGCCTTTTTTTAAAGACCCCCAGGGTAGGAGTCAGCACCACTTTTGGAAGTTGGTTCCAGGTCCTAGCCACCCTGACAGTGAAATAGTGCCTCCTAATGTCTAGCCTGAATCTACCCTCTGCTAGCTTGTGTCCGTTGTTTCTTGTAGTCCCGGGAGTGCTCGGGAAAACAGGGACTCTCCCAATGCCTGCTGGTCTCCCTTGACTAGTTTGTAGACTGCCACTAGATCCCCTCTCAGCCTTCTCTTTTGGAGGCTGAACAGATTCAGGTCCCTCAGCCTCTCCTTGTAGGACCTGCCCTGCTGACCCCTGATCCTGCGGGTGGCCCTCCTTTGGCCCCTCTCCATAGTGGCCACATCCCTCCTGAAGTGCGGTGCCCAGAACTGGACGCAGTACTCCAGCTGTGGCCTGAGCAGTGCCGCATAGAGGGGGAGGATCACCTCCTTGGACCTGCTTGAGATGCATCTGTGGATGCACGACAAGGTATGGTTGGCCTTCCTGACCACGCCCCCACACTGTCGGCCCATGTTCATTGTGCCATCAATAATGATTCCAAGATCCTTTTCTGTCTCAACACTGGTGAGAAGGGAGTTCCCCAGCCTGTAGGTGTGCCTCTGGTTCCTCCTCCCCAGGTTCATTACCCTGCACTTGTCAGTGTTGAACCCCATCCTGTTCTCATCGGCCCACCCCTGTAACCTGTCTAGATCCACTTGCAACCTGTTCCTTCCTACTAGCGTACCCACTTCACCCCACATTTTAGTGTTATTTGCGAATTTGAACAGGGTGCTTTCAAACCTCTCACCCAAGTCACTGATGAAGATGTTGAACAGTGCAGGCCCGAGGACCGAGCCCTGGGGAACCCAAATGCCCACATCCCTCCAGGTCGAATAAGACCCATCCACCACCACCCTCTGGGTGCGGCCCTCCAGCCAGTTAGTGACCCATCTGACTGTGTAGGCATCAACACCACTGTCTCCTAGTTTCTTACTGAGAATGGTGTGAGAGACCGTGTTGAAGGCCTTTCTGAAGTCCAGAAAGACTATATCCACTGCGACACCTGCATCCAAGGACTTGGTGACCTGGTCATAGAAGGCCACCGGGTTGGTTTGACAAGACCTGCCCCTAATGAACCCATGCCGGTTGCCCCTGAGCATAAGCTCCCCTTCTGGCCCTTCCTGGACATATGCCAGGATAATTCTTTCGAAAAGCTTCCCCCGGACCAAGGTAAGACTCACGGGCCTATAGTTTCCTGGGTCCTCCTTCCACCCTTTTTTGAAGATGGGGACCACATTGGCCCTTTTCTTGGTGGGGGAATAATTTACATTAGCTCTGTGCCCAGTATAGATTGGCTGGCATGGGGCCAGGTTGGCTGGCATGGGTCAAAGGGGCGGAGAAAGTGGCAGAATAGATAAGAGACTTCATGCACTTCTATCTCCTACACAAAGTTTCCCTACCCAATTGCTCACTTCTGCTCACTTCAGGAAGGAGAGTGGCTGCCTCATGAGTTTGCTCCCCTTGTAACACTCTGACCCATGATACAAGTGGTGTATGCTGGGAAATCCCCCAAATGAGTGTATAATGTGGGTCAAATTTAGGATTATAGGATCATAGGAATGGAGGTCTGGAAGAGATTTCAGTTGTGTCTATAGAAATTAAAGATGAAACTGAGAAAAATGGCACTGGCTGAAGCCTGAATTTATCTGAAAATCTGGCCATATTGCTAAATGGTAATTGTTCTTCTGGTTTACCTGCAACCCTTACCAATTACATCCATTCTATGCTCTTATGTGTTACCCACGGCTCAATCTGGTTTCCACTGAAGCCTATGGAAAGTCTTCTTTTAACTTTAGCATGAGCTGAATCATGCCCTGCCTGCACAAACGTATTGTTTTCATAGTCCACATATTTAAATCTCCCCTCTGCCTTACCTTCAACCAGAGAGGGGCAGAGAGCACAGCTGCTATCAAAGGCCTTTTCTTATAGCGCTAGTTCCCTTCAAAGACCTGTGCATACACTCACACACTCATTGATAATAAGCCTGTATCACACAGCCAAATCTTAGAGAACTGAATGAAGTGACATTTAGGCTGTGAAGCCTTAATTTAGGCACCACAATGATTAGAGTGTTTTAATATCATAATAACTGATAAATAGACGACGTGTCAGACATTTCATCCCCTTTTATCAAAACTCCTAGTCTGCTAAATTAATCACCCCCTTGGGGTACAGTAGCAGATTTCCAATTTAGTCATAGAGCATCATTAATAATGAAAAGTTCTGGAGGCACATTCCTTTATTCATGTTCCCTTTTGTATTATTGGCCAGGTTTAAAGAAAGAAGACTGGGAAAGCAGAAGGCAATCTACACCTTCAAGCCACCCAAATAAATAAATAAAGAGCAGTCCCTCATGTCCTAAGATGCTGAGGTCTCTCTTGAAATTTATTAAAACTAGCAACCTCAGGGTGCTGGCTACATTTCTACCTGGATCTTCTTAACAAGATCAAAGCTACAGTGAACCCAACACTAAGAAATTTACTGAACTTTGTATAAACACACAGCCCCCTTTGAAGTGACTCTGTAAACTCAATTTCTTTAAATTGACTACTTTCTTCTAAGCGAGCATTTTTCACATAAGGTGCCTTGATTTCCTTTTACTAAAAATTATTTTAAAAACTTCTAATTTTCTCTCTGCTTGTTGAGGTTTAAAAGAATTTTGGGGACAAGGGAAAAATTCAAATTCTGATCCACTTAAGGGTGTGTTTCATTTATGCACATATGCAGTCCCCATTGAATTGAAGCACATAGATAATCTGGTGGTAATCATACCATAAGGGGGTGAAACAGTGAAACTAATCATAGAGAAAGGGTATGAGAATACTGCAGATTTCTTGTATGTTTTTCATTTTTGCCCAATATCAACTACCATCAACACCCAAAGCCCACGAATGTGCACCTTGATGCAAGTTAAATCCAAGCCAGGGAGCATGCCTGGAGGTACAGATCAAACCACTTTTTGACCTGTGCATTAACCCCATCCATTCAATCTGTAGTGCTGTAGTATAGAATGAACGAGGGTACCTTTTGTCAGGCTGAGGAAGTCTCTGTAGTTGGTGTGTGCTCTTTCTGGATGGAATGAACAGTAAAGAAGGCAGAGGATGGGCTGGTAAGAGGGTACCTTGGTTTGAATCCAGATAGTCTTCCAGTTTCATTTCTCCAGTTCCCTGTACTTGTATCTTCTTGCCCTTTTACCATGTCATATTTCACTCTCTGTTCTGCAAGCTGCATCTTCTATCAAATGCACAAATTAAGCAAACCAGAAAAAAAGAGAAGTGGTTTATTTTTAACAAACTTCATTCAGGAAAGATAATCTTGTGTGTTACTTGTCACTATAAAAAGTACAGAATTGTCAGATACAAAGCATTTTTAAGATGATAGTGTTCAGTTTAGTATTTTCCAGTTGATTGTGCTGAATCACAATTTTCATGGTATCATATATTGTGCCAGCAACATTTTACTTACCACATCAAAAAGTAACACATTTGCTCTGTGTGTTGTCAGATGGGGTGCGTCCAAATGAGTGCACATGTGCATTTCCCTTTGTCCCCAGGGACTGCCTGTGCATAAGCTCTCTGGTGCATGGCAAGTTACCTTGGGTGGGGTAGGGGAGGCTGGGGCCAGCACCTGGGTGCCTCCAAGGCCTGCAGCTGCAGCGATCCAGCAGTAGGGAGTCTGGCCAGCAGCCAGAATATGGCTCTGGCCAGTGAGGCTCTGGTTTTGGGCAGCACACACTGCCACCACGTGCACCACCCCCACTTTTTTTAGGCATAAAGTTTTTTTACACCAGGATCTCCTGATGTCAAACCCCACCCCCTCTCCCGCATGCTGCAAATTAGCAGTGCAGGGAACACCTGCTTGTGCACCACGTGTAGTGTGTGGCGCCACAGATGGGGCTGCATGTGTATACTTGTCTGGACGTACCCTTGTAATTTAACCCATACATGCTCCTGGCATGAACATATACATTTCATTTTTCACATAGCTAGCACTACAGTGTTTTGTGCATATAATATGTAAAAAAACCCCACCTGTATTCAGGAGACATTTGATGCTGGAAAGACATGCATATGCTTAACTTTATCTCCTGTGACTAATGTCACTTATTCTGACCAGAGTACTCATGTCAATAAATTAAGTAAGTATATAAGTCTGCCTAGAATCAGAGTCTTAATTATCCACGTGGCATATATAGAACACACCACGTGTTGTGTAAAAGCTTTATTGAGGTGATGAGGTTCTTTGGGTGAATATGATATATTTTATTAGACCAACTTAAATAGTTGGAAAACATTTTTATAGCAAGCTTTCAGGTTTAAAAACCTTTTGTCAGGCTGAGGAAGTCTCTGTAGTAGTGCGTGCTCTTTCTGGATGGAATGAACAGTAAAGAAGGCAGAGGATGGGCTGGTATGCATGTAAGATAGGCAGTCAGTGAAGATGTAAATTGATGTGATAACACTGGTTAAGTCATATGTTAGGACAAAATTGCTCTTGCGTTACAAACATATCTCACACCACTTCATTTGGTATTTCATATGCATGCATATAAATAGATTAGGTAGGCACCAAAATGCAGCGTGCTTTGTTTTCTTTTCATTGATTTTGCCTACTATGTTAGTGGAATGCTTGAATGTAATGGTATTACTTCCCCTTTATGGTGGCTTATAACAACATTTATGTTTATATATATTCATCTGCATGGGTTTGCAACGGCCACCTTTTATACACAAATGGTGAGCTACAAACTGATTATACACATTGTCCTAACAGAATGCCAGCCAATAAAACTCTAATTATGTGTTCTGTAGATTTCACACCATTGAAACTGTCATAAAGGCTTTCTACACTTAAACAAAATACACTAATATTATTTTACAGGTCCTTCGGCTGTAAAGCCATAACAACTTTGGGCAGACCCTTTGCTGGTATATATCAGACATGGCTCCATTAAACTTAATGGAGTTCTGCTGCATCATGCTTGCTGAGGAACTGGTCTTAAGTCTCATAGGAGAAAGCTCAGGGTATGCCTAGACAGCAGTAGGTTCAGAAATACTCCGGTAAGTTCTTATGTCAGTAGCAGTGAAGTTGCAGTGGCCAAGGTTTCAGCCACCAGGATCCCATATAGACTTATAGTGCTCCACTGATACTGGAACCTGAACTAGCTATTTGAAAGCTAGCTCAAATAATGGAAGTATACCAATGCTGTCATCACCCCTGATTGCAGGATAGCTTTAGTCACAGGGAGATATGAAAAAAGTTCTTTATAACAAGCTGAATTTCTTATTCTTGGACGAATAGTTTTCTGTGTGCACTGAGGTCTCTATCTTAATGCAGTTGTTAGAGGGATCTGACTACTTCAGAGGAAAGAAAATGGATAGAATGAAGCTAGGTCCTCCCTTTCTCTCTCTCACACACACGCTCTGACCTTAGTGAAGCTTTTGGTTTGCAAGCAAGCTATATTTAGGGGCAACTATTCCAGCTCAGCCTTTCTTGCACAGTAGAGTTTGTATTTTCCCTGGTTTGGACACAGAGGGGTTTTTCATTTCATACATCATTATGACTTTCTCTAATGCCCAGGCACCAATCTCAGCTAATTTTATCAGGAGCTACCTCATAGCACACACTAGTCATGCTGAAACTAGCTCCACAACCTGTCACTGCTAACACCTTCTAGTTTCAGTTGTTTATGCTGAAGTGTTGCATTTTCAGTGTTAACCAAATCTCCTGGCCATCACAAGCCATGACAGGCTTGTGGACTGTAACCACGCTTAACTTCAAACAGATATTAGTCATCCCAAAGAGGGGAGAGAGCAGGACAGGCCAAAGCATTTATACAGGCCCCACTTTCAAGGGCTCTTCAGATTTCATCTGTATCATCATTCACATCTGAGTTGCAGCTATTTTGGAAAAACAGAATGAAACAAAAGTGAAAAAAGAAAAGAAAGAGGTGAGAAATGTGACTTCACTTGAGAAAACAACAATTCTCTCCATCCCAAATAACAAAAAAGGTTGTAATGTTTGAGGAAAAATTGGAGGGGGGGGGGTTAGGATTTAATGTTATAATTTTAGAATTTAGTGATATAATTTTTATTCTGTAGATTTTTTTCCCCATGAACTAAAATATTTTATAGCAGAATTGTTTTGACCAGCCATGGGCGGCAGTGGTATAAGCTGAACCAAGCAAGTGGTCTGAACTTTCCCCTCTGTTATTGTGGTTTTTTGGCATTTCACTGAACACACCAAGCTATCAAATAAAACCCTTTGGCAAATCATCTGTGTGAGCCAGAGAAGGCTGACAGCCCTAGTCATTCCTCTCCCTCTTCCTTCGCTCAGCCACTGAAAGCGCTATAAAAGACCAAGGCCAATGGCTGCTTCAGAACTACCAACCAGGAAGGATTTACAGCCAATAGTAACACCGGACCTCATGAAATTCCAGTCCAAGAAATTTATCACTCTAATCTAGAGAAGGCAGAGAAAGTGCAAGTGACAGATACAGGGAAGGGCGGGGGAAGGAGGAAAGGATAGCGAGAAAATCAGAGCCACTGTACCTCCAGCAAAAGATGCAGAAAAAAACCAGCAATGGAACAGCAGGAGTCTAAATGCATTATAAAGGAAATGCCTCCAAAAAAATGCCACATATTAAATGAATTTATAACAAAGGCTGAGCTTTCCCTGATATTTCAACACCTCCTGTTTTCTGAAGTTATTTTGTGAGGAAAATGGAAGTGTCAGGAACGGGGGTCACGCCATGGAAGGTATGTCCTTGGACACCTAAAGAGAGACACACAATGGGCTGACTGCAAAAATAACTCAGTTGAACAGAATATAGAGGAGGGAAAGACACCGAAGACATCCAAAGAACAACTCAGAATTCGCAAGGTTGGCTGAGTCTTGCTCATGCCTTAAGCAATGTGTGATGAGGGGAAGCTCCAGGACTGAGCTTTGAGATGATGATGATGCCCCAGGAGGGGCATGCTTGCAGTTGACTTCTCAAACCACAGCCCAGCTGCTACAGCATTTGGCTGTCTCACAAGCAACCTGCCCAACTTTGCATAAATAATCAGTAAGGACGCACTCAAATCGTGGTTTCAGCATTGTTGCAGAACCCACAAACATCACAAAAACTAGTGGGAGCCAGCAGTCGCTGCGACCTCGACTTGCAGCTCACTGGCAGAGGGAAGCCTCAAGCATGAAGGGGAGCAGCCAAGATAACAGCCACTCCCTCTGCTGCTGATTGGCAGAGAAGGCTGCCTTCCATGTGGCCCCACCCCTCTCCTCCAATCAGCAGCGAGGACCTAGGGTGGGGCTGCTGGGGCCCTTTGGCCAAAGGTGGGGGGCAGGGGGGAGGAAGCTTACTGTTAAACACAGCAAAAATGGCACTGGGCACCATGAGTAGCCTGCAATTTTTCCTTTGCCTTGGTGCACTTTAAGTAGATCATCAGGGGCTAAGTGCCAGTGTAGTGTTGTAAAGTTAGGCCTTTTTCAGAAAGAAGTATCTCCAGATCCTATTACCTATTATGTGTTGAGATAACATTGGACTGCTCCGTGGAGGGAATACAATCAAGGGACTCTAGTGCAGTGTGCAGGGGAAGCCTGGCAAAGCTGTTTGGAAGGCTCCTGTCCCCTTTCTGCACCAGAGCCTTGAACCAACAAGTGGGGTGGGAGCCTGAGTTTGTTGGACTCCCACCTCAGTAGCGCCTTGTCACTTTGAGGCTCTGGTGGAGTGCAGGGGCTGTGAGAGAGACTGGCACGCAGGCCTGAACTGCACAGGAGCTGCTTTAAGGCTCTGGTGTGGTGCAGAGACTTCGACTGGCTCCCATGTCATGCCAGTGTCACTCCCAGGCCCTGCACCAGAGCCTTGGACTGGCTCTTGTGCAGTGGAGGGGCTGGGGCTGACTCCCGTGCCATGCCAATGTCACTCCTAGCCCTCGCACTGTTCTGGAACTTGTAACCGGTTCTTGTGTGATCTCAGGGCTGAGACCAGAATTCAGCTGATTTTTTTTAGCACAGCCCTGGGATCACACCAATCAGTTCAAGACTCAGGTTCAGTACTGCAATCCAGGATTGCAGTAAGCATTAACTAGAGGATGCTCAGAAAACTTTCCAAGCAGGATTAATGCTGGATCTAAATATATGATTTAAATATAATACATTGTAAGTGTAATAAGTAACAAGGTCCTAAGTGTCAAGTTGAATGCATGACACCACTAAGTTTACATTGCTTCCTGTGGTTGCTTCTGGGGTTGTATAGCTTATTCGCTACCCTCTGCACTGGGCTGTTTCTAAAGGTACAAGCTAGCTTTCTGCATAATTTCTCCTTGCGTTTTCATGAGTCTTTTGCAAGGTAAGTAGGGCCAAATGACTTTGGGCCAAGTGTTTTTGGGCAATCAGATAATCTGAGCATGTAACTTGTTTATGGGGAGGCAGGTTACATTGCTACCGAAGAGGATGCTTTTGTTCTGACACCTGACAGACCTTCCACTGCATGCACTAGTTTCTTGTTCCCCCACTTTGTAGGTCCTACCTATGCTGCAACCATAATATGCTGTGAGTGCATCTACATGTGCTCTTAACTGTGCAGTAGACTAATTTGCTGTGGTGTACCGCATCACAGTCTACAAGTTCACTGCTATTAGACTGCAGCAAACTAATTTTCACTGTCATACAATAGCTCTGTTGGGGACAGTACTATCTTACTGTGGCAAAAATAACTGCACCTAAACACAGGTGTAAACACTGACCCAGGCATAAATTGTGCCTGGTCAGCTCAGGCATCTGGGGCCAGATCCCTGCCTGCCATCTACCCACATGGCTCCGCTCTCTGGGTACTCTCATGCCCTAGCCAGCCCCTCCACTACCCGACACTGGGACCTGTAGCCCGGTGCTGACCCCCAAGCCTGCTGCCAACCCTAGGATTGCTCTGCCCTGATGCAAGCTGCTGCAGTGCTAGGCACATGTGTATACACTGAGCCTGGGAACCACTGACTCTGACACAAACTGCACTGGTGTTTGTTATCTATTAGCATGGAGCAATAATCTCTAAGCAGATTTTAAGATGTTCTTTCTTTCTCAGAAGCCTACAGGAAAAAAGGGAGCAAGTGACAAGAACAAGGAGATCCACAGAAAAGATCAGTTATTTTTAAGCTGAGCCCTTGCCTTCTGGTTACCAGGCCCTCTTGCGGTACATTAAATGGGCACCAAAGCTCTGGAGCACCCCCAAATTACTAGCAGCATTTAAAAATCCTACTCTCACTTCCTATTTAAAAAAAACTCAAGGCTGATATTCACCTTGATTTTGCTCAGAGGTAGCTCTGATGGCGAGATGATCATGAGTCCTTCTAAACCCCTTCCCACACAACAGTGTAGTAAGTGTCCTTGGCATTCAACTACCTTCTTTATTTCATCTCAGTCAGAAACTAATCAGGTCTTTATTCACCTATGTCCAACATACCGCAGCTAAGTATTGTTAAGTTTAGTGTCTGTCATTACATTCTCTGAAGTCGAACTCTTTGAAAAATGGTTGGTTTTTGTATGAAGTTTTGAATTTGTAGAGTAAATCCAAATTTTAAAAAGTGTCTGAAAACTGAAACATTTTCTTCCTTTCTTTTTTTGTAAATATCAGTGTGATGACTTATGGGAGTTAGGCATACTCCGGTTCTCTTGTATAGGTCTCAGCAGGCAGTATCTCCCATGATTCACTAGAATTTCTTCTCTAGTAGGGAAGAAATATTTAGTGTGGGAGTGTGGTGCATCATGGCACATGTAGTCTGAAAAAGGAGTGAGGACATGAGTAGAATAACAGCATCTCCCAGGAGTTATCATACTGGCGTTTCCAAATCAAACTATTCTGATATTTTGGACTTCAGTCTTTTAACAAAAAATAGAAAAAAGAAAATCAACGTCTTCTGAGGAAGGCTACATCTTTTTGCTAAATTTTACAATTAAATGAAATCTTTATTTCCCATCAAAAGCAGTTGTGACTGAAAGTATTTAATGATCCTTAACCTCAACCAGATTAAAACATTTTGCATTTCAGTTTACCAACACAGGAATCCTACAAAGAGCTGTGCAATCCAAATTTAACATATTTAGGGAACAGAGCTAAAACCAAATGGTATCCACTTACATTCATAGTAGCAACATCCTAATATAGCATTAAAGCTTCCTAGCTTAGAGCTTGAATCATAACTCTGCTTTGCTAAACTGTATATCCTGAATCCAATATTGAGAATATTTTCGTATCTGACAGATTAATGGTAATTTCTTTACATTTTTAATAATCTTACTATTTTAACTTTGTATGGCCTTATTAAAATTGCTTAGTCTTACTTTATTTGTCTTTTCAATGAAGACTATGGAATTAGCCCAGTTTTTAGGCTGTTCTTTTTTTTCCCCCCAAAAAACTCCCAGGTTTCAGTAATATCGGTTACAATTTAAGTTCAGTATAGCTAGAGTAAACATATGTTCATATTAAAAGGATGAACCAGAGTTCTGGATAATGTCTATAGTGCTCTCCTTCCAGACATCACAATCTTTGGAAAACCTTTTGGAATTTCCCATCATGTTGCCTATGCTCGCTGTATGCAACCCTATGGCATTTACAGAATTTTTTTCAAATTAAATGACTGGCTAGGTTTTTCATTGTAACATGTTAAGTAATACCGTGTTTTCAAAGCAAAATATTAAAGTAACTTATTTTTACAATCATATTTTACATGCTGTATATGCTGTACACGTTTTTCCCTGGTATATTTTTTTTTCTTGTACACATTTCCTTTGAAACAATGTTCTAGTATCTGCTTGATGTTTAGCTGTGTTCTCTCATCGGAGGCAGTTTGGTGTTCTACTTTACCTGCCTTATTCTCTAGTGCAAGGACATGTTTAATCAGGAGCTTAAGCAATGTATCCAATACCTACTTGCCTAAGAACTAACCCTGATTACTAGGCTGAAAAATTCTTGGCGTTCAAAGGAATCAAACAGTATGTTGAACTGTTAAACTTGATTTATTAATTTTTAAACATAAAATAAATAATCCAATAACAGCACTCCATTATCATTATCATCACCAACATCAATGATGATGTTAGCGATGTTGCAGCCAGCTGCAATGCATGAGGTTGGTGACACAACAAATAAAGCTTCCATGTGTAACAGAACTCTTCTATAACAGTAACAATACCAGTTCATTACGCTAAATCCATTAACACTGTTTCCAAGTTTCTGAAATATATTTATATAAATGTTTAAATAAAATATATTTATGATGGGCAAGACAAGACTAAATTGCACTCTCTCTAGCAAATGATTCTCTGCTGAAACTTACATCTACTACTGATCCTGGCCATATTCAAAATGGGATTAGATATTTATATGGCTATCAAGACTATCCAAAGCTATCCTCATTAGTGGCAATAATAATTTCAGAAGGGATATTAAATCTTGTGCCTCACTGCTTATGCCAATCTCTATTACAGATCAGGACAAGACCTCTGTAGAAGGCAGATTGTCATCATTAATATATTGTGCCTTCCTCAGAAGACCTGGAGCCAGGATACTAGGCTAGATGGACCTTGGATCTGATCTGGTTTGACAGTTCCTAGGGTTTGATGTATTTGGCTAAATCCTGGGTAGTTTCTCTGGCTACTGTTCTCACTTAGCTAATGCAAAAGGCTTTTGTGCCACATAAGAAACCCTGTTCCTATCGTTGTGTTGCCTCTTTAGTTCCCTCTGAAATGATGCCACATATGGTTAGCTGCTTTTTCTGTGCTGCTTTTCTCAGAGTGGTTCCATAACTTCATAGACTTTGACATGCCTAAGGTCTGGGTGAAGATTACATTGTTTCTTTCAGTAGGCTGCATCTCAGTAAATCAGTATGCCCTTCCTAAACTCCCCAAAACCCTACACCAAGGAGGGTCTCCCTACTTTATCCCATCACGGATGTGCCAGGCTTGCCTGGTCCACCCCTTCCTGCCCCCACACTCCAAACCCAGAAATGCACCAGGGGGCCTGCTTGGTGGACAACTTTCTGCAGCTGTTTTCCAGACCTTGGTCTCCAGTGCGCTTGAAAGCAGCCACCAGAGATAGCCTTGGAGTAGCTTCACTGTTGCATCTCCAGGTGTAGAGAGAGCAAGCAGGAACATAGATGAAGAAAGTGCCTAGAGCCTCCAAGTCAGGAAATGCTGCCGCTGCAAAGTAGGCATAGTTCAAAAGGCTAAAGAAATGCTTCATTGAGAAGCATGCTGGGGTGGCTTAATATCAGTGAAGACACTGATTCTTTTTACATAAGTTCAATCAGAAGTTATGGAACTCAGTATAGGAATTGTATGAATGAAGAGCAAGGGAGGAAAATTCTGGTTTTTGTTATGCAGGAGGTCAGACTAAGTGGTTATAATTGCCCTTTTCAGGTTTAATGCCACATCTGCATTTGGTGTGAACTTGTAGTGCTACTGTACCTAGTTTACACCAACTCTGAGAATCCGACTCAATCTATGAGGGTGGTTTTCCCTACCTAGATTTATAGAGTTTAAGGCCAGAAGGGGCCATAATGATGATGATACAGTCCAATTTCTGGCATCAATGGACAGTAGAATTTCACCCTGTGATTCTTAAAACCTGTTGAAAGGAGGTACAGAGATTGCCTTAAAACTATTCAGAAGTTTACTAAAAAATAAAACTTTTTAGAAAATACCGTTAATTAAAAAGAAAAAATGACCAAATATCATGACTTTGATTTCTTCTCTGATATGGGTGTATCAATAATGCATTATCTGTTTTAAACAAGGAGTTGCTGCAAAAGGACAAAGGTAAAACACTATAGTAACTTTTGCTTCTTTTTGAAATGTAGACTAAATATGTTTTTCAAGATGTTTCAATTCTGCAGTAGGCAGCTTATCCATTACATCTGCTGTGTAACAAAGTTCTGTGTTTTCAATCAATTTTCAGCAGCACAAAGAGGTCATGCAGCTTGTATATAGTAATTGCATCACAATATGAAGCACAATTTTTATAGCTTTGAGTGTTCTAGCCACTAGGTGTTAGGGTTTACATTTTCAAAATGCCTAACTACTTTAGGAGTTTAAATCTAATTTTAAAAAGGCTTACATAGTCTGGGGACAGATTTCCAAACTATTGCATTCTTAAAAATGCATATACGCATTTGGTGGGATTTTAAAAAACGAGTTACCTAACTCCCATGGAAATTTGGCACTTTGTTAAATCCTCCTATGATTCAAAATCTCATCATTGTCCATCTCTTATGGAAATGAGGGACCTAAATACTTTTGAGGATCTGGGACTATGTTAAATTTGAAAATTGCACTTAGATACCTCAATTTCTTAGATGCTTCTAAGCACTGGAGTCTGTGGTCATGTTGCAGACTCCTTGGAAATGAAGGATTTAGACTAACTTCAATACAAATTAAACCCATCCTCATAACATCCCTACATTACAAAATGTTGGTTGCTGCTGGGTATAGAAAGTATGCAGACATTTTACATTTTACGTAAAAAGCTGAATGCTTTTGGGGCAATAAAATGAATAAAAAATACCAGAGCAAGAGAAAATATTGCGAATTATATTCTGAATGTGTACATTAACTACATAAGTGTGACAAGTAGCAACTCTCAGGGCTGGGTCTCACATCGGCCCACCCACCTGCCTCTACAGGGCAGTCCACCCAATCCCGCCTGCCATGACTTTGTTGTTCCCATATATGGATGGTGTGGGAGACTGCCCATTACTGCCCCAATGCTAGGGGGCGCTATCTGCGGCTCCGACCTTCACTACACCACGACCCATGCCTCACAGATGGTATCCAGATTAATATTACTCCCAGTCTGAGACAGGAGCAAAGTGAGTCCAAAGTTGGGCTCCACACACACACACACACACACACACACACACACACACACACCACCTCCCCTCTCACAAGAAGCATCTTCCACTCCACCCCTCTCTCACTGAGGCCTCTGACATAGTGCCGATTCCTGAGCCCCACTCCACCACCCTGCTACTCCTTGAGCAGCCCCTCTTGGGCCATAAGGCTTCGCTACTCGCATACTGGCCTTGCCACACAGAACCTTTGGCTCCCATGAGTTCCCTACTCTACGTGGTCTGGCCTTATGCCAAACCCTGGGCTAAATGTGCCCCAAGCCTCTCACCAGCACAACTTCTCATGGGGCTGGCCCTTGCACTGTCCTTCAAGTTTACTCTCATTTGACCCTACTCATCATGCCCCTTGGGCTGTCCTTCAGGCCTACTCCAACTTCAGCCCTACTGAGCCCCTCACACGCATAGCCCTTCAGGCCTATTCGCACTTCAACCCTACTCTGTGCAGGGCCTCCTAACACTCTCCACTCTACCCGCTCTGGGGTTTCTGGGAACCTGTATCCCTGCTGGACTCAGGCACCTACATGTGGACATACCTGGCCCCCACTACTTCCCCAGCTGGCTCCAAAACCCACCCGAAGGTGGGGGCTGGGGTTAAGGCGCCCCTCCTCAACTTTCACCAGTGACGTAACTGGCCTAGCATTTCCTGGGGTCTTCTGCACCACCAGGAGCCCCACCAGGTCACCCTTCCCCAGCAGGGTGAAGTTTTAGGTCATGCCCAGGACTGGGAGCCTCCAAACCATCCCCATAAGCTCCTGCCCTTACCTTCAAAGTTGTTCCTGCTGCAGCTCAGCTATGCCATGTTTCTGCCTCCCCTGGCCACAGCAAATTGCAACCTTTATAAGCCTTGTTCAAAATGGCTGCCCTCATCAGGTACCTGGTGGCTGCCTGCCTCTGCCCTTAAAGGGCAGGCACCCAAAGGGGCCCTGCCACAGTAAGATATATGCATGTTGTATAACATTTTCTTTGTCTGCAAACCCACTATAAAAACATTCATGAGATTCCCCCTCACTCTAATTTACATCCTTGTCTACATCCCAAATAATCACTACACCTTCTGGCTCAAATACACAAAGACTATTGTCATGTCCTCTCTAAAACTTCATTTATCCATAGGGATCTACCAAAATCGAGGAGGCAAGTGGCCAATTTTACAGGCCAATAGCAGGGCTGGCCACCATTTCCTCAGGCTTATTCTGGTGCTCCCCTCCAGCCTCTGATTGGCTGTGGGGACCTGGTGGCCCTGCCCCTTGCCACTGATTAGCCAAGAGGGCTGTCTATCATGCAGGCACACCTCCTCACTGCTGATTGGTGGAGAGGGGTGGGGCAACTCGACCAGCAATCCTCTCAGGCAATCAGCAGCTTTGAGGCCAGGCCACAGCAATCAGGGGGACCACTGGCTTCCACTGGGGAGCCAGCATTTTATTTTTAGTAATTTTTTTTTTTATTTTGCAGATTTCACGAACAATGCCCAATTTTGTGGTTTGCACAAAATCTGCAAAACTCTGAATTAAGTGCGTCCCTATTTATCCACTCTCAAAGGAACTCTGAGATGGCAACTTCTGACAAAGTGGTTCTTTTTTCCAAAAAATGCTGATTTGGCAAAACTGAAACTTCTTGGTAGAGTTTAGCGATTTGATTAAACTTTCAAAGGGAAAAATGTTTCAAGGCCAGGTTGTAACTTCTGGTCAAGAAAGAGTGACTAGACCTCTGGAATAATGAGGTGGTCAGGCATCCTGTATGAGAAACAAGACTCAGGTTCAAGTTCCTCTTCTGTGTGATTCAAAGCTGGGTTTTTCATATTTTGTGCAAGTGGGATGGGCTTTTCATTTTTTTTTTTTTTGTATAATGAATTGATATTAATTGGGCTGGAGAGCAAGAGAAAGGCTGATTGTATACTTCAGTGTGTATGGAACTCACTTGAGAATATGGAAGACAAGCGCCCAAGAGTCCTATGAGGTTCGATCAAGACTGCAGGGCTTAAAAAACAGTGAGTTTTATCATTTACTGACATGTTCCATAGCCCATTGAAGTCAAACACTCCCATTTCATGGGAACGTATGCCTTGAAGGGGTTTACCTATGTCTCTAAGTCCAGTTTTTTGTATTTGTGGGTAACCATTTGTATAAAAGCATTGACAGTAATGTCCACTCCAGACACTCTTACACACCTCAGACAGAAAGCACCCTAGGTGTACATGTGTGTATATTATATAAAAACTCACAACGTGCCATAGGTAAAGAACAAGAGAGAGACAAAGGCTCTGCCAATCTCTTTAGCCACTGGAGTAACAAGTCAAAATAGGGATCTATCAAATGCATGATTTCATGGATTCTGTGAAATCTGGCATTGCCTGTGAAATTCAGGAAATGCTCGCAAAATCTGCTAGGGAAACAAAAGAACTTACCAAAATCCAGTAGTCCTAGTGCACTGTGGCAGCCTGGCAAAGCAAGGAAGGGGGGAAGGGAGGTCTACCTGCTTGAAGAGTGGTGGGCAAGATGGCTGCCACCCCTGCCCATCACCATTGATTCATAGTTTCATAGTTTCATAGTTGGTAGGGTTGGAAGGGATCTGAGCAGATCATCAAGTCCAATCCCCTGCCATGGCAGGAAAGAATGCTGGGGTCAAACGACCCTGACTAGGTGATTATCTAGCCTCCTTCTGAAGACCCCCAGGGTAGGAGCGAGCGCCACTTCCCTTGGAAGTTGGTTCCAGCTCCTAGCTGCCCTGACAGTGAAGTAGCACCTCCTGATATCTAGCCTGAATCTACTCTCAGTCAACTTACGGCTGTTATTGCTTGTTACTCCCAGTAGTGCTCAGGGGAACAAGGACTCTCCCACTGCCTGATGGTCCCCCTTAACAAGTTTATAGAAGGCCACCAGATCCTCTCTCAGCCTTCTCTTGTGGAGGCTGAACAGGTTCAGGTCCCACAGCCTCTCCTCGTAGGGCCTGCCCTGCTGCTCCTTGGTCATGTGAGTGGCCCTCTTCTGGACCCTTTCAATGCTGTCCACATCCCTCCTGAAGTGCAGCACCCAGAACTGGATGCAGTACTCCAACTGTGGCCTGACCAATGTTGCATAGAGGGGGAGGATCACCTCCTTGGACCTGCTTGTGATGCATCTGTGGGTGCTTGACAAGGTACGGTTAGCCTTCCTGACCGTGTCCCCACATTAGTTGCCCATGTTCATCTTGGAATCAACAGTGACTCCAAGATCCCTTTCTGCCACTGTGCTGATGAGAAGGGAGTTCCCCAGCCTGTAGGTATGCTGCTGGTTCTTCCTCCCCAGGTGCAATACCTTGTACTTGTCAGTATTGAAACCCATCCTATTCTCATCTGCCCACCTCTGTAACCTGTCCAGATCTAGTTGTACCCTGTCCCTCTCTTCTAGCATACCCACTTCTCCCCACATCTTAGTGTCATCGGCGAATTTGAACAAGGTGCTTTTCATCCCCTCGTGCAAGTCTCTGATGAAGATATTGAACAGTGCGGGCCTGAGGACCAAGCTCTGGGGAACCCCACTGCCCACATCCCTCTAGGTAAAATATGACTCATCCACCAGGTTGGTCTGACAGGACCTGCCTCTAATGAACCCATGTTGATTGCCCCTAAGCATAATCTCCCCTGCTGGTCCCTTGCAGATGTGCTCCTGGATAATTTTCTCAAAGAGCTTCCCCAGGACCGAGGTAAGACTAATGGGCCTATTGTTTCCTGGGTCCTCTTTCCTCCCTTTTTTGAAAACGGGGACCACATTGGCCCTTTTCCAGTCTTCTGGCACCTCACCAGAGCACCACGAGTGCCCGTAAAGCTGTGCCAGGGGTCCCACAATGACCTCTGCCAATTCCCTCAGCACTCTGGGGTGGAGATCATCAGGACCTGCTGATTTGAACATGTCTAGTCCCACCAGAAGTTCCCTGACTACGTCCTCACTGACCCTGGGTCCATCCGGGATCCCAGTGTGGGGCATGTCCTGGTCCCTACTCAGAAAAATGGAAGCAAAGAATCTGTTAAAGAGGTTAGCTTTGTCATCTGGTGTGACCACCAAATTTCCAAACGTGTCCTGCAGAGGCCTCACGTTACTCGGTACCTTCTTTTTACCCCCTATATATTTAAAAAGAGAGAGCTGCCAATCATGTGGCCCTGCCCCTCTCCAACAACCAGTGGTGAGGGGCAGGACTGCATGACAGACAGCCCTTTCAGCCAATCAGTGGTGAGGAGCAGGGCCACATGATAGGAAGCCCCTAGCACCAATCAGCAGTGAGGGGTGCAGCCACTGGGGCCGTTTGGCCGATCTTAGGCATTGGGGGGCACTGTGCCCTGCCCACAAAATGGCTGCCCAGGCCTGCGTTCTGCCTGTGAAATTGGGGTATAGTTCTGGCATATTAGTTATGTTCCTCGTTATGAAAAGGATCACGTAAGCAAAAAGCTAAACAGTCTTTGACATCTGAACTGGAGAAAAAAATCCTTAATGACCTTAAATCCAGTGATTATTTTGACTCTGAGTAAGTGAGCAAGACCCACTATCCAGGTACCTAAGAGGCTTCCAAATACCAGAAGGAACACTAATTCATCTGAGCCAGTCTCTTACCTCTAGCCATCTTTAATTCTAGCAGAATCTGGACCAGCTTTTGAATGCTGTAATGGGAGCCAGAAAGGGTACAAAATATTGGAAGGTGGTGTGATTCAGGACATAAGCAATAATAATTTCCATTCATTCGTAGAGGCATGTGACTTCTTTTATACTGAATGTAACTGGGATAGCTGAAGACAAATAAAGGGTTAATGTAATCAACTCTGGTTTAGGAACCAAAAGAAAAATATTAAAATAATGACTCGGAGAAAGTACTTTATATGCATTCTTCTTTTTTTCTAGACATGCAGAAAGAAGGCATAGATCATTGAAGAATAATTTATCAAAAAGCCCTGTCGTAAATAGAAAAGGGGAAAAAAGAATTAAACCTGCCATTTTGAAAAATGTCCTTTCAATGTACAGTTTTGTAAAATGCTGTTTCAACGTGCAAAATGGTGCATTGGAGTCTAGAGTTAAAGGAATATTTAAAAGAATAGAAAGGTTTTCTAGAAAAAAATCATTTTCTGTGTAACAAAAGAACCCCCAGCCTGCAGTCAAACTTATTAATATATAATAAATACTCCAGTAAAGAGAATAAACTTTCTTGTATTGAATATTATGGATAACAAGCAGTCTCAAGCTTCTACAAAGGTCCTTGTTCCTTGTACAGTATGGTTGCTTCTGGTCATTACCACTCCCTCACTGCATTAGCATTGCTGATCCTTCCCCTCTCAGGCCCCATCCCCACAAGTGGGAAGATGTACTTTGTGTTGCCGCAGAGACTTTTGAGGCACCACAAAACCTACATGGTGCATGTGAATTGGTTCATCTTGCTGCAGATTTGCAGCACGGTTGCAAAATTATACACCGGGAACTCCTGGTATCTAAAAAAAAATGGAGCAAAACAAAAGCGGCACAGCACATGTGGCTTCAGCATGCACCACCCAAAACCAGAGTGTGGCCAGCGAGAGCCACACTCTGGCTGCCAGCCAGGCTCTGTGTGCCCAGATCACCACCACTGTAGCCCCAGAAGTCCCCTAGGGCCCCAGGTACGGCTTCTGGGGCCAGCCCAGGTACTGGCCCCAGCCTCCCCTACCCCACCCAAGGCAATTTGTTGTGTGCCAGGGTATGCGTGAAGAGGCATTCCTCGGGGACAACTAGCAGCAGCATAAATATGTGCCACTGCTATTTGTCACTGGGGAAACGTATGTTCCTGCTTGTGGAGACATGCCCACAGTTGTAGGACCAGTACCCCAGACTTACTAGAAAGCTCTCACCTCTCACAAGAAATTCAGAATAAAGAAGCCATATCATCCTGCCCTACAAGACTGAATATTCCTCAACATGGAAATCACAGGTTTCTGTTCAGAAGAGCATTCCTGGTTCAGAATTGTTCACCACATTCATATTGAACTCTTCAGTAAGATGTACAACATGCACCAACTTCTAATGCAGATTTTCAAAATGGGAAGCATTATGATAGATTACTAAATCCCTGTTAAAGCACTGAAAATTTTGATCTGGTTGTCAAATGTGATGAACAACCAGCAGCACAAGCAACCTTTCATGTGTCTAGAACTTGTAGATGAACTAGGATTCTAGGCTGAGGGTACAGCAGTTGGGGATTTTTTCCAGTGAAACTGAACTGGGAAAATCCTTGTTTGCCCAAACCAAAATGTTTAAAATGGATAGGTTTTGACAACATCCAGCCAAACGTGGTCAGGTTTTCAGTAAAAAATGCTTCTATTCCTGCCTACTCTTTTAACCAGCTGCTGGAAGACTGGCTTAGCAGAGTCTGTGGCTCCAGGGCAAGCCTCCCCATGAAGGCTGCATTCAGGATGTGGAACCCAGGGTTTCTAGAGGCTCAAGACTGGCGTTAGGGCTCTCAGCATTTCCAGGCTTTCTGGGACAGAACTGACAGCCCTTGAAGATCTGAGATAATACCGCCTCAGATTCAGGAGCCTGAATGCCACTGGCATGGAAGGGCACAGATCATCAAGATGGCCAGCTGTGGAACTAGGAATCTGAGACCCTCTTGGCTCAACTATAATTCCCAGGGCTTCTAGGTTCCCAGATCCCTCTGAGTCCACTTGGGTTGATAGGGAATGAGGTACATACACTTCAGATTGCTGCGTGTGGGCTGCAGCAATAATCTTAGACTCCCAGGCTCAGTTCCATTTAGAAATTTTCAAAATTAGCTGATTTTATTTTCCTGTCTATGGAGAAAATTGGAAGTTTTGATTTTTGGTTGGTTAGAATATTTTTTCCCCCTAGAACTGTAGAATGGAAATTATAACTTCCAGCATGGTCTCATTAACCTCATGCTTGTTTTATTTTGAGAGAAAGACCTCCAGCTTTAACCTTAATCATCATGTTATATGGAACCCAACTTTTTCTACTGCTTTGTTCACCCAGCAGAAGGATGATATTTGCAGTGCAGTCTAGCCCAGAGACTTCAAACAAGATTGCGCTAGGTACTGTATTTAGAGTAAGAAAGCATCTCTACCTCTAAAAGCTTACAGACTGACAAAGAGTGGGAGAAAGAAAAGTATTATTATCCTCACTCCACTGAAGGGAAGCCAAGAAAAAATGACTTACAAGATCACACAAAGCCTGCGTTAATATATATTCTTTGTCTCTCTGAAAAGCCTCATCTACACCAATGACAAGAGACTTAAGAAACAAGCTTTACTTCTGTATCTCCTGTTCTCCCATGTATCACTGACCAGGTAAAATTCTATAGAAGCGTTACATTCAAATCAACAAGGAGTTATTACTTCCCCAAGGTTATCCTGAAAGTTTTATTATCGGTGACACAGAAGCAACTGTTGCTAAAGCAATATGGCAAATATACGTGTATTATGAGTTTGTATGTGGTCTGAAGCTCAGTTACTTTGGATAGTGAAACAGCTATAGTTTTCATAATGCATTTTAAAACTGGATCCAGGTCACATCCCATCCAAGACTTAAGTACAGAACTGTTAAAAATTCTAGGAATCCGATTGCCATTGTTGACTAGAAGAGAGAACTGATTGAGTAGGGTATTAGTCTGCAAATATAATGATGAAGCATTACTAGCAAACACAAACATGTAAGAACATTTAGGATTCAGTCCTGAATATATTGAATAGCAAAATTCCAATCGATTTCTATTCTGTTGCAGCAGGCTTTTAAAAATGATTCATTTTACAGAATGAAAAATACGCAGTGAAAGCAAAAGGGTCCTTTAAAAACACTGGACCTTTTAAAACATAAAATTCATGTGAAAATATTAGAAAATGACGTCACTATTTTTTTCTCTAAGGAGTTCACAATTAAAAGGCATTTGATATCATTCATAGAATTTTTTTTCACTACTGTTCTGGAGCATAGAATATAATGCTCGAGGTGTTACATTATAACAAAAGGAAGGATAGAGATACACCTTATAGACTAACTAAATAAGACGTATATAGACCACAAGCATTTGTGAACTGAAGGTCACTTTATCAGATATTATATTCTAATACCAGGCAGAGCTAAACAATAAAACCTGTATATTCATATATAGATATTTCTGTCCCAAATGATACCTTACAACTCCGCAGATGCATATTCACACACTTGTGCATACTCATGCAGATACACACACCAGCAGAGTTGACCTGAGCAGGATGTGAGGCCCCGGGCAAATCAGCCCATGCGGGGTCCCACCTCTGCTCTGATCCTGGACTGGAAGAAGCAGCAGTGGCAGTGGTGGTGGTGGTGGTGGGGAAGTAGCGAGCAGCTGGACGCGGAGCCGTCGCCCCGCTCCGCCGGTGCTCTGCCCAGCTCTGTGGGGGCCCCCAAAGTGCAGAGCTCAGGGCGGTCGCCCCAATTCGCCCGCCATAGGGACAGCCCTGCACACCAATGTGCACATACATAACTACTCCAAGCAGAACCATTATTACCAAAGAATGGATGATTCCACATAATCCACTGAGTCCCTTTCTTTGTCCAGATGCTACTATGTTATGCAATAATACAAAAGGATACGGCAGATAGAGGAAAAGTTCTAGGTTTAGGGTGAGATCCACCCTATCCTTCCTACATTGCTAGACCAAGGCAGGTTTTCACTTCATGATGGGAAATTCTGGTAAGGGGAAATTTAAGAGCCCCTGGGTGCATCTACACAAGATGTTTACTACAAAGCTGCCTAATTAGCTCCACAGTAAAGTCTCCTCATCTACATGTGCAGCCGTATTAGGTTGCAACAAACTAATAAATGCCACTGTAGGTTAGTACTTGTAAATTCAAGTACTGTACTATCCTACGGTGACATTATTTGCTGTGCAGCAACACTGATGGGGATGGCTGGGACACAAAAGTGCTTCACTGTGGGGCCTACCAGCTAGCCCCCACACTGAAACATACCTCGTGCCCTGAAAGCACACTGAGCCAGGTCAGAGCAGCCCTAGGCTGGCAGGCTGAACCCCGGTCATGTGTAAACATGGCACCTATGCACCAGTGCATATGGCACCTATGCACATGGCACCTATGCACATGGCAATATGCACCAGTGTTTATTGATTCACGTTAATTGCACATGTAGATGCACCCACTGAGGGTAGATATATATCTACACCACTTTCCCAGTGCATCCTGGCAGAGATGCTTCTAAGCATACCCTGCCCACCCACTCCCTGACCCACATGAGAAACCCAGAAAGTCCCCCCACAGTTCCTCTTGAGATCTTGACCTTTGGCAGGTCTGACAGTGCCAACTGGGGATGTCCCTGGAGTGCTGTCACTATGACATTTCTAGGTTTGGCACATGTGAACATAGGCAGGCGGGCAGGGTGTATTGGGGGGGGGGGGTTCCCTGCTAGACATGTTGGTGGCACAATGTCCAGTTATATATGTCTGAGTTATATAGAGCCCTTTAGTATTGATTTCAGCCTTTCTACAACTCAGATAGTTGAGCAAAAGTTTCATGGCTCCTCACTTTTTCCAAGGATCTTTGCTTTATTTCCCCAGCAGCCTCCCTTCTGCCAGTGTGTACATCAAGCTGCTAAGAGGCTGCCATTAGCACGTGGAAGAGTGCAAGGTTTGACACCTCATATCTTGGAAGACAATAGCTCTCTTCCTCTGCAAATTAATTTTAATAACTGTGGCTAGTTTGCTGTGAGTTGAATAGTTTTGCATGAACACACACAATTAAATTAATATGCAAATGTCCTGGTCCCTTAGAGAATACTAAGGAGTATTCTTTGTAACAGATGAAACAAGAGGAAAGGAAGAAGGGGTGAAAAAGGCCCCAACAATCCCAGAAAAGAATCTTATTCAACAGGGTGGGATTTGTTTTTTTCTTTAGACTAAGACCAATTGAAAGGGGATTCAAGCCTGACTGAAACAATGCCTGTTGATGAAGCAGAAATAAAGACGGAAGAGAAGCCACTGGAGATAAAGGAAAGAGGAAAATACTGTTTCTGGAGCATCCCAAGTTGTTAAAAACTGACCTCAACAAGTCTAAATCTTCACAAAGGTGGCATTTACTGTGTCAGGCCACACAAAGGTTCCCATTCTTCCCATGACTGTGGGGACCAGCTCTTTCTGCTGCCCTGTTTGAGTAAGGGTCTGAGACAATTAGTGCAGACTCTGGCCCCTCACCCTCAAGCTGTCAATCAGTTTCCCAAGCAGATGGACTGCAGAACAAGAAAAGATGGTTTCCAAGTTGTTTTTTTTCCTCCAGCTCAACCTTTCATAGCTATGTGGTGGGAGCCCACGAGAACGCTGACCCTGCGGAGAGGGTGTCAGACTCCCTGAAAGCAGACACTTCTGCTGCACTGAGCATTCTTAAACCCCATCAGGACTCTCTTTGTACTGGTGGGAAATGAAAGGGAAAGCAAGGCCTGGCTTTCCAGAAGCCTACGTTCTCCAGTGTGCTCTGTGCTACCAAAGACATTCTGTGATGCAACAAGAAGCTGGAACAATTCAAGAGTTACTAAGCCATTTTAATATGATCTCTTCTAGCAGACTCTGTGGGGTGAACAAAAATGACAACTAGGAAGCTAGGCAGATAGATATACAGACAAATATTTGGTTGTATACAGTAGTAGCTAACTAGTTAAATTGTAAGTTAGGTATACACAAGACATTACAAGGAAACAAAAGGAAGAAAAAGCAAGCAGCTCAGCAGCATAACCATGCAAAAAAGAAAAGAAATGTAGGTTCTGAGTTAAAGGTAGGCACTGTGGGTTGAATAGATTAGGATGTGACTGTTACTAGGATCCTTACTCTACAACAGGGGTAGGCAATGTTTTTTGGCCAGAGTGCTGAAAAAACCCACAATGTCTACCTTGGAAGGTGCCAAAGTGCCGGCATGCCAGAAAAACAAAACGAGGGCAGGGAGTACATGGGAGTACATGGCAATATGTACTGCATATTGTTATAGTTAACCATCATAAATGTTGCCCTTTTTTTACAGTAAATACCAGATTTTCTAAACATTGTAAACCTGGTGACAATAAATCAAACTTCTGATACTCCCTTTGATCTTGTGTGTTTTTTGCGGGTCCCCCCACAACAGCCCCCTAGCCCTGCTCCTGCCCCTTGCCCCCCACCCAAAGCCCCTGCCCCCAGCCCAGGCTCCGTGGCTATCAGCAGCTACCCAGAAGCAAGCAGCTGCTGTCTCCCTGCCCCAGCCCCGGCTGTCTCCCGGCCCTGGACTTCGGGAAGGCAACAGGTGCCGGTACTGCGCCCATTGAAGCAGGGACGGGGAGGCAGCAGCTGTTTTCAGCCTCCCAGCTGCAGCTGCCCCAGGCTTTGGGGTAGCTGCTGCCAACCACAGTGCCCGAGCTGCTTGCAGCAGGGCTTGCAGCCTCCCAGCTGCCTGCTGGGAGCAGCCTGAGCCCCTGGCTGGCAGCAGCTACCTAGAACCGGGGATGGCGGTGGCGTGATGAGGAAAATGGCCTCACGTGCCGTGCTCGGCACACATGCAGGGGGTGCTGACCCCTGCTCTAAAACAATGAACCCACTGCAGACCACAGATGGGTGGGTCCCCAAAAGCAATTGGAGATTATATATGGTTCATTGCTGAGGACAGTTTGGGCAAGGATTTACTTGCTTTACACAGCCACACAAGGAATTGAGGGCCTAGGCATGTACTTTCCAAAACCCCTGCATGACTTCCTTGTATCTTTGGTCTATGCATGTCTTGGATGGGGAGGTGACTTTTATGCTGCCCCTGCAACTGGGAACTAAACATATAAAAAGGGGGACTGAAACTATTCCTATGTCTTGTATTATAGGGTGGCAGGGATAACCAGGACTCTCAGGGATATGTGCCATCCCCTCCTCAGGGCAAGATGCAATACCTTAGCATTGCACTTGCACACTAACTGAGAATTGTCTACTGTGATTGCTGCCAACCCAGGCATCCTGACTACATCAATTTCACTGCTCTTGCTCAGGACAAGAATGAGAACATTGCCAAAAAAAGGGATTGAAATTTATCCAGGAGAATCTCTCAGTCTGATAAGTGCACAGATTTCATCTCAGGATTACATTTAAAGAAAAAAATCAATTCCCATTATTAGTTACTTGAACAAGCGATCGGATGGCGTGCTACGAGTTATGGGATCAGTTCCTTAAAGCATTTTGGCTCATGTAGACCATTAAACTGGATGAGACAAAGCATTTTCTGACATCTCATTTGCTTGTCAAGATCCAATTGTATTTCTACTTATAAAGTTTCCAATAATGCCACTCACAAGTCTTCAAAAATTAGGAGTCATGCTCCAAGAATCCTAAAAATATCTTAAGAACCATGACATAAAAATAATACTAAAATAAGGAAAGGCTGATTCTTTTTACATGCTTTATTGTTTTAAGTCTGTAGGGTGCAGATTTCCAAACTTTTGCTGGGCAGCCTTAAAAAAACTTTTTTTTATAAAGGAAAACTGGTATTATCATGGAATTTGCAACATCACCAGGCTTTAAGGCATTGTACCTGGTACCTGAGTGCAGGGGCAGATTCAGAGGCATGCAGGGAGTGCAACTGCCCCCACCCCACTCCATCTGCGTGATGTATATAGACAGTGAACTTTCTGAGCTCACTGATTGTCATTCAGGTCAGAGAGCTCTGCCAAAGCAGCTCTAGAACCCAGAGAGTGAGTGCCACCGCTTTCCTCCTTCCCTTGCCCCCTTGCCCACCGCCAAAAAGTTGGGGGAAGTGATGGCAGCATTTACCTCCTGGGTTCCAAAGTAATAACTCCATCCGGGAGCTACACTGATAAGCTAGTGAGATCAAAGGGCAATTATACACATGCAGTGAGGCTGCTTTGATCCACTGCAACTACAGCATGCTCCAACAGACTCCAGCATCTCGTGTATCAGCATCCCTGAACTCAGTACCATAGCCAGGGTGGGGAGGGGGAAGGAGTGAGCAGGGCAACCACCCTGAGCACCAAAACAACAGGCATTGCTCATTTGGAGTGGGGTGTGGGCTGGAGCCACGGGTGGCTCATTTGGAGGGGTGCAGAGATGGCGGGAGGGCAGCTCCCACCACTGCATGCACTCCTGGGCAAGCTTGTGCCCCCTGGATCTGTGTGTGGGGCAAGGGCAGGCTGTTGCTGAGGGCTTTGCACCGGGTGCCAAACTTCATTACTACGATACTACCTGCACTGAAAAATGGCAGTGGGGGTGCTTTAACAAGTTGTTGAACAAACTTTAGTTAAAGTGTCCCCACTGCCATTTTATCAGCATGGGAACACTGATACACAAAACACTGGAGTCTGCTGGAGTGCCGAAATTACCACATTGAACAAACTTTAGTTAAAGCGCCTCTGCAGCCATTTTTCAGTGTGGGGATGCTGATACACAAACTGGTCCAGGCTCTTTAATTACAGCAGCTCTGGGAGCCACTCTAACTATAGCACTCCCTACCCCCACTCCCAGCACATGTGTATAAATGCCCAAAGAGCTCACTGTGCATGCACTGCACAGCCAAAGGGGAGGTCCACCTATGGTTGTGTTTGAAGGTTTGAAGTGGCAGTTTGAAGTGGCAGTGGGGATTTCTTGGTTTAATGATTTTCTGTGGATGTAGGGGACTGGACTTGTAATAAGGATGTCCCTCTGAGTTCAGTATGCCTACATCTGAATCCTTGTACATATACGTACCCATGCATGCACATGCCTGCCGGCCCAGATGAGCACTTCTGCTTTGGAGACTCTCAGAAGAGGGTAACTTAGTTATTGAATAATCTTAGTGATAGTGGTAGTAATCACCCCCAGAGACGAAGACTCCACAATCCAATGCACTGTACAAATGAGGCAAAAATATGATCTGAGTGCCAAAGAGCTCATAAACTTAGTGTAAGACAAGAAACAACATATGAATGCAACAGATAGATGACTATGGGCAGAAACAATGAAATACTGTATTTACCCACATACAAAATGAGATCTTTTCCCCAAATAAAAATGGGGAAGAAAGTTCCTCATCTTATATTCAGATACAAGAAAACCGCATTAAATACATTGTCTGTCATTAAACTTATGTCAATAGCAGCATGCGTTCAGTAATGGAAACCAGCTATGACATTGATTAAATGCAGCCAACACTGAGTATGACCATAAAACACATGGCCCGCATTAGGGAAATGTACTAAAGGGAACCTTTTTGTGTGCGTGTGTATGATTCTCAAAAAATGGACAGATGTTATCCCAGGAGAGAATGAGCTCTGAGCCTGGAGGTACTACAATACCAGGCCAGCACTTAGAGAGGCCAGAGTAAGCTTCAACACCCTCCTCTGGTGCCAAAAATGCTAATGGAAACCTACCATAAGAATATATTAATACAACTCATTTGAAGCAGCTATATAGTAGTGCCCATTGCACATAGTCCCCTTCAGCGCCAACTCTTTTTCAAGTCATGATAATCCACAGCACTGAATACATCTTGATTTCCTTTTTACTCCTACAGGTGAGCTGCACCTGTCTTTCCCATTTCAAACGATGCCTTTTTCTTCACCAGCCTTAAATGTCTGGCAAACATCACCAAATGCAGCCCTAAACAGTTCACCTAGAATTCCTCTGCTGTCCCCTCTATCAGCCTGTTGCATATGATTAGTGTGGCCCTACCCTCCATGAGATGAAGTTGGACCAGGTTGCCCTGCACCTCATCTGTATATAAATTTTTGGAGGATCCCAAGACTCATGACAAGAACACCCAGTTCTAGTTATAAGTAGTGGGTAAATTAGTGTATGGATCCTTTATGGGGGTGTCTGAAGTACACATACATACTGAGCAGTGCTGAGCTATAAGGTCACGATGGCTTGAAATGCTGCTGACTCTGCTGAGGACCAGCCCAATTAACTATGGTAAATCATCAGACTTTTGGCTTTGGAGTAATATCATGCATTGTTTGCGTAGCTTGGGAAATACCATGACCATGATGGTGGCCAGGGAAATACCCTGACTGAGGTAATGCAATTAAAATGGCACTGTGTAGTGAAGGGTTGCACCTCTGTCTACTTGTGGACAGGACTCCCTAGGCGAGCCTCCATAGTTAGCTTCCCACTGGCCAGCTTCCAGGGGGAGGATCTCGACTACATGCTGACTTGATGGAAATGAGAGACTCCTCCCTAGCTTGCTCCTGTGGCCATCTGGCTGAGGGCAAACCAAACTCGGGGCATACAAACCCCAAGCTTTTGGGCTTGGGCCTGCACATAGGATGCCCACCAAAGGACTTGGAAGCATCTGAAGCCTCAGGTGGGGGTGAAGAATGTTTGCTGGAAGTAGGGCCACATTTGGTTCTTGAATGACTCATGGATTTTGAATTGATTTGGCTGATTGGACTTGGAACATGAAAACATTTCCTTAAAAAAAAGAAAAGTTTGTACTGTATATAAGTAGGTACCAAAGTTCTGCTTGAAAGTGTGTTTATAGAGTACCTGTGCTAAAACTTGCAGCAGTTTCAAGAAAAGATAAACTGAATCAGTTCTGGATAAACTAAGTCTATGTGTACCCATAGAAATTTGTCCATGTGCAAATTATTACAGGCATGTTTATTTCAAAGTGAATGTTTTCAAATTTGCCTGTCACTTTCATGTGCTCAGAGAGAGTAGGATCTGACAGCAAGGAAGTAGGCAAGGGGCTTCAGGGGAAGAAATTGGGGGACAGAGGGCAAGGGGAATACTTGATCCTTGAGATTTATTTTACCTGCTGTAGCATTGGGAAGGAGACACATTCAAGGAAAACCTTCAATAATTAGATTCTATCACTGGAAAATTATAATAATTCATAATTTTTTCATACGCAGAATCTAATTATTGGGGGGTTGCCTTATATTTATGATCATCTAATATTCGAGTAAATATGGTAATACTGGTCCATGTGACTGTCAAAAGCATTGCAGCATCAGAAACCAAATGATGATGGAGTATTTGTTCATCTCCCAACAAAGAAGAGATATCGTGAGGTATCCAGAGGAAGATAATGAATTAGCTTTGCGGATGTTTATAAGCAGCAGTTCCCAAGCAATTATGTCAGTTGGCCCTGTGGGTTCTCAGATCTTCTGAGCACCAGAGGTCTCAGTATGTCTCAAGATGGACTTTCAGAAAGCTGGGAACTGGGCTTAAAAATTTTACAAGTATGACATTTGAGGTTATGAAAGGTGTTCTGGATCTGCGATGAAACAGAGTATCTGTGGTGAGCAAACATCTGGGTCTGTTGTAAACTGTTCCTTATTGGGCCTTGTACCAGCAAGGTGGTTGTAGGG
>NW_005842249.1:1482432-1483855 GCF_000455745.1 Alligator sinensis
CTCCTCCTCCCACTTGCATCCACCCCCAACCTCCATCTTAGACATAATGGGGATTTGCACTCACCAGACATGTAAAAAATTGACCATGTCAGTCTAACAAATGAGAGAATTCAGTGCCAGGATGGGACATAAATCAGCAAAGTACTTAAATACCAAAGTGTAAATAAGTGCTGAAATCCATCTCTGTTCAGCAAAGTGCTTAAACCCATGCTTAGCAGTAAGCACACTTCAGTACTGCACCTCAATGCAATGTAAAGACAGGCTTGAATGTTTTGCCGAACAATGCTTAGAGAAGAGAGGGATTGAGGCACCTAACCCCCTCCTGATGGAATCAGTGGGAGTTAGGTGCCTCAATACCATGAAGTCTAAGGGTGAAATTAGACATTACAATTAGACCTTACTAAGGGCACTTAAATGTGAGCATCTGCACATTAAAGCTGATTAACTCATGTAAGTGCTCTTAGAGCATCTCAAATTTCTGCCACTTCAGGAGAGGATTAACTCTGGTAGCTAGCTCATGTTAGGGTAACTTCATGGAGATAAAATAAGTGATTTGCAATCTTCCAGAATCCCAGGATGCACTGCTCCCAGACATCCCCAGCGCCCACACAGTACTGAGATAAAGCCCAGGGGCGTGTCCTGACAAGTGCACATGTGAGGTACCACAAACCACACACAGCACATGTGCACCCATTTGCCATGGTGCAGATTAGTAATTCAGTGGGTTTTTTGATACTGGAAGATCCCAATGTCAAAAATACCACCACAAAAAAAAGCAGCATGGCACATGCGGCAGCAGTGTATGCCTCCAGAAAGGGAGCCTTGACAGCCATGGGCACTCTCTGGCTGCTAGCCAGGCTCTGAATCCCTGGATCACCACTGCTGCAGCCTCAGGAAGCCCCCAGGACTCCAGGTAAGGCTTCTGGGGCCAGCACAGGTGCTGCCCCCAGCCTCCCATACACCACCTACAGCAATTTGCTTTGCACCAGAGCACACATGCAGGGGCATGCCCAGGCTTTCATTAAAAATAAAGGTTTTTATTACAAACATGTGCATGTCCTGGAGTGGTGCTGGGGGGTGGGCAGGGAGTAGGGGGTGTGTGGGTGGCAGGGCAGGTGGGTGTTGGTGGGGATGGTCGGGTGCTTCTCTGTGTCCTGGCACTCCAGGTGGGGCTGGAGCTGGCAGAGCAAGTCTTCAAAGGTAGCCTGGGTTTGTTCATGTTGACCCACTGGTCATCATCCTATTCCTGTAGCATGACGCACTGCTGCCAATGGTGGCTGGCACAGGGGGCCAGAGGCAGCAGGGTTGGTGGGGCAGGAAAGTGATGGCAATCCTGGCAGTGGTGTCGTGGAGCCTGTGGTCACCAGGGCTAGCAGGAGCAGCTGCATGGTGGCCATGTACCAGTGATCCAGCCGGCAGTCAG
>NW_005842249.1:1483897-1511727 GCF_000455745.1 Alligator sinensis
GGTGGTGGGCAAGCAGGACAGCTGCGGCAGCCCTGAGAAGCAGGGAACCCTGTCCCTGGGCCCCAGGGCCAGGAGCTGGGGCAGCCAGGGCTGGGAAGCACAGCTGTGGGAGAAGCAAGGCAAGCATATGCTTCCTGTGTATCTACCGCACTACTGCTTTGACAAAGGAAGCATGAGCCCAGAGGTCACAGTGCAGAGCGTGTGCCTTCAAGATGGCTGCCAAGTGCTGGCATCTGACTCTGGCTTCAACATGTGTCTGGAGGCTGGAGCTCCCCCCAGTGTCCATAGGGGCACATGGCAGGGCTGCACTGACCTGGGACTGAAGTTAGTCCCAAGTCCCACCATATGTAGACAGCTGCCTATACCTGATTAATGCGCATTATCTTAATGCACATTAAATTTAAGCCCCATTTAAATTCACATGTCTAAGTATAATGTGTAACCTCACCCTAAGCAACTTTGGTGAAACCCTTATGCTTGGAGGAGTGCAAAGTGAAGGGAGGTTTTTGGTGTACCTGAAAAACAAATACTATACATAAAGTTTCTGGACTGGATACAGTGGGAAAAAGGTTGTCCAAGAGTTGTATTTTGTTTCTTTTTAAACTCCTCAAAAGAGAGAAGAAAAGTAACAGAATACAAAAGGTTTTCTTGGTTGAACAGAACCTTCTGTATTAGAAACACCTGCTGGACAATCCAAACTGATGATAGCCAGGAAAATATAGGCTGAAAATTGCACTTAATTTTTACTTTGCTGCAGTGTCTGGATCTAAGCTGTAGGTCAGGGTATAATTTTTCAATCTGAGGTCCTGAGGAGCTAAAAAGCAGGTTTACAAGAAAAATCTAGCCTACACACAGAGCTAAGATCTTCCTCTGTTCACAAGACCAAATATTCTGTTGAACTGCTGAGATACTGTAGTTAATCTCAGAGGATATCAATCCATTTTACTGCTCTCAAAGTACAGTATCTGGAGAAGTTTAGGGCCTAATGATTCTTAACAAAATGAGAGTCTAAATTAAGTTGTAAACTCTGTTGTAAATGGGATGAACTAGTGAATATTCTGGACTTCAAGAGACTTAGTATCAGTCCCTGGCTCAGACTTCTTATGTGACCTTGGGTAAATAATTTAGTCTATGCTCAGTTCCCTGACTGTGAAATGAGGATAGTGCTTGGCTATCTCACAGAACTGCTGAGGATAAAATCCTGTAATGATTATGAGGTATTAGGATAATATGGTGATAAGTGTTATATAAGTACATGCAATGGTAAGAAAGTCGCCTTAGCATCAAAAGTGCTGAGCAATCAGCAATTCTCATTGAAGCCAAGATGCCCTCAGCTCTTTTGAAAATTAGGCCACTCATTTAGATGCTTAAATATCAATTTAGTTCTTTACTGCTAGGCACATAGGCCAAGATTTTCAGAACTGGGGAGGAACAGCTAGGAGCCCAGGACCTTTGAAAACCAATACACCAGTTCCTGTGTCCAAATGTGAATATAGGAGGCTAATTTCCAGATGTGACATCTCACAATTCAGCCTAGAATACAAGCCTAAAACTTAAATTGATGCTGCAGCTGTAGTCAATGTGTGAAGGACATGAGTCTCAGAATATGAATCTGGCACTTTTCATTCATGCTAAAATTTGATGTAAAGGGGAAAACATCAATGAACAAATATTCAATGAACGTAGAGCTTAAGCTCTTTCTTTGGTAATCAATATAGAAATACAGCAATCTGCTATGATACTTTCAAACAAAGGAAGTGTGCAGGCAAGACAAAAGAAAGGTCAATAAATGCTCAAGATGGTGTAACTAACTGCAAAAGAAAATGAGTATATTTGTTTCTAACACCTTAGCATTTTCATGAAAAGCTATCTGTCAGCGTTCAAAGAAGAAAATACAGGTAATTCAACTGGTCACAAATTTCAGGAGTCACAAATTTCAGGAGGAGATAATTTTTCCAAGTATATAATCAACTACATAGAATGCTAATTGTTAAATTGGATATAGTTGAAAAATCTGGATTTCTGAGGCCTTTCCAGCTCCTTTTTCATTCACATAATCAAAGCTGCCACTCTTATTTCTGGTAACCTGTTGGAAATATCCAAAGAGATCATGTCATTCAAGAATGACAGAGGCCATGCTTCATTTAAACACTTAATTTTAAGTACAAACTTATATCCCATGCTAACTTAGGGTGGACTTAATGAAGTGTTTAAATTAAAGCATATAAATAAGTTTGCACTGAATCAGGGCCACAGTTTCTAATGGTTTAAGTGCATTTCAGCCTCTGCTTCTTTTTATTTTCATTGTTATTTTTTTCCTGGGTATCTTTCGGTTTTTAGATTGTTGTGTCTATGCATTGATCATCTGTTAAGGAGAAATTAATCAGTTTTGAAACATTAGACCTAGTGCAGTCTGCTATAAAATGTCATTTACTTTTCTTCCCTGAAAATGTGAAAATCCTGAAAATTAAAGGCTCTGACCTTACTCAGGTGAATTGGCAGGGAAATAAGAGCTGTAACACCAGATGGATTGAAAGATTCTTACAATGTTTCTTTGATGGCAAATTGTCTGTTCATTATAGTAACGACAACTCTTTGTAGGGGATAAAAGCACAGCATTATTAGCAGAAAGTAAAAATGATAGTTGCTAATTACAAAATATGAAAAGCACATGATGTGTTTTTGCTGGGGGGTGAAGTCATGGACTCAGATTTTGTAACTTAATTTTACTGCTGCGTTAATACATCTACAGCATTGGGACTATCACATGTTTACCTGTAGAAATTAGAAGAACAATCAGGGACAGGATGTTAACAGACAGGATGGATGATGCAAAGATACAGAATGCTGGTGACTGTGCTGCCTTTTTCATGCACCTTTGTCATTCTTGGGTGAGGTGACCTCTTTGAATATTTCCAACACATTACAAAAAATAGGAGTAGCAGCTTTGGTTATGCAAATATAAAAGGACCTGGAAAGGCCTGAAAAATCTAGATTTTTCACATACATCTAGTTTAACAGCTAACATTCACTATAGTTGAAAACACATGTGAGAATTTACTGAAAGAGAGGCTGGAATTTTCAAAGATGCCTAAGAGTTAGACACAAATCCCACTGGATTTGTAACGGGATTTGGGGATTTGATTTCTTGATTTTTTTTCAAAATCTCATACTGAGATGGACCAGGAATTGGTCAGGCAGATGGATCAGGACTGTGGTTCTGCAGTATGGCAGATCTCAAATCGAATGCATCATTTCATGGAGTTTGTAGCAGGATCCTAGTTTTGCAGCAGGCCTCCCCAGTATGTGGCTCTGGTTCAAGTTTTTTATTCATAGTAAAACACAGACTCATGTGGGACATACAAGGAACTGACATAGCTACTGCCACATAAAATAAAACCAGGCTGAGAAATAAAGACAGATAATTTTATTATACATGTTAAGGTCAAAGATGAGATACAGAGTAGGTGAATACTCATCTTATCCAAGATACGTTGTACTCCAGCTTTGCACATATTGCACGTCTAAGCTTTCTATTTAGCAATGAGACATTTTCAGTCTTCCTATGCCTTAACTGCATCTTTCCTTTTAATTTTCTTCACTGTGTATTTCCCTTTCCAGAACCATGTATCTTGGCTACTTTTTCCAAAGTCTATTAATTTTTACCATCGTTAATCATTTCTAATCAAGCAGCACCTAGGGCTATCAACTGAAAAGAGGACTATATTGCAATAGGCTCTTTACCAGCAGTCCCTCCACTTGAATTTGAACTGTTTTAATGCAGGACAGGAGACTTAGAATATCACAGGTATGCTGTGAAGAGCAGTATGGATATATTATCGTGAAACTCATCTGTTCTAAATTTTATATTTAGGGTATCACTTTTTTGTTTTCTTCCATGATCAAAGCCAGCAAACAAAAATAATATTTCAAATTGCATTTCCCCTCAACCTACAGAGATATAAACAATTTCCTGAAGTTAATAATACCTCTTGGAAGGCTCTGGGGAAATCATGTAAATCTGGAGTGAGCAGCATGGAGCAGAAATCATAAAAAACATTCTCCTAACAGGTGGGTTCCTTTAAGAATTAGTCACATGATAAAGAAGATTGTTGCTCAAGGAAATATGCTGTGGCTTGTTACAGGGAAAATTTATTTTATGTTGCATCAATCGATACCATTTTCAATGCTTTATTTTGCTCATTTTCTTGCTCATCCCTCACAAAATTCACTTTCTACATGAAACAGTCATTTAAGCTTGCTAGCTCTCTGACCTGTTCTTCTGTGCATAAAGGTGGAATCATGGTGGACAGGAAGCAGTTACCTGTATGGACAGAGACCATTGAACTGTTTGTTTTTAGGGCTGCTCACAAGTGTAACGTCATTGTGCCAGCCATTGCCAGGACGGTATTCCCAACCACAGTCACAGTCTTGTTTACTTCAACACCAATGGTGACTTCAGGAGCAAACAAGAATGAGACGGGAAAATCATGCTGCTGCTCCTGTACTGAGGGAGCGTTGTGTTGCTTGTCTCTCTCTCCAACAGTTATTGGCTCAGCTGATGGGGAATTGGAAGAGTGGGTACTGTCACTTTTTTCCAGGAAAGACCTAGTCCCATGTAAGACTCCCTCTTCTTCCATTTTCTTGACCCTTATCAACAAGCTAGGAGACCTGTTTAACCAATGGGAAAGATCTTGCCCACCTTAAAAATCAAAGGAGGCCTACTCCTTGACTAGGTACACACATGCATATGTGCACGCACACATACGCGCATACATACACTATTAAGAACATTTGAAATAGCAAACTTGTATTTCATGGGAAGAGATCCTTGTTGACATATTTTTGTTGCCCATAAAGAAGGCAAAAGTTCTTGTGAACTGAATTCCATATCAAGTATAACGTTTGCTTTGTGAAGCAGACATCTACCATTTTCCAACTCCAGAAAAAAGCCAAAGTTGCCTGCTTCATAGACCAGCATTTCTAAATACAAGAAGATTCATTTAACAAGTTTGTAATAATAAAATCACAGAGAAAGATGTGGAGGGATATATGTAAATTCTAAATAGCAACAACAATAATAATAGGATTAACACTCACTTACAATTATATGGATATGTGGTTTCCATCTAAGAACCTAATTAAGTTGTGGGTGTAAGCACTTAGAAAATCAAACCTATAATTTATTCTTTATATGTGTCTCATAATATATTTTTATGTAGTCAGAATTAATTTACTTCTCTGAACACACGTGTGCATGCGTGCATACACACACACACACACACACAGGGTGCAACTACACATGCAGGTAATGGGCAGTAAGTTTTCTACACAGTAAAATAAGGTGAAGTGGGATGTGGCCAAAAGCACATCTATATATGCACCCTGTCAGGTACAGATTTGCATCCAATGGGACCAGCCCAGTATAGGGATACTCCTGCCCTGCTCTGCCGTCCTGCAGCAGCCAAGAGGAGCTCCAGGCTCTCTTGGGTGCCAGCCTAGGAATTGGCAAGGGGGCACAGGGGCCAGTCCCAATGTGCATGAGGCCAGGAGAGCTGTGCTGGCTGCAGGGGCAGCTATTTCCTGGCTCTGTGCTCATCAGGACCCATCTAGATTAAATAGTCTAATGTGTAATAAAAGATCTAATGTAGATGCACCCACTCTATGTTAGTTAAACTCATGTGTCTATTATTAAAAGGAGCAGACCGATATAAGCAAATATATATGCCCATCCATGTGTACATTCACATACACATATGTGTTTGTGTACGTGTATGCACTCACTAGTTGTAAAGTGCAAACATTCCAAAAGCAGGGAATAGGCAGCTCTCAAACAATATAAAAAAGGCCCAAAACATATGGTAAAGACATCTTTTTCTTTTTTCAAAGAGAGATCTATTTCAAAAGACCCCTTGCTACATCTGATTGGCTGCTGTACAAGAAAACACTATGATCAATCTCTGAGTTAATCTCCACTGTCCTTCTAGCATCACAGTGGCATGACTGGGACATGCTAGCAATCACAGATGCTTCATTAACTAGTTAATCGGCAGTAGCTGTAGGGGCAATTCAACATTTTCCTGAGAATTCAAATATCACTGCAGGGTAAAACTTGTGTCCCTATTGATACTTTTCTGGTTGGTTGTGATTACTCACAATTAGGGTTCACCATCTCTCTTCCAAACAATAATAATACATCTGAGACATCTTGAAAGCCAAAGGGTGGCTGGCATGTCAAAGTCTTTTTTTTAACAATAAATGAACCGAGTTTATAGCAGGCACTAGAGGAATTTAGGCCAGAGTACTTTAGCTGTGTATTAGAGATAATTTTCTGTACTGAAAGCCCCACAGTGAGCATGCCCTGTGTAAATAGTTCAGTGGCAGGATGTAAAAGCAAACATTGATTTACTGAGCAGACTAAAAGTAGCCATGCAGTAGTGTTTTTGGTTCAAATCAAATGCTTGTCTAGGCAGGAAGCCCTTTATTAACAGCAGCAGAAAGTTTGAGAAGTTACTATTGCTAGCAGCACATGAGTCTGTTGTAGTGCACTGCTAATAACTCCCATGGGCAAGACAATCTCCCAACAACCTACAATGATCTGAACAGTGCTAACAATTATACTGAACACTTCCCTTGCTTTCCTGAATTGTCTGCATTAGCTGTTCAAATAGTTTGTTACCAATTTAGCATGTGTTAATGAAGAGCTCACAACCTGAGCTGGGTTCGCTTTGAATGTATCTAGGAGATGTAAGTATCAAATATGGATTTTTGAGGAACAATTTTTGGATCATGGGCTAATTTTGAAAATCCTGCTGTTCATTGGATGTGGCTGATCCTTCAAATCACAATCATAATTATGATTATGATTATTATTACTTCCTGGCTGAAGTCAATGGAATTGTGTTAGCCTACAGAATCTCCTCGCTTGGGCCATGCAATGTAGGAACAAGGTCTCTGGCTGTCTATAGATGTGACTGTAATGAGAAACTATACTTACCTTTAGGCCTGGTGGGGAAAAAACAAAACATCTTGCATTTTTTTCAAAAGATGGCCATTTCCTAATGAAACAGAAATGTTTAGTATTCACATTTTGAAAAACGTTCTTCAATTTTCATAACAAACATTTAAATCAGTTCCCTTTGTTTAAAAAACAAAAAAAAGGCAAGAGGCAAAATGGGGTCCAATGCAAGTGATTTCTCCCTGACTTCTTTTAGAAATCAACTTATATATTTTTTTTTAAATCTGACCATCTCTAATTGTTATAGTAGCATTTTATTGACACATGAGTCTGTACACAAACCCCTCCAGTAATCTCTCTGCTCTCTTCAGGACTATGGGCAATGATGATATATCCAGGCTGGTGTCATTAGCATCATCAGCTAACCAGGAAGTGCTTGTATTAAGGAAGATTCATTCTTTCCTCCTTAACAGATCCCAAAGCAATGTGAAGAGGAGTTTCCCTTTCCAACTGAGGGCTCTTACACTTATTCTGTTGCAGAAATGGGTCCAGTCTGATCTCACACAGGGAGGAATGGATGTCAGCGCAATGACCTAGGGCAGTGGTGCTCAACCTTTTTTACAAAGGGGGAAAAACCCTGAAGTCATAAATGGGCTGCAGTTCCTATAAAAAAGCATTGCCAGAGCTCTACATTCATTGTGAGGTCTCTGGGCTCACCAAATGCCAGGATTGGCTGACAGGGGAAAAGAAGGGATGAGTGTTGGCAGTGCTCAGCCTCCGGGCTTTGAAGCTAAAGGACAGTGGTTTCTCATTGCACATGCAGAGCTCTGGCAGGAGCCATGCTCACATACTGATGAGTTCATGCCGGTGATAGGCAGGTCACACAGGCTTCACAGCCCACATCTGGCCTGTGGGTCATAAGATGAGCATCACTGGGCTGCAGGGTTCTGGGGTAATAGTATGTGTCACTGTTGCTCTCTTTCCTACACCTCAGTTTATGTCCTTGCTGGAGGAATGATGTAAATATGAGAGTTGCATTTGCCTCTGTAGGGATCAGGTGAAAAGAACATTTGTGTTGCGCTTGAAGTAAAGAACCACTTCTCAATGCCAGGTCTGGCTCTTTCTCTGAAGCTAGTTTTGTTCATCGTCTTCACTACAGGAACAGGACCAGGCTATTTGTCTTCTTAGCACTGTCCACTGAAAGGACTCCTCTCCACTCCTGAAGAACTGTATAATGTCAGCACTGTTTGACAATATGAGAGAAATGAGACCACTACCGGTGACTGATGGGGTTTTTTTTCTGACTCCTGTTCCTCTGCCACTGAATTAACTCTTGTGGGAAGAACAAGGACTTGAAACAAGTTTTGTAAGTGCAGGCAGAGGTGTGACAAAGCAACTGGGCACCCAGGGCAGCTGCGATGCACAGAGGCAGCAACAACTTCCTTTTAGGATCACATCCTTAAGGAGTGATCACTCATCGTGGACTCCCCTCCCTGTCACATCATGGTCTCACAAGGGCTCAACAACCAACCTCCTGAGCTTGTGAAAGTCAGCTTTCCTAAAGTCAAGTATTTCTGCATTTCTGACTGATTTGCCAGCTTTGCAATGGATAGAGAAAGTGATCAGCTTGTGATCAGTGTCACCAAGCTTCCCTTCAATCCTCAAGTCACTGACTAGATCATCCCCATTGGCCAGTACCAGATCCAGCAGTGCTTTATCTCATGTCGGCCTGGAGACTTCTTGAATCAGATAGAGCTCATCAATGCAAGTGAGGAAGCTTCACAACTGATCAGTTTTGGCTGAAAGCTCTTCTCATGAGATGTCACAGTGGTTGAAGTTGCCCATGATGACCATGCATCGAGAGCATGCAACCTCTGCCAGTTCCCTAGCGAATTTGTGGTCAAACTCTTCCTCCTGGTTAGGAGGTCTGTAATAGACTCCTACAGTTATATCCCCTTCACCACATTCTCCCCATATTCTAACCCAAAGAGTCTCAAGCCACCCTCCTTGGGTGCCAATCTCTGCTTGTAGGGAAGTGTACTGCTCCTTCACATAGAGAGCTATACCCCCATCCTTCCTTGCAACATGTTCCCTCCTGGACAAGGTATAGCCATCAATACCTGTGGTCCAGTCATAGGTGGAGTCCCACCAGGTCTCTGTTATCCCTATGAGATGGTATTCATTTTTGCCTAGCAGAAGAGCCAGTTCTTTCTGTTTGTTCCCCATTCTCCTGGCATTTGTGTACAGGCAGCTAAGCCTGCCATTGGGAGCCCTGGGCTTCCCTGTCCTCTTAGAAGTGTCCTGTCCTTGGGCTGGGGTAGGAGGGAGTTCCTTTGTGATGCCTGACCTGCTGATTCTGAGGTCATTTCCAGGGCTTGGACTAGTGATTGTCTGCCTGTCACCTGGAAATCTTAGTTTAAAGCCCCATCAAGCAGGTTAGCCATTCTGGCCAAGAAGAGCTTCTTTTCCCATCGGAGTTAGGTGAAGTCTCTTCCCAACAAACCACTGCCTCTCTCTCTGAACTGCAGAATGTGATTGTTTCTCTACTCCTGTATAGTCAGTAGCAGACATCCTGAAAGAAACAAGTAGGGTCTGCCTTGTTTGAAAATGCAGCTGAGTAGAAAGATAACAGCTTCATAGGTCACTTTTTTGTGTTTCTACTATACCAATGCCATGCCCCTTTCATTCTAAAAAATGAACAGCTTTGTACAACCAGATTCATTAAACAAATCAAAAAGAGTGACCAGGACAAGGGCTTGTGTTTGAGAATGAAGGTAAAGGAGTTTGCTCCCTACACAAGGACAAATGAGGTGGCAAGTTGTTGAGAGAAAGCTGTACACAGTAAAAAGAATATAACTAGAATTATAACCAGAAGGAATCTCAGAAAGCAGGTTTGGGAGCTAAAAAATCTTCAAGGCACTGAAATATCAAGAGGGAAGGAATTCTTAGCTTTAAACTCAGCATCTGTTCTCGCTCAATAACAAAAGCATGCTCTATCACTTTCCCTTGTGTTTGTGTTGCATATACACCTCCCCCTCACCCCCCACTACATGTATGATTACACATTTGCCTTATTACTATGAGACCTATTCAGCCCACACCTGAAGCTGGATAGGGAGATCTTCATGAGACTGTACTGAGTGTCTCATGCATCTCTAAGGTCATGTTCCATACAATCATAGAACAGTAAGGCTGGAATGGACCTAAGAGGTCATCTAATCCAACACCCTGATGTGGTGGACTTGAGATCTATTATGTTCAGTGGGCAAAGAGAAAAACCACATATTAAAATGCCATAGAAAAGGCAAGCACTAGGAAAAGTGGTGTAACTGGATGGATCTATTAGCCCTCCTACTAGTGAGAACAGCTGAGAGAAAAAGGAATGTGTGATGGATAGGCTAAGAAGAAAGATCAGGGTAAGTAAGGCTGGTCCAATTTCTTTTAGGACTGTGTGTTTTAATTCCCTTCAAAAGGGAATGTGGTATTTAAAATGGATAAGGCCCAACACAAAGCTACAGGAAAAGGGACCTGATCTCCTTCTCAAATTCACATTTAAATGAAAAAATAGCATTTATGAGGCTAGCTCCCAATGGTGTATGTGCATTTTGCAATGGATAAAATGGATAGACAGCTTCTGCACCAGGAAAGAAGAGGCCAGAACCCAGGTCCTTTCCCTTTCAGGGTGGTGCCCAAATCCTTCTACCCCTACAGGGGAACAGAATCCCTGGGAAGTCAGACTGAGGGGGAAGAGGGGTCCAGGAGAGCTGTCTGTACTTCAAAGAAGACTTACTGAGAATGCAGGAACAAAACTCCCAATGTGGAGGAAAACTAACAAGTATGGCAGAAGACGAGCTTGGCTTAGCAGGGAACTCTTCAGTAAGCTAAATCACAAAATGGAAGCTTATAAGAAGTGGAAACATGGACAAATAACTAGGGAAGAATATAAGATAATTGCTTAGGCTTGCAGGGATGAAGTCAGGAAGACCAAAGTGCAACTGGAGTTGCAGCAAGCAAGGGATATGAAGGGTAACAAGAAGGGTTTCTACAAATATGCTGGTAGCAAAAGGAGGATCAGGGAAAGTGTTGGTCCCTTACTGAATGGGGGAGGCAACCTTGTGACAGAGGATGAAGAAATGGCTGAAGGGCTCAATGCCTTTTTTGCCTCAGTCTTCACAGGCAAGGTCAGCTCCCAGACTACTACACTGGGCAGCACAGTTTGGGGAGGAGGTGAGCAGTCCTCAATGGTGAAAGAACCATTTAGAGACAACTTAGAAAAACTGGACTTGTACAAGTCCATGGGGCCAGATGGGATGCACCTGAGGGTGATGAGGGAATTGGCTGATGTGATTTCAGAGCCATTGGCCATCATCTTTGAAAACTCATGTCAATCAGGAGAGGTCCCAGATGATTGGAAAAGGACAAACATAGTGCTCATATTTAAGAAAGGGAAAAAGGAGGACCCAGGAAACTACAGACCATTCAGCCTCACCTCAGTCCCTGAAAAAATCATGGAGCAAATCTACAATGAATCCATTTCTAAGCACTGGGGGAGAAAAATGTGGTTTGGAACAGTCAGCATGGATTCACCAAGGGCAAGTCATGCCTGACCAACCTGATTGCCTTCTATGATGAGGTGACCTTCTCTGTGGATGCAGGGAGACTGGTGGATACCTTGATTTTAGCAAGGCTTTTGATATGGTCTCCCAAAACATTCTCACAGGCAAGATAAGGAAGTACGGGCTGGATGAATGGACTGTGAGGTAGATAGAAAACTGGCTGGAACATCGGGCTCAGAGAGTAGTAATTAATGGCTCAATGTTTCTTGGCTGGTGGAGTGCTCAAGTGGAGTGCTCCAGGGATCAGTCTTGGGGGCACTTTTGTTCAATGTCTTCATCAACAACCTGGAAGATGGCAGAGAGTGCACCCTCAGCAAGTTTGCAGATAACACCAAGCTGGCCTGGGGAGGGGGGAAGGGGTAGACAGATACACTGACGGGTAGGGCTAGGAAATCTCATAAAGTTCAACAAGGACAAGTGCAAAGTCCTGCACTTAGGATGGAACAAGTTACCCAGAGAGCCTGTATGGGAGCTGACTGGCTGGACAGCAGCTCTGCAGAAAAGGACCTGGCGTTACAGTGGACAATAAGGTGAATATAAGTCAGCAGTGTCCCCTTGTTGCCAAGAAGGCTAATGGCATACTGGGCTGCATTGGTATGTGTGTTGCCCTTAAGTCAAGCGAAGTGATTATTCCCCTCTATTCAGCACTGGTGAGGCTACATCTGGAGTACTGTGTTCAGTTTTGGGCACCCTACTAAAGAAAGGATGGGGACAAATTGGAAAGAGTCCAGTGGAGGGCAACAAAAATGGTTAGGGGACTGGGGGATATGACTTAGGAGGAAAGGCTGAGGGAACTGGGCTTATTTCATCTAGAGAAGACAAGAATGAGAGGGGATTTAATAGCAGCCTTCAACTGCCTGAAGGGGGGTTCGAATGAGGATGGAGCTAGATTCTTCTCAGTGGTGGCAGATGACAGAACAAGGAGCAATGGTCTCAAGTTGCACCAAGGGAAGTTATGTTAGATATTACGAAGAATTTTCTCACTAGGAGGGTGTAAAACACTGGAACAAGTTACCCAGAGAAGTGGTGGAAGCTCCATACTTCGAAGTTTTCAAAACCTGGCTAGACAAAGCTTTGGCTGGGATGATCTAGTTGGGGCTGGTCCTGCTTGAGCAGGGGGTTGGACTAAATGACCTCCTGAGGTCCCTTCTAACCTTAACTTTCTATGATTCTATGATTTTACATATCCTTCCCTTTTGGCTACCTAGTTAGTCAATTCCAACGTGAGGAGTGAAAAATGCTCTTGGCATGCCGAATCCATACGCTGGTGGCTAGGACATTGTTCTGTGACATCCTAAAACCTGACTCTCTTACTGCCTGGGTTAGTGCCCTAACCACTAGGCAAACCAGTGGGAGACTCCTTCTTCCTAACCCCTCCTTTTCCCCACTTCCAATTTCTTTAGGGCAAGTGGACTTGGTCTACCCCATTGCTGCTTCTTTAAACAATCCCAGTGGCTTTTAAATCATTGAGAAATAACAAAGGTTGCTGAGTGCTGGGCATAGTGAGCCACAGTGCTGTCTATATAAGTATAGGACCCCAAGTTTCCCTTACAAAATGCCTGTTTGTTAAAAAACACCAATGCACATGTATTCACATAAAATCAATGCGTGCACCTTTGAGTGTTGATTTGTACACACTGGACTACAGCATCTAAAAAGCAGTTTCCCTTATGAGCTTGCAAAACTGGCCCTTGCACATGAACAATAGGCCCTGCACTTTGTCATTTAAAACATTTAATTGAAAGCACAAATCAGATAACCAGCACTGCCAGCACTCTGTTTTTAAAAACTAAATTCAGTCTGCAGGCACAAAAATATAAACACTGGTGCCTGCAAGAAGGAAGATCTGGAACTTAGCCCTGTCAAATTTCTGCCCCAGAATGTGCTGTTTACACAGTGAAATTGCATTCTTCTCTCCCAATTTATCTATTCGCACACAAATTGTATGAGCTGCAGAAAAGCAGTTGGATGCAGCAACATGTTTGTAGAACCTTTGAGACGAGTAAACCAGAATGGCTGGCCCTAATTTCTCAAGCACTTCAGCAGATATCATCTGCTCGATTATAATTTTGGAATCTGTCTTTCAGGGTAATTTGAAAACGACTGATAATACCTCATTGACTGCGAGTGACATTCCAAGAAAGAGACTTAATAAATGAGCACTAAGGCAACACAGAAAATGGCAAGGAGCTATTGAAAAGGCCTTCAGCAGAATTCACATCCTCCTCACACTACCCACTGCAAATGACAGGTTGTAGCAAGATTCTGTTCATGCTTCTCACACTTCCATTCTAAGGCTGGCTGCATTTTTTGGTGATCGTCTTTTGTGGTATGGTTACACACAGTGTGGGAAAGCATGGTGCAAGAAGGAAATGGGATTGTTTCAAAAGGCTTGCAGGAGCATTCCTTTTGACAAACAATATTTTTAGCATGGTTATTTGGACCGATTCCCTCACAATTTAAATAAAGGTAAATTTTCCCACAATTCCTTAAGTGACTCAGAGGCCAGATTTTCAAAGCACTTAGTCACCCAGAGATGCAGAGGAACAGACTAATGGTCTTTACATTCATAAATATCCATAACCCCCATTCAAAACCATTGATGAACCTGCTTAGGATCACTTGAAAATACCACAAGGCACCTACTTGCATCCTGTAGTGCCTGAATACCTTGGTTCTAAGCCAAAAGGAGCTTCAGTTTTACACTTGCAATAAAACTTAGACTCTCATATGCCTAAGACACATTCAAAGGCTGGACTTTTGCTTTTCAATCATGTAGGCTTTTTTGGAAACATTACCCTTGGGAGCCTAAGAGTAGTATTTTCAGAAGTGTTTCAGGGCTGGTAGACCAGAAAGTCCTATCAGGATCTCCAATTCATTTCTTACTCCTGAGAGAAGTAATTTTGACTTGGATTACTTCCTTCACACCAGCTCAATTGATGGCTGGTGCATGCACAGGACAAAACCAAGGCACACTGCACCTGCTCATTCACCCCCTACTCACCCACATTATAGAGTGTGAATAGCTCAATGAGGGCTGCTCTTACACTGACATTGTGACCCGTTACCTGTAACCCTTGTAAGGATGCATCATACATCTCAGAATCCTCTGTGAAGGTTAGCAGGGTAAGTGTCATGATCTTAATTTCATAAACCATCAGGGTGTTTTGGATTTCCCTTGTTAACACTTAGTGACTTACAATGTCAGCCCTGTGTGCCATGTACTGTGCTTCTGGGTTCTGTGGAAAACCTCCTGGAATCAATAGAGTATCACGAAGTGCCCAATACATCCATCAGCTTTGAAGGCATAATCAAATAGCCATCAAACACAGTACATGGCCAACCTGAGTAGTCAACAACTTAGCATTTAATTTCTGGCTAGTTATATAGGCCTCTTTCATATGTGAGGAATCATAGACCATGTAGACAGTTCTGTGTTGAATTATCTTAACATGCTCTGGATAGTAGTCCATCTTCACCTAGAGTTTAAAGTCCCAGTCCTGAAAATGCATTTGTGCTTGATCTTAAAGACAGCCCATCAGGGTCATTCCTGACTCCTTAGCTGATGTAAATCAGAACAGTTCTATCAACTTCACTGAAAATATATGAATTTACATCACCTGAGAAGACGACCTGCTGATTTCAATCAGATGCTGCATGTGCTTCAAGTTAAGCATGTGCTTAAGTATTTGCAAACTTCAGTCTTTACTGCACAACAGCCTACACTTGATAATGTACAAGGACATAAATCTATTACTACAGATCAGAACCCATCACCACAGTGAATGCTACTCCTGCTCTGTAATTATGTATGATAAATACCCTTATTATAATACAACTCATTCACCTTAGTGATCTCTTACCATATACATGATACCAGTCTGCTTATATGCCCAGGCTATTCCCAGCTTTTTAATGGACTATTTTCAGAATACACAGTCTTCTTTTCCCCTTCAAGAGGTTTGACAGGCCTGTATCTTGCATACAGAATACATCATTTACATTTAATTAAAGCTTGAAACCTCCTCTTCTTTACAAGTACTAGCTTCTAACTCAGATTGCCTGTACTCTTTACTTGTACACTTGAAGAAGAGTTTTCAAGAGATCCCATATTTTTTTCAACCACTGTGAATTGACAGTGGTAGAATTATAAAGTCTGTATGTTTGCTCTCCCTCTGGGACACTTTTTCTTTTCCCATTCCAGACATATATTCCTGCTTCCTGGAACATAGCTATTTGCTTTCATGATATACTCATAATGATATCATATGCAATCCAAAGCCAACTGTTACAAAGCATTTTTGATAAGCTCTAATAAGCTGGGGATTGGGTGGAAATCACAGGAAAATGAGTTCACCAAGCCAAACTACTATAAAAATGTTAATTGTTGGAAAACCCAGTGTTCCCCCCTGCCAAAAACTGCCATTACTCACACAGAACACCACATGACTCCTCAAGTAGATCTACTGACTTAAATGGGGCCACTCAGAGAGTAGGACACTTCACAGCCTTGTGTAGGAAACAGTCTGAAACTTTTTTTTTGGTCCAAAGCAGTGATGTCATTTATGATTTTGCATTGCAGAAACAGTATAACAGTATCTTAAATTGGGAGGGATAATTAGCAGAGGAAGGTACTATTTAGAGTGAGGAAGGCTATCATTCCACCATGTGGTGCATAGGTCTGCTCTCTTTATATCATCCTAGCAAAATATAGGGGACTTAAAGAGATAATATTTAGGGTTCCTTTATAATACCAGAAAGGTGAAACATGGACTTAAAATTCCTTTGGTGTCAATGGGATTATTTTGGGGGGTCCCAAACGGTGGTCAGTGTGCCAAATGCAACCTGCAGGCCTTTTGGTGCAGCCTGGCACCCAGGACTGCTGCTTTGAAATGGCCCTTCAGGGTCAAAACTTTGGAAATCTCTGGATAATTCACTGAGGGCTACACAGTATATTATTCCACAAGCAGTCATATCCTCTGTGAGAAAGGAGACCTGAGGCTGGTCCCAAATAAGTAGCTGCACAACAAGGAGAAGGAGGGCAAAATTAAGATCATTAGTAATGGTGTAAAAATCTTGGTCTCTCTATGTCTGACTGGTTATGCAACATCCCACCCCAACCTGTTGGAGTGTCAGGCTTGCCTACATCAACCTCTCCCATGACCACAGTGGAGGAGTCCACACCACCCACTAATTCCTACTTAGCAGGTGTATCTACAGTGCTATTAGTGTGAAGCAATAAACTCATGTAGTTTGCACTAGAGCTTATTGCTCCCAGGTGCAGCATTTCCATGTGCACCTGGGACTGCAGCACATTGAGCCAGGGCGGCGCAGTCCCAGCTGGCAGGATGTCCCAAGGGTCAGCCTGTTAGCCAGGGACTGCTCTGACCCAGCTCAACATGCTGCAGAGGGGCTGGCTGGGGCACGAGGGTGCTCCAGTACAGGGCTAGTAGGCAGGCAGCCGCCATACTGAAGCACCCTCATGCCCCAGCTAGCCCCGCCACCACCTACATGTGCATTTTGTCACACGTAACTACTCTACCATAATACTTGTGTTGGGCAGTACTATCCTACAGTGAAGTAAATTAGTTTACTGTGGCTTAATAGCACTGCATGTATAGATGGTGATGATGTACTATGCAGCTAAATAGTCAGCTCTTCAGGAAACATCTCATGTAGATGCACCCATCACGTGATAAATTCTGGTAATGAAGCAGCTTAGCGAGATTACAATGGACCTGTGGGCAAGCCCAGAGCCAGATTCAGCTTGTCTGTCTTGAGTATGTTCCATGGCATGTTATTCTGCCTCATTTCCAGGAATTGGTCTGTGTGGAACAGGAGAGTGGGCAGGAAATGTGGTTGAAGCAGCGTCGAACAAGGAAAGACATGCCTTGTATGCTTCAGACTGGTATGATGATTCTAATGAGGGCTGTGATAAAGATTTGGATACCTTGGTACTGCTTGCCATATGAATGCATTTATTTTGGTACAAAAGTGCCTTACCCTTGTATAACTGATTCTTATACAGTAAAAACTGTGCTGGTCTAACTCCCTGATATGCTAGTATAACTGTGCTCTCACTAAGTAGACAATACTACCTGTACTATTAGTAAGGCCACTTTAGAAATCCATGATGTGTCTACACCTTGAATACTGTGTCCAGTTCTGGTTCCCATGCCTCTGAAAGGATATAGAAGAACAAGAGAAGATCCAGGCAAGGGCAACAAGGATTATTAGTGGTATGGAGGGACTTTCATATGAGGAGGGACTAAGGAGGCTAGGTGAGGGGTAGGCAGGTCGGATCCAGCCCATGGAGAGATTTTGTCCAGCCCATGGCAGGTTTCTCAGCCCACCAAGCCCAGGCTCAGAGGGAAGCCCGGGCCGGGATGCCCAGTGGTGCTAGACAGTCACCAAGACAGCAGTGGCAGCTGTTGGCTTCCAAGCCAGAGCCCCAGCACCAAGGTGGCTGCTCCCACCTGCCTGTCCTAGTGATTGCAAGGAGCATCAGTGCCCAACACAGGCTGCAGGGAGGGATCCCATGCTGGGTGCCTTGGGACAAGAGCCTAGGAGTGACTGGCTGCATTTGCGGAGCTGCTGCTCCCAATCACCCCTATTGCATGGTGTCTCCAGCGTGGCCTCTATAGTGCAGCTCCTACCCAGCACCTGCTACCCAGTGTGCCCCCGGCAGCCCTGCCCAGCCCATGCTCTCCCTTCCCATGGCACAGGCCCTCCGCTGCTCCCCACCTTGCTGGTGGCTCCATTGCCTCCTGACCTCCAACCCACTGCCAAGCTCCCACTTCCACTCAGGCCTTTGTTGCTATCCCCAGCTCCTTCTTGCCATGCCCAGGGCTACAAATGGTGCCTCCTTAGATCTCTCTCCCAGCACCATTCGGACAGGGCTAATGTTCAGCTCTGCACAGCGCCAGGAATCAGGGAATCTGCAGAAAGAGCTGAGTCCGCACTGGGACTGCAGGGCTAGCAGAAACCCCTTGCATTCCACTGGCTCAGGGGCCCTTCAGTTCCTGACACCTAGTTTCATCAGCCACAAAGTCACCACTTACTGTTTGGGTTCTGTGGGCTGCTGCTGCTGCTTAGCCAGGGATCCCAAACCAAGCCCCACCTGCTTGTCCGTCTCCTGGATGCCGCTTCTCACCCACCCGCGGCCCCATCCTGTCCAAGTGTGGAGCAAACATACAGTCCAGTGCCCGCACACCGCTGCTATGGGCACTGGTTCTGTGGGCAGGGATGTGTGAGGCGTGGATCACAACTTTGCCCTGGGCCCTGGCCCATGGAACCAGCACCCACTGAAGGGGCTTGAAGCCAGCAGTTTGTGTCTCTGCTCCAACTTTGGCTGGGGCCATGGATGGGAAGGGAGCAGCAACAGAAAGGGTGGAAAAAAACCTGCAGAAAAAAACCTGGAGCAGCTTACACATAGGTAGCATGCCCTTGCAATATGGAGAACACCTGACTGCAGTATTTGGTGCTGCAGACATGTTTGTGGTGCCACATACTGCACACCTGTGCTCATCTGGACATGCCCATAGGGTGCAGACAGAAGTGACATTTTCTGAGATATCTGGCCCCTGAAAGCACTCTACAGCTCTGTCATAATACATATGCACAGTTACAGAGTGCTTTTTAAAAGGCTGATCATGTTAAAAATTAACTCTGGTCAAATCAGGTATTCCATTAAGGTGCTCAAAAGCAGTGCACCTTAGGGAGCTTGTGTTCTCTCCGGGGTTAATTTTTTGCACAGGAACAGGGATGGGCTAGTGCTACCAGCTAAGCCCCACCCCCTGGGTTGCCAGGGGGCGGGAGGAGGCAGGGAAGGGAGCTCCCAGCTTCCGAACCCCCTCACACTGTGGCCCCTCCCCAGATACCCCCAATACACCAGGTGGGGTAGCTGGGGGGGACTCATGAAGTGAGCGGGGCCCCCAGTCCCCCTCAGCTCTGACCACTCAGTAGCCAGGAGCTCCCCTATGCTTCCCCCTCCCTCTCTCCCCTGCTGACAGTCCCAGTGCTGATGGGAGGCAGAGCTGGGGAAAGGGGCAGTTCGGCAGCCTCCTCGGGAGCAGCCAAAGTCCCCCTGCCTACTGTCTCCCCCACAACCCAACAGGCAAATGTCTGTTGTGTTGGGGCCCGGGGGAGGGCTTTAAGTCATAGCACTTTATGTAACAGCTATGAGTTGGAATGCGGCTCTAACATCTGTCTGAGCTCAGTCTGAGCCAGTAAATAGAAGTTCCTCTGTTCTTAATTTTTATATTTGTATAGTATAGCTAGAGTGGTATAATCTCTGTGTATAGATAAGCCCTTCAAGAGCTTCTGTGCAATCCTAGAAAATATCTGTTCACGTAATTACAGTCCTAAAATGGCTGAAATGACAGTCAATAAGCAAACAACTAGACTCTGTGGTCTCCCATTGGTGCCATAGACACAGCACCTTTCAGAACAGTATACACTGCAAGCTTTCCCCCCCCAGATCCATGTATGTGTCTGTGGGTGCATCTACACATGAGCTTTACTGCAGAGTTCACTAATTAGCTCTGTAGTAAAGTGTCACCATTTATATGAGCGCTGGTATTAGGGTACAGTAAATTAATTAACACCACCATAAGATAGTACTGTCAGGATCAGTACTATCTTATGGCAGAGTCATTTACTGTACTGCAATGCATGTGTAGAAGGTGACTGGGACAGCAGTGCTGTGAGCTGGGGCAGAGCCCCAGGCTGGCAGCAGGTTCAAGGGATCAGCCACACAGCTCTGCAATTTCAGCACTCGTGTGCCCCAGCCAGCTCCTCTGCCACCCAGTGCCACCACCAAGAGCCCAGAGCTGACCCCTCGCCCCCTCGCCCCACAAGCCTTCTGCCAGCCCAGGGCTGCTCCAGCCCAAGTCAAAGTGTTGCTATCTTGGATGCATGTGTAGATGCTGCACCTGTAAACAGTATACTCTGGTGACAACAGCTTTGGAGTTTATCACGTCGCATTAACTACACATGTAGATGCATACTGTGACATGGTCCATCGTGCTCTGTCTCCAGTACAGCCAGTCTGCTAAAGAACATAGATTGCATGAGGTGCTATGTATTCAAGGATGGTGTCTGATAAAATGATCATCTGTTTAAGAAGGAGAAGATTTTGGAAAGAAGTTTTCTCTTGGAGTGAGGAGGAAATGAAGTATAAAACTAAATTCAAGAGGTACTGGGTGTCACTGACCTTTGTCATTGAGGAGGATCAGAATGGCTTTAAAATTTATGATAATTAACAGTTGTTTTGGAGATTCCTGGACAGGCTGATAAAATATATGCAGAATCCAGGCTACACACAATTAACTCTCCTTAGCTCCTCTCTCTCATTTCTGCCTGTTGATGTTTCTCTTCTAATTGACTATCCCTCCTGCAACATAGAACATTTGTCACCACATTTGCCACTTCAGCTTCCTTTGCGTTCAAGATGTCCTTCACCTTATTTCGCTCCCTCACCCATTTGTTTATTCTCCTGTCTCTCCATGTAACAGCAAACATATATCTTTCCTTGCCTTGCAGTCCAGCTGCTCCATATACAGACACTGTATATTTCATCATTATCAATTTCTGCTTTCTTTCCCTCCCCAGGGAGGGAAGTCTGGCTAGAGATCACTTTGTGGACTGGCATGGAGAAATTGACAGTGAGATTGCTGTGTGTTATCTCTGGATGCTGGCACTTGTAACATTTTTACTTGAAGAGCCCCTGATTTTTCACCATTGTACATCAGAGCTCTTGCCCCCTTGCTAGATGTTTAAAGAAGACTTTCAGAAATACGTGTAACCATGCAAGTTCTTGAAGTTCCATTTATTCTGTCAAATCTTCATTACTTGGTTTTTGCTGTTAAGCTTTATTTGCAAGTAGATCTGGTGCATTGGAAATTATGGCCATAATCAGAAAAGTTTATTAAGAAGACTGCCCCTAGCACATGCCTTTTGGTGAACTAATGAAAATTCTGTTTGCTTTGGGTTAGTAATACAGTTTTAAAAAAAGAAACATACTTCCCACCTGAATTATTATATCATAGTAATGATCAGCTTTGCAAATATGCACAGTGAGGGTGAATATAATATCCAGCCTTGAGGATGTATATTGAATGAGGCATAGCTTTGGACCTTTCACTGGGAACACCCAATATCACAGAGGACCCTGCTTCATAGAAGAGTGATCACTTCCACACATTATCCAACTGAAAATGAGCACATGTTTGCAGTTTCTTGCTTCTGTCCATTACCAGTCAGATGTGTCTTTTACCAAGCAGCCAGATATTACAGATGATACTTGCTCTCTTTGAACTTGGAAAGTTGTAGTAGAAGCTGCACAAAAAGGGATGTGGCATTGTACGTGTGTTTGTATTGCAGAGTCCCTCCCACCCCAAGACAGAGGATGAGTCTTTGTTAAGCCCACTTGAGGGAGGGTACTTGTTTTTAGCCAAAGCTATAGCAGCCTGTGCTTTTAGCTTTGGAGGCCTCTGGTTTGATCTCAGGCGTTGACTAAGGTTGCAGCTGTCACAAACATTGGAGAGCCATGGCTCCTGGGAGCTGTGACAGTCTTGTGTCCTCCATGAATCAGGCATAGTGATGGACCTGGAGCACACAACTGAACTTGGAGCTATACGCGTATCTCACTGCTCCATGAGAATGTGCACATACAAGACCTTTTTCCCATACAAGCAAAGCCCTGACCAGATGCTCCTGCCAAACCCAAAAGTGAAGCATGAAGGGTAATCCCTGTTGCTAGGGCTGTTCTTGATTGCCCTGTTTTTATAACAAAGTTATATGTGCCATCATTTGCTCACAGTGCTCTTCAGTCTACATTGAACAGATAGAGAGATTCCTACATGTAAGAATGAAGGAGACGGGGGCGCAGGTGGTTTTTTCCTCTCTTCTTCCGGTGAGGGGGCGGGGACAGAGGCACGGGGCCTGCATTGGTGAGGTCAACCAGCGCTTACACAGCTGGTGCCGCCGGGCAGGCCTTGGGTTCCTTGACAACGACCCATGCTTTCGGGAGGGGGGATTGCTGGGGCGGGATGGGCTTCATCTCTCCCCTAATGGCAAGCGTGTCTTCTCTTCCAGGTTGGCTGATCTCGTACGGCGAGCTTTAAACTAGACTCGCTGGGGGAGGGGGCTGCAGGAAGACGAGGAGACGCCATCAGGGCAAGGGGTGCAAAGGTAAGTAATGGGGGTCCTGATGGTCTGCCTAATCGGGGGAAGGTAAGTAATGGGGGTCTTGCCATCAGGGCAAGGGGTGCAAAGGTAAGTAATGGGGGTCTTGCCATCAGGGCAAGGGGTGCAAAGGTAAGTAATGGGGGTCTTGCCATCAGGGCAAGGGGTGCAAAGGTAAGTAATGGGGGTCTTGCCATCAGGGCAAGGGGTGCAAAGGTAAGTAACAGGGGTCCTGATGGTCTGGCTAATCAGGGGGTGGGGGGGCACACAGTCTTGCAAGGCCTTAAATGCCTGTACACCAATGCTCGTAGCATGGGGAACAAACAGGAGGAACTCGCCCTCAGAATAGCTAGTTCAAATCCAGATGTCGTAGGGTTAACAGAGACATGGTGGGACTCATCCCATGACTGGGCAGTTAACATTAGGGGCTATAGGCTGTACAGGCGGGATAGAGAAGGCAGAAAAGGGCGGGGGGGTGGCACTCTGTCAAGGAGCACTACACATCCTCTGCCAGCAGAATGGGGTCAGGGGAAGGGCAAGCTGAAGTGCTCTGGGTCAAGATCCAGGGGGGGCAAGGCGAGAGGGATTTGACGGTGGGGGTCTATTACAGACCCCCCAATCAGGAGGAGGAGCTGGACAGGGAATTTTCAGGCCAGCTTGCGGAGACACTAAAAGCAAGGGATGTAGTTGTCATGGGCGATTTTAATTACCCGGACATCTGCTGGGAGGAGCAGTCAGCCGGGACGGACCGCTCCAGGAGGTTCTTGGCCGAGTTGCAGGACCTCCACTTGATTCAGGAGGTGCACAGTCCCACCAGAGGAGATGCTCTGCTGGACCTGGTCCTGGCCGCAGGCGACGACCTGGTAAGAGGCCTCCAGGTTCTTGACCACCTGGGCAATAGTGATCATCGCGTGCTGGAATTCACCATCCAGCGTAGAGTGTCAAGGGCCCGCAGCAAGGTGGTGGCCCTAGACTTCAGGAGGGCCAACTTCAGTGAGATGAGGAGATTAGTGGGAGAGGAACTGGGGTCCTTGAGGGCAGAGGAACTCAGCGTCCAAGAGGAGTGGTCGTTCCTTAAGGAAACGATACTCGGGGCCCAAGGGGTGTCCATCCCGACAAGAAGCAAGGCGGGCAGGAGTGTCCAAAAGCCCCCCTGGCTCACCAAGGGTGTCCGGGAATGCCTGCTTGCCAAAAGGGTGGCGTACGCCCGGTGGAAGGGGGGTGTAATCTCCAAAGAGGAGTATACCTCCTCTGCTCGGGCCTGCAGGCGGGCTGTTAGGAAGGCCAAGGCGGAGATAGAGCTCGGATTAGCGTCCAGGATTAAGGATAACAAAAAGTCCTTTTTCAAATATATTGGGAGGATGAAGAAGGCGCCGGGTAATGTGGGGCCCCTGCAGGATATGCGGGGCAATCTGGTGGTTGCGTCAGAGGATAAAGCGGACCTCTTTAACCAATTCTTCACCTCCGTTTTCTTGTGCAGGGACCGGGACTTCCCTGCTGTGATAGAAGCCGGACGCGAGGGGATCGCCTTCAGACCTCAGGTTGGGGAGGACCGGGTTAGAGAGCTTCTGGAGGGGCTGGACGCGTTCAAGTCAGCGGGTCCGGATGCTCTCCACCCCAGGGTGCTGAGGGAGCTGGCTGGGGTTATTGCAGGGCCCCTGGCACGGCTCTACGAGCGATCGTGGTGCTTGGGCCAGGTGCCAGACGATTGGAAGGTAGCTAATGTGGTCCCCATCTTCAAAAAAGGGAAAAGGGAGGACCCGGGCAATTATAGGCCCGTCAGTCTTACCTCAATCCTGGGGAAGCTCTTTGAGAAGATCATCAAGGAGCACATTTGTGATGGGCCGGCATCCGAGATGATGCTCAGGGGCAATCAGCATGGATTTATTAGGGGGAGATCATGTCAGACCAACCTGATTGCCTTTTATGATCAGGTCACAAAGGCCATGGATGCAGGTGTCGCGGTGGATGTAGTCTTTCTGGACTTCAGCAAGGCCTTTGACACCGTCTCTCACCCCATCCTAATTAGTAAACTAGGCGACTGTGGCATAGATGCCTACACGGTCAGATGGATTGCAGATTGGCTGAAGGGTCGCACTCAGAGGGTGGTGGTGGATGGATCATATTCGACTTGGGGGGAGGTGGGTAGTGGAGTCCCTCAGGGCTCGGTCCTGGGCCCTGCGCTGTTCAATGTCTTCATCAGCGATCTTGATGTTGGGGTGGAGAGCAACCTGTTTAAATTCGCTGATGACACCAAAATTTGGGGGGAGGTGAGCACGCTAGCAGGGAGAGAGAGATTGCAGAAGGATCTGGATAGGTTACAGGGGTGGGCAGACAGGAACAGGATGCGTTTCAATACGGACAAGTGCAGGGTGCTGCACTTGGGTAGTAGGAACCAGCAGCACACTTATACGATGGGGAACTCCCTACTTGAGAGCACGGAGGCGGAAAGGGATCTTGGTGTCATTATTGACTCCAAGATGAACATGGGCCGACAATGCGAGGTCATGGTTGGCAGGGCTAACCGGACCTTGTCGTGCATCCACAGGTGCATCTCGAGTAGAGCCAGGGAGGTGATCCTCCCCCTCTATGCGACGCTGGTCAGGCCGCAGCTGGAGTATTGTGTCCAGTTCTGTGCGCCCCATTTCAGGAGGGATGTGGACAACATGGAGAGGGTCCAGAGGAGGGCCACCCGCATGATCCGGGGACAACAGGGCAGACCCTACAGTGAGAGACTGCGGGACTTGAACCTATTCAGCCTCCACAAGAGAAGGCTGAGGGGGGACCTGGTGACCGTCTATAAACTCACTAGGGGGAACCAGAAGGGTTTGGGGGAGACGCTGTTTCCCCTAGCCCCCGCTGGCATAACAAGGAGTAATGGGCACAAGTTGATGGAGAGGAGGTACAGATTGGACATCCGAAAAAACTACTTCACAGTTAGGGTGGCTAGGAGCTGGAACCAACTTCCAAGGGAGGTGGTGCTGGCCCCTACCCTGGGGATCTTTAAGAAGAGGCTGGATACCTACCTGGCTGGACTCATTTGAGTCCCGTTTTTGTTTTTAGGGTTTGTTTTTTGTTGTTGTTGTTCTCCCGCCCTGGCGGGGGGTCGGGCTAGAAGATCTATTAGGTCCCTTCCGACCCTAAAACTATGAAACTATGAAACTATGAATACCGATCTGACATGAGCTGCACAAAGACACACAAGGCTGTGGCAGAGCATGTTAACCTCCATGGACACTCCACTGTTGACCCGAGGGTAGATGTTCTTAGGCAGCAAACTTTAAAAAAAAATTTGATTAGGAAATTGTGGATCCACAGACTGGATTGTGTTGAGTATGGTTTAAATAGGGACCACAGATTCTTATTCCATGACCTGGATTAGCTATTATGAATCCTTTTTTCCCATGAGTTTATTGCTTGTTTGTTTCCCACACCCAGGACTAACCACTCCTCCCACTCTTGCTCCCTTCCTGGCTTTTGCATTCAAATCACTTTCTCCATTTTATACAGTGCTTTATGCATGTCCTTTCACAGCATCCGATGAAGTGAACTTGGGCTCACAAAAGCTTATGTCAGATATATATATCTACTTTGGTTAGTTCATAAGGTAAAAATTTACCTTGTCTTCTACATAGACTTCAGACTAACACAGCTAACTACATTTCTCTCCATATTCCTTTATAGCAATGGAAAAGGGAACCCCAAGTATGTGCCTCAGTTTCATGTTTGGTACATTGGGGTAGAAGTTAAAGGGCAAGGCTCTGCTTCTTGGTGATGCATGTAAAAGAACTGGGAAATTTTGGGCGCTTATACATGTGCAGTGAGGCTGCTCTGATGCACAGTAATTAATCCAGTTTGCTGGAGTGTGGTAATTACCGTGCTCTAGCAGACTCCAGCATCACATGCATCAGCATCCTCATGCTCAAAATGGTGGCAGGGGCGCTTTAACTAAAGTTTATTTAATGAGTTTTAGTTAAAGCACCCCTGCCACCATTTTTCAGTGCAGGGATGCTGAAACACATGATGCTTAGGGTGCTTAATTAGAATGGGTCTCAGAGCCACTCTAAAGTGCCCCCCCACACCCAGCCCTGGAACATATGTATAAACACCCACCAGCTCTGTCCTAACTTTCATGATCTATTTGGCTACACTTTATATATGATACACCCATAACTGGTTTACAAAGGGTTATGGAAAAATTATTACCTTTTGTGGGCATCTTTCAGCTATCACTAGAATGCGATTTTCATGCCCGTGCCCCCATGAGTAGGCAGTTTTATAGATGGCTATAAGCAATGTTTGTGATCAATCTTCTCACCAGATTCCATGCTTCTATAGTAATTAGCTATCTATTAAATATGTTTTTACTTTATAAATTATATTCAAACTAGTTGAAAATATACCCATTATCTGACACTTGAACATCTGGAGGGATATTATTAGAAGCACAAAGGATTTGATCCTATCAGTGGGAGTTTTGTCATTGACTTCAGTAGAATCAAGGTCAGTCCTAGGCTTTCATTGACTAGCTGTGTGAACTGGGTACCCAGCTGCCCTTTGCAACTGTGAGACTCTCCCCACGTGCTGCCCAGCCAGGAAAACAAGCTATCTTCATGACCACAACCCACAAGCAAGCCATTTTGCTAAACTTAAGATGTCCCCATGCATTCAAAAAGGTCAATCAAAAAGAAGAAGAAAAAAAACCTACATCAATTTTGTGTTTCATATATGGTTTAAGTGGGTTTCTTTTTATTTTTAGGCCATTTTTTTGAAACAGTGAAGTCAATTAGTACAGCTGTGCAATTAATTGATTTTAAGTTTCACTCGTTGACCTCAAAAGCTAAATAAAGTACCAAAAAAAAATCAAGTTAACTTGCAAAAATTCCCTCTCTGCTCCACCCCCACCCCATCCCACCCCACCCCACCCCCTAAGGTTATAGCAGAAAAACTCTCATTCCCTTCACTGTCCAATTCAACTAAGGTAAATAAGAAAAGAAAAGGGTCGGGGGGGGGGGGCAGGGGGGGGAGGGGGGGTGGGGCGGGAAAAAAAAAATTTAATTTTGGGGTTT
>NW_005842249.1:1511861-1513542 GCF_000455745.1 Alligator sinensis
CAGGGTGCTGAGGGGGTGTTGAGCTGGAAAAAAAACATTTCATTTTGTGGTTTTCATCTTTTACAAAATTAAATATGGATAATTTTTTTAACAAAACATTATTTTGAAGCAAAAAATCAAAATGCTTCTAGAGGCATGAGAGTTTATGCATTTTTTCCCCAGCTGAGATAACATAGTTTGACCCAACTTGCAGTAGTTCCAGCCATCTAGAACAGGTACTTTTTGGTGAAATCAGAAAAAAAAAGTTTCCTCCAACCACCACAACTTTCAGTGACTTCTTAGAAAGGAGAAGTAGATCTATTTGTCTTATGATTTTTGCTCTCAGGTAAATAATCAGCTCTGAATGTTTCTTTTTTGTGCGATGGGAGAAAGCATTTGGTTTAATTTTGTTGTTATTATTCAGCTAAGGGTAGGGGCGATGGTGGTGGAGGAATATATTAAAGAGATAGGACCAAAATACTCAACTGGAAAGCTTCTCTAATATGAATGTATACTAGATGAGTGACACAGAGGATTAGCAAAAATCCTAGCAGATGGATGCATTGATGGAATTGTTCAATTTCATACTCGCCATTAGGAGCTAAGATAAGAAAATTATAAAAAGAAAGGGAGGGAATAAACCTTCCAGAAGTAGCACTTGCACTAATTTAATTTAGGGGCTGAGTTCTGTGAGCAGTATTAGAACACTCGAAGCAAGACCAACATTAAATTTAAGCGGGGAAAGACTGGATAAAGAGAATCATCAATGTTTCACATGAGAAAGGTAGGAAATTAGTTTTATTAGACCTGATTCTCAGTTTTAGGAGCATCACTTTACAATGCTTTAGCACTGCAAAATGACCTTGCTGTGGGCATACATTACATTTACACTTAACACTGTCAGATCTTTGTAAGGCGACTTTACTGTAAGGGAGAATCAGATCCATTGTATGGAGTTGATTTACTAGCACTCTTGAATTACTAAGTTAAAGGGCAAACAAAAGTAAACCTTACATGACAGCATCATTGACTCCTAACCATTCCTACTAGCTTCATGCTAGTAAGGATTTGCTACCTTAGGCCCCAAGTGTGCACTGAGGTAGAAGAAAAAGAATCCAAACCTACACAAGCTCAGTTTGCTAGGAACTAGGTACATTCAACTAGTTACTGTGCCATGAAACTCCAAAATCCCACATTTGAAAATCCACCTGAAATTGTTTTAAAAACAGGCACACACACTCAAAAATGCACAAGGGAACCAACTGGATTTTCAAAAGCAACAACAGTAACTTCAATTTAAGTTGTGCTGAGCTCGCTGAAGTATTGTTGAAAAAGCCACCCCAGCACCTAAATGCTTTTGAAAATATGGCCCTAAAATGAACTGGGGAGGGAGAAGAAGGGAGAGGAGGGATTGCATAAGGCAGGAGGAGTTGGCCATCTTTTCAGGTTGTGCATGGGCTGACCCAGTTTTGGTCAGGGGTGAGCCAACATGCAGTGGGTAGGTGGTAGGACTCACCCACTGCCACTGCTGCTTTTTCCAGCAGCTGTGTATGGGAAGTGCCTGGCACAGACACTATTTTTCTCTGCAGTGACACAGGAGAATGTCTGCAGCCAGCAATTTTTCCCATAGCAGCAGGGGGCTTCAACAGCAGTCGCTTTCCCCTGTTACCACAGGGATGAGTACAGGATGCAAACACTCTTT
>NW_005842249.1:1513573-1517454 GCF_000455745.1 Alligator sinensis
TGCTGCTGCACAAAAAAGCAGTGGCAGCAGCTGGGTTCTAGCTCCTGCCCTCCACCCACCCACCCACTAGACCTGTGCGAATAGGGAACTATTCGATTCGGATTATGATTCGGCCAATTCACATGCCAGAGATTCGATTCGGAGATCGGTATCGTTCGTTTTTCCAATTCAATTTGGCCGAATCGCTTTGGAAGATTTGGAGCTGATTCAGAGATTCGGCCATAGAGTATAATGGGGAATCAATGAAATATCTATAAGTTTGTTGTCTTTTGGCTGATTTAGATGAAACTTGAAGGGATGGTATCCTCTTCTGAGCGCATGACATGCCAAGTTTCAAGGTTTCAAGGTGATAGGTGCAGAGGTTTCTGGGAAATTGCACCTCAAACTGCTAACAAGCAAAACTCATGACATAGGTAACACTGTGTGTGTTAAGGCACAGGGGGGGTGAAAACTGCAGGGATGGTAGCCCCTGCAGAGGTCACAAAGCCTGCCAAGTTTCAAGGAGATAGATGTGGGGGTTTGGGGGAAACTGTACCTCAAACTGCAGATAAGCAAAACTCATGACATGGGTGACACTATGTTAAGGCGCAGCAGGGTGAAAGCTGCAGGCCTGCTAGCCCCTGCTGAGGCCACGAGTTTGCTTGTCTGCAGCTTGAGGTGCAGTTTCCCCCAAATCCCTGCACCTATCTCCTTGAAACCTGACAGGCTTTATGGCCTCAGCAGGGGCTACCATCCCTGCAGTTTTCACCCCACTGTGGCTTAACACACACGCATGACATGAGTTTTGCTTTCAGGACTTTGAGGTGCAGTTTCCCAGAAACACCTGCACTTATCACCTTGAAACATGACAAGCATCATGCTCCCAGCATAGGCTACCATTCCTGCAAGAATCTCCGAATCGCCAGATCTTTTCCAAATCATTTCTGAATTGATTTGGAAGCTCCAAATCAATTCAGAAAGCCTAAAGCTTCCAGTGATTTGATTCAGGTTAATAGATTCGGCCTCTGAATCATCGGAATCATCTCTGAATGTGAATCGTGATCTGAAGCTTTGCACAGCCCTACCGCCCACTCACCTGTGACCTGAACTGAGTCCATCTGGCTACTGAAACCCTACCTCTGTGGACCAGATCAGATGGCTCCACAGGATGGATCTGGCCCATGGACCATAGGTTGCTGACCGCTGACTTAAGCATTTTCAAAAAATGCCATATTTTCCCACATACAATATGCCACCCAATAAGGCACACAGTTTGTTTTAGGAAAGCAGAATGAAGAAGTAAAACATTTTCAGAATTATGGCTGCATAGAGCAGTGACAAAGCCTAATCTTCAGCTGAATCACCCTCCCTTTCCTGCTTAACTAAAAGCTGAAACCTAGCTTCTGCTGAAGACTGGTCTTCTTGGATGGATCTATGATTTGGAAAAGAGCTCAAGTCTTCAGGGCTATGAAATAGGAGGAGAGAGACCAAGACAAGTTAGCAAACAGCAAAATTGCCCTAAAGAGTTTAGCTTGATTAATGGAACATCAATACCATTAAAAAGGAGAGATGATCATTAACATCTGTGGAGTGAAGAATAACAACCCATTAACTCAACTGACTCCCTCAGCTGCCTGAATACTAATGCCACTGCTACTGCAGTGTGGCGCAAGAGTCAAAGCAGGATACTTTATTCTGGCAGAAAATAAGTTTTCCCACTTAAGACATGCACCGCAACTTAGAAGGGAAGGGTGCTGATTTTTGGAGGGAAAGTTGCTTGTGGTATTTACGTAAATATGGACAAATATGGTAGTACCTTCCATCTTATTCTATTCATATTAGTACTTCTGGATAAAGTCTCTACGAATAAATATCTGGGACATTAGTTTATTTTAAACTATTTTGGGGGGGGGGCGCGTTCTTTAAAAAAAAAGCAGCAAAGCAAAACAAAACAAAACAAAACAAAACACTCTTAGGCCCTGATCCTGCAAAGACTTCTCCATACTGCATCCTCTCCATTAACTATAATGGGAGTGCTCCTCTTCAGGCATATGCATTTGTCTTTGCGGGATTGGAACTGGCCCAATATTTTATTTTACGAAAGTGCTCAGAACCCATTACCCATTAGTGTAAAGACAAATTTTCAAAAGTTCAATAGGGTCTTTTAAAAATCTGACCCTGAATGGATTTTGCTTGCATTGTTTCTCTTTCACATCTGCCTTTGTGTTTCTGTGGACTATGCTCATTTGAAAATTTATCCTACTAAAATATTGTAGAGTCATGGTACTCAACCTCTGGTTTTCAAAGCCATGTCATCCAGCCTGTGGGGCTCCCTATGAGCCTGGAAATTTGGTGGTGGGGGGATTGGGGCAATTAACACTGCCACTCCTCCCACATTGCCAAATTTTCAAGCCCTGTGGGCCAGGCAACATGGTCCTGCACATGAGACCAGGGCCATGGGTATGATTAGGCTCTGGACCTGAACTGGCATTCAAGACTGGGGCCAGAGCCAGGGCCAGAGCCTGATCCAGCAGGTGGGACTGAGGCCCTGTGCACTAGATCAGACCCCAGCAAGCCTGGTCCTGTTGGCTGGATTGGGCCCACAGATTGAATCTGGCCCATGGACTGACATCATGCAACACATCCAGCCTGTGGGGCCAAAAGGTTGGTAATCAATGCCACTAAGAAGTCACATGCATGAGAAATCTTGAAAATCCCTAAATACAGCAAAAACCAAACCATTTCCAGGTACACACATTCCAGAGGGTCAGCCAGTTTGGGAAAAAGTTCAGATTTTTAAAAAAGGTGCATATCTAAACTGAACACCAAGTCAGATTGATTAAAAGGTGATCTATTTAGATAACATTGGGTGCATCTGCAGAGTTGGCTAATTAGCTCTGCAGTAAAGTGTTACCATCTACACAAGTGCGTGGATTAGGGAACAGGAAATTAATTAACTCCACCATAAGATAGTACTGTTGAGGATCCTGGTAATTAAAAAAAAAAAATAGCCCTGCACTCACCAGCAGTAGCAGCTGCTGTCGGGTCACTGGGTCCTTGTGGCAGAGCTCCCCTGTGCAGTTGGGGCCCAGGTGACAGCCACAGTGGCCCCAGCTGCCTGACAGTGCATGGAGCTGTGCAGTGCCCTGCCGACCCCAGCCACACCTGCACAATGGGGCAGTGGCAGTGTGAGTGCCAGGTGGCTGGGGCCAGGCCCCATTGCACGGGAAGCTCTGCCATGAGGCCCCAGTGACCCTGAGGCAGCTGCTAGTGCCAGTGGGTACGGGGCCTTCTTGTTTTATTTTTGAGCCCTGGACTGCTGGGGCCAGGTGGTGGGGGCAGCTATTGGCAGCCCCACTGCCCCCGACTGCCCCATACTGCACAGGGAGGCTCTGCCATATGGCCTCAGAGCCCCCACAGCCCGTGCTAATGCCAGTGAGTGCAAAGCTTTTTATTTTTTTAAGTGCCGGGAGGCTGGGGCCAGGGGGGCAGCCATCGGGTGGGGTGCAAGCAGGTGGTGGGGCTGAGTGGGGCAGCCATTGCGGGGGCTGCAGGAGCCGGCAGGAGATGGTGCCAGGTGAGGCAGCAATCCAGGGGGCTGGGGGAGTAAGAAAGGTGGGGCATGTGGGCCCTGCAGGGGGTTGGTAGCCCCTGCGTGGGCACGTGGCCTCTGTTGGGGGAGGGGGGCTGTAATCCCTGTGGGGGGCTGTAGCCCTGTGGGACCAGGAGGACATGCTTTGACAGTTCAAAGCAGGCCACCACATTGGGAACATCTTCCAGGTGATAGCTGCACAGATGGTCAGACAAGGGGCACACATGACAGTAGTGCTGCACAAAGGCCAACCCTGTAGCCACAGCCCACTGGCAGCTAGTCCCGAGAGGCAGATGCCCCTACTCGCCTG
>NW_005842249.1:1517495-1519946 GCF_000455745.1 Alligator sinensis
TCACAGCCAGGCAGCAGCCCCCACTGCCAGATTGCTGCAGTGGGTAGAGGGTGCAGGGAACTCTCAGGGCTGCTGCAGCAGTCCAGCTGGCACAAGACATAGTGTCCCCAGGTACCAACTGGATGGGCCCCAGAAGCTCCTGTCTATTTGTATTATTCAAATACCATAAGGATTAAGGCCAACCTGGCTAATTAGTAACCCCTGTTGTATGGAGGCTAATGAGTGAATGCTACAACAAAATACTTGGGACAACAAGACAAAAAACAGGACAGGAGTGACATAAGGGTCAAAGGGTCAGAAAGTGAAAATGAGTGCGCCTGAGGGGGACACTGAGCAGAGCCCCCTTGGCTGCACCTACCGGTCGTCAAAGGCATCTAAGGAGCCGGTGGATGCCACCTACTGGTGCTCTGCCCGGACAAGTGCATGGACAAGCGAGAGAAAAGCGGCCCTGCAGTCTCTGGGAACCTTCCCAGCCAGAGCCTCCTTTCTGGTCAGTACAGGACCCACTTGACCAGGGCCAGGAGGAGGTTGACCAGGAGGCCCTGGCACTTGGTGGGGCCATGGATGGGGCGACCAAAAAACAAAAAGGTGGGGGGTGAAATTCAACCAGAACCTCAAGAGGAGGTTCTGGAGGTGGAAGTGGAAGGGATGCAGCCTGGGGCACTTGAGGGTCACGTACGCCAGGATCTCCCTCTGCCCACAGAAGTCGGCAGGAGACTGGGGTGTCCATGAAACTCACCACATATACTCCTGTGGTGATGGCTCCATCCTAGAAGCTCCTGAGGGCAAGTAGCCCTGAGCTACCTACTTGACAGGGCAGCTTTTTGTACTGATGGGGCAAGGACAAGGAAGTATTTTATACTGCTGGGGACAGCACAATTGCTGTCCCTAGGCTCTAGCTACCCCTGGCTGTAGATCCAGGAGGAGCCAGACAGGGTTATTTTGACCCAAGTGGCACAATTTGCTCCACACCAAAGTGCATGTCCAAGCATGTGCGCTGAGGCAAAAAGCCCCAGCTCAAATTTGCACCACTTCTATTAGAGCTGCTGCAAGTGTACATCCTTGCATGTGTGGATGCGCCCATTGTGTGTCATATGGGTAGAATATTCAAAAACTGCAAAGATGAATAAAAGCCTATGTTAAATTTCACAAGATAGAAATAGAATCACTGTGGCAGTTTAAAAGAAAATAAAACCCAGATCCTGAAATATATGAAGTAGCCTTGGGTGGTCAGAGGACTTAGGCAGTCACCCATCCATTCTTACACACTACACATCTTTTCTGTTTCACTTGGCTTTTTTATGATAATAGGAAAGCTGCAATAAAAATCCTCTTGATATTAAGGAGTGAATCTTGTGTGTGCCTTAGATCATTAATTAACTTTAATTCCAAACTAAAAGCAAACTTTTTAAAACCTGTAAAAAAGCCATTTGCAATGATTCAAGCTGGAGAGATTTGATCTGATTTTGTATGCCTTAAAAACAAAACAAAACAGGAAATAATGGATCTTACACAATGGAGATGTAAAAATTAGAGGTTTTACCAAAAGAGTTATTTAGATGGGTAAATTATAGCTGCATGTTAGCACATCTGCACCTTGACAATCAAATCCATGAGTACATTATAATTTCCATGAATTATGCAAAGCACTAATTAAGAAGTCTAATTTACTAATCATCTCTCAGGGTCATAACTGGAGCTGAATTTTATTAAGGACAAACAATTCTGTAAAGTGGTTTAGCATCATGCGTATCTTTGTAGTAGGAAGAAGGAAAGGAAGATGGCCTCATGATTAAAGTCACAGGGTAAACATTTAGGACTTCAGAGTTGGTTTGGCAGCTCCGGTATAAGCATCCTTTGTGATCCTTGGGCAAATCAATTAGCTACTCTGTGCCTCAGTTTCCTGGTGTGTAAGACTAGGACAATATACCTACTCCCTTTGGGGATATATAAGGCTTAGTGCAGTGGTTTTCAACCTTTTTCCATTTGCAAACCTCTAAAAAATTATAATGGAGGTACATACCCCTTTGGAAATTTTGAATGGAGTTGCGGACCCCTTTGAATTGTAAGTGTGGGAATTCACATACTTTTCATTGATCATAGTTATCTTTCATAGACTCCTTATATGGTCTGCGGACCCTGCTATATGTTCACAGACTACAGGTTGAAAACCACTGGCTTAATGCATGGTTGTCATGGGTGACTTCAATTACCCGGACATCTCATGGGAGGATCGCTCAGCAAAATCTGAGTGGTCGCAGAGCTTCCTCTCGTGCGTGGATGACCTCTACCTGACTCAAGAAGTCTATGGGCCAACGAGAGGCAAAGCGCTGCTCGACCTGGTACTGGCTACTGGGGATGACCTAGTCGGCGACCTAGTGATCGATGGGAAGCTGGGTGACAGCGAGCACGAGCTGATCACCTTCACCATCCGCCGAAAAGCTGGCAAGT
>NW_005842249.1:1521196-1534693 GCF_000455745.1 Alligator sinensis
CCTGCCTATGCAGGGGGTCAGACTCGATGATCTCAAGCAAATCCCGGGACGTCTCAAGCAAATCCCGGGACGTCTCTCAAGCAAATCCCGGGACGTCATTCTCCCCCTGTACTCGGCCTTAGTGAGGCCGCAGCTGGAGTACTGTGTCCAGTTTTGGGCTCCACAATTCAAAAAGGATGTGGAGAAGCTTGAGAGAGTCCAGAGAAGAGCCGCGCGCATGATCAGAGGTCAGGGAAGCAGACCCTACGATGACAGGCTGAGAGCCCTGGGGCTCTTTAGCCTGAAAAAGCGCAGGCTCAGGGGTGATCTGATGGCCACCTACAAGTTTATCAGGGGTGAACACCAGTATCTGGGGGAACGTTTGTTCACCAGAGCGCCCCAAGGGATGACGAGGTCGAATGGTCACAAACTACTTCAAGATCGTTTCAGGCTGGACATAAGGAAGAATTTCTTTACTGTCCGAGCCCCCAAGGTCTGGAACAGCCTGCCACCGGAGGTGGTTCAAGCGCCTTCATTGAACACCTTCAAGATGAAACTGGATGCTTATCTTGCTGGGATCCTATGACCCCAGCTGACTTCCTGCCCTTTGGGCAGGGGGCTGGACTCGATGATCTTCCGAGGTTCCTTCCAGCCCTAATGTCTATGAAATCTATGAAATCTATGAATTCATGTTTTTAAAGTCTGATCTGTGTGACATAGCATAGTATAAGCAATCCCCTGCAACAGTCTACCTAAAAAATTCTGAGCATGCAGAAGCTATTGTCTCTATGGAACAATAATAATAAAGAGTCTGTTGCTAACATGCATCTTATGTAAGTTCTAAACTGAGGGGGGAAAATGTGGGCAATAACTTTTTTTGTAGCACTACAACTGGAACCATAGAGGGTGTTGGCTGAGAATGAAAAAAACCATTGCAGTTTGAAATGCCAGTTTGCTACCTGCACAAAAAACTGATGGGAGAAATCACTCTGATTTGTTTGACATGATGTATTCCCAAAGTTTCATAAATGTGAAAAGTGACAGAATTAAACTCTGGGGAGTATTTTGAGGAGGAGAAATTTCACAACATAGAAATAGAATCACTGTGGCAGTTTAAAAGAAAATAAAACCCAGATCCTGAAATATATGAAGGATTGGAAGTTGGTGAGTGTTTATAGTACCAGAAAGAAAATGTTGGGGCAGGGATGACATTTTCAAAAGCCCCTAAGAGATTTTGATGCCCAATTCCCATTAAAGTTAATGAACACTCAAATCCTTTAGTTGCCTTTGAAAATCTCGACTGTAAATAATACCAGTTGTAACAGACAAATGCAAGGCATTTAATCATTCAGAGCTTGGCTATCACAACAACTTAGAAACACCACAGGCCAATTAGATAGAAGACTCAGCCATCCTCCCTAGTATGTTAGTAACTTTGTGCTATGATTATTTGTGGTGAAAAATTATCCTACTGTACATTATAGCTGTGTAGACAGCAGTCCATAAAAATCTCTCTACATTCACATTTGCTGGAAAAGAGTGACTCTTTGTTTCTCTGCTGGACTTGAAGAGATACTATTGGATGATGCAGGGCAGAGTTTTATTGGCAGGGGGACCAAAATACTGTTCTGATTTAACCTTCATACATTCCCATGGGGTAATTTCCTACCCCAGATGCATATTTTGTGCAGTATCTTAAAATTAATTAATTCTAAAAAAAATTCTTTTTGGGACATTGTCATTGGCACCGCAGTGCACAATATCCCCAAAGAACAGCCAGCTTACATGACAAGTTACCCCAAGCCCATGTTAATGCATTGGGGTAACTTGTTACCGCAATGCAATTTCTGTATAAAGGACAGGCCTAGACTTGTTTGGCCACTTGGGGTGGATGCATCTGAAAAGTGAGCATTCATTCACACCTCATTCATATCCATTTCAGGTATCCATGGTAACTAATGAAAGGCCACCCTCCATTCTGCTTTCACAGAAGACCTTTTGCTAACCACTTTGTTTGCAGGCTGCAAGGTCATCAAAAACACCCTGCCCTTTGCCAAAAAAACCCCCAAATCCTTTATCACGCTCAAATCCACCTCTGCTGTCTTTTCTCATAGCAAAACTCTGCCTCACCTGTCCCTTTCATAACATACAAGCTAGTTGGCCCTGCCCTTGTTGGAAGTGAGGACAAGAAGCAAAGGGACAGCAGAGAAGAAACAGAACAACATCATACTGTAATACAACGTACACTATGGAGTCCCCTTCAATGGCAAGGGCTTGACACCCTCCATGCCCCTTTTACCTGCTCTCAATAAGCCCCTGCATGTGTGGTTTCCAAACAGCATCCACCCACATTTGGCTTGCCTGCAAAGGGTGGATGCTGGTTTCTAGCTTCTGTGCCCAGGAAGAGATGATGATACCTGTGCTGCCATAGGGCAGGGCAAAATTGCTTCTGTGACAGTATAGGTGGGCAGGCTTGTCTTGGATTGTTATTTATATGCATTCAGCAGCAATCAATTTTTGCTTTTTTTTTCTGCAGTCAAGGATGAGAAGACAGCACGTAGTCAGTGCTGAAGCCTGTCTTGCACAGGTAACCGGGGATGAAAGCAACACAACCACTGATGAAATCTTATTCCAAGGCAGTGAGGATGCTGACTTTGTTCCAGACATGGGAGATTGTTCAGAGCAAGACCATGTGTCTGTGGAAGCTTCATCCAGCTCTGATCAGGAGGAGTTGATGCCACAAGCAGAAGTGATGTCAACACTTCCAGTGGGAAAGGGAAGAGGACCACCCCTGGGCCACCTTGGAAGACCGAGGAGAGTTACAACGACACATGGAGCAGAACCATTGCCACCACCCCTGGAAAACATTGCAGATGATGACACCTTTAGAGGAAGGACTGGCGGAGTGTGGAAAAAAGTCCACAGCTAATACCTCATCAGAGAGCAGCCAAGAACATAGTCCATGAAAGCTCTGGGCCAACAAGAGAAAGTAATAAAGGCACAGTGGTATCACCATGACCTGTCAGTGGGTGGAGAGCATAGAAAGCCAGACATCATCCATGATTGCAATAAAAACAAGGGTGGGTGGATAACCTTGACCACTCAGTCCGTATGACCACCTGCAGAAAGAAAATCAACAGGTGGCCAATGATATTATTTTTCAATATGCTGGATGTGGCTGCCATTGCCAGTCTCATTTGGCTAGGGAACAATGCAAACTGGAAGCAAAGATCACATTTAAGAAGATGGGGCTTTTTTTTGCAGGAGCTTGGAGAACAGTTGATTGATGGACAAATAAAATGAAGAATGATGGATACACGTAATCTGTCTAATTCTATCAAGTCTGGTATGACAGCCCTAAATTACAAATTGCCACGAGACACACCAGTAGAACCTTCTGCAAGCATGATTGGATGGTGTGCTTTTTGTCCAAGGACAGATGACTGCAAAACCCGGAAATGATGCAAAGATTGTAAGTGATTTGCTTGTGTGCACTATAGTACATCACTGCTGCTTTGTAAGGAATGCAATATTTAGTTAAAATAGTTAGAAAATGTTTTTGGAAGTAAGCATTAGCTTGAAAACAGCGTGAACTGCAGACTTAGCAAATTGTTCATTCACGTTTTGAAACTCTAAAAAAAGTTTAAATTTTGTTCATAGTTCTCGTTAAATATCATTTTGGGTTCAAATCATCATAAATACTCTTTCAAACAATCTGTATGTTTAATAAATATTTTCTGGTACATTTATACTGTTATCACTGGTTCCATTGCGTTCATGCGGGTGGGCTAACAAGTTACCCCATGAGACCAACAATGTCAAATCACGGGGTAACATGTTACCCCATGAGAACAACAACGGTTACGGTTTCATGAGAACGGATGAGTGTTTAAAATGATAACTAGACAACCTGACATACATCAATGTATGTATGTAAAGTGAGTTTTTAATGGCATGTCTACATTGCAGTGACACTGCATCCTGGCTGTCTTGTGTGCCTGCAGGATCTGGGGGGCAGGATGTGCTGAGGAATGCCCAGCTGAGATGCACTGCCACTGTGCTGTAAACAGGCCCCAAGAGGTGCAAACAAAACTAATGTGAGAGAGAGGCAGGTCCTATATGTTTGACTCCACTGGCACCTTTCCCAGTACCTTTGTCATCGTGAATGAGCAGCTCCTATCATGACTGTATTAAAACATGCCGACAGTCTCAGAACTGATCATAAATGCAACACAGAGTACAGTCAGAAAAAATATTTGTATTGATGTCAAATTATACTGTAAGAAGATGTTAAACTGTTATTGGTATATCAGGGTGCTTCTTTAGGGACACCACTATAGCAAAAAACGAACTCCTGTAATTTTAACTCTGAATTAAATAGATTTAAAATTATAACATTTTAACTAACTCATATTGCAACAGGAGCATGCTGATGTAACAGTTACCTTGTAATAGCTGATGTAAGCTCCTGAGCAGTAGCTCCTCCTCTCCTTCAAAGGTGGTTGAAAGGTACATTTGTTGCTAACTGGGAAACAGAACCAGAAAGCACATCAAAAGTTCATTTAGGCCATTCCCTTGTTCCATGACAGGATCGGCAATGCCTAAAACAGTACTGATAAACGACTGTCTAATCCATTCTCAAAAATTTCCAGTGATGGAGGAAACCCCCCTAGGCAATCTACTCCAGTGCTTAACTAGACTTATAGTCAGAAAGTTGTCCATAAGATCTATGGCAGTTTAAATCACCTTTGTTGTGTTTTAAGTCCCTGGCTTTTTGTCCTATCCCCAGTGAGCATGGAGAAGAATTTATTACCTTTCTCTTTGCAGCAACATTTTATATATTTGAAGACTGCGATGTCTCCCTTCAGTCGTTTCTTCTCCAGACTAAACAAATCCAAGTCTTTCAATCTTTCCTTGTGGGTCATGTTTTCTAGACCTCTGATCATCATTTTTGTTGTCCTCCTCTGGAATCTCTCCAGTTTGTCCACATGTTTTTTGGTGTGTCGTGCCCAAAATTCAGCTCAATATTTCAGCAGAGGCCTTACCAGTGATGAATAGATAGAAGTATTACTTTGCCTTATGTATATCCCTCCAATTTATGCATCTCATTTTTGATATTGGCTCTTCCAAAAAAATATGGTATATTTGTCAAATGTGAACTTCCTCCTTCTAGCTGTCTTTTTTGCTTTTTTTTTCTAATTGGAGGTTCAAAAGTTTACCAAACTTGGCCTAAGCTGGATTTATATATAAATTCAACAAGTGGGGAAAAAAAACCTCATCTCACAACCATGACATACAAGTTGTTCACAATAGTAACATAGGAGAGATCAATCTGTTTATCTATAGCTATTTATCTTGGGGTTTTTTTGCTGTCACCCATAACCATAATATAGCAATCCTTTCCATGTAAAATTAACCACATCAACAAAGGCCCTACCAAACATCATGGAGTTTCTGGCACTTCGCACTTTTGGAGGGTCAGAGCTCTATTTGAGGTAGAGTTTTAGGTGATTAGGAGGCTCTAGTCAAGACTTGGATTAGATTTCACAGGATGCATCTACACAAAACACTTTACTGTGAAGTAGAATAGTTTACTGCACAGTAAGCACGTGTGTCTACATGTGCATATGCTTACTGCACAGTAAATCTTTCTAATTGTGAGTAAATTTGCTACCTGCAAACACAAGTAGGAAATTTTCTTGTGATTACTAACTGCGCAGTAGTGCTCATGTAGATGCCTGACAGGGAGCTAATCGGAGGGGGGGGGGGGGGGGGGGAGAGGAATTGCTCCCTGCCCCTGGGAGCTGCCTGCTGCTGGGGCGGGCTCTGCCACCAGAGCCTGGGAAGGAACTATGTCCCCCTGCCCTGGCAGCAAGAAACTCCAAGCCCCCCACTCTGAGATTGTGATTGGGGACTGGGCACTAGGAGATCCTTATCTCCCAGCCCCTGCTTCACCATCATGATCGGGGAGCAGGGGGCTGGGAGATCATAGCTGCCCCACCAGAGATAAGGATCTTCCAGTGCCAGCCCTGTGGCTGTGGATCTGGCACTGGGAGTTCCCTGCTGGTGGGTGCATGGAGCTGGGTAGGGAACAGGCTCTCCAGTCTGTTCCCTACCCAGCTCTGTGATTATGGAACTGAGCAGAGAACAGGCTCTCCAGCCCCTGCCCCACAATCATGGAGCAGGGGCTAGGAACTGTCCCAGTCAGGGGCAGGTCCCAGCCCCATGCCATGATCAGGTGAGTGAGTCATGGGGCTTGGAAAGACCAGCAGGGCTGGGGCAGATCCCAGGCCCATGCCCTGATCTGCCAGTGGGCCAGCTAGTAGTGAGCCCCCAGCTGGGTGGGAAATCTCCGCCCAGCCAGAGTTGCTAGCCGCCCCACTGGCAGACTGTGATTTATACAAGAGCAGTAAAGTAGAGTACATGGTTATGTACATCTGCAATTGGTGTAAATCAGCTTAGCTCAAAGATATGTAGGATCTGTCCCAAAATTTTTTGCAGTGAAGAGTGTATCCACTGTTTAACATCTGGGGTTGACAAAAAGGGAAAAAAACATAGATAATTAAATAGAATCCAGTTAGAAGAAAAGTATTGCTAGTGCTTTACTTCCACCTTTTCTAATCTACATCTGTTCCTTCAATAAGACAGCCACAGATTATGTTTGTAATCTTAAAATGGACACTTAGGGTGTCTATATACATGCTCTATGGTTGGGGGGGAGGGGGGATTAATTAAAGTGGCTCCCAGATAGCTGCTCTAATTTAAATGCTGTAGCATCACATGTATTCAGCACGCCATATTTCAAAAAGGCCATACCACCAAAATAGGCAAAAGGCACATAGTATTGAAGAGGTGTCTTCATGTTACTATTATACATTCAGAGCTTAATCATGACTGTCTTCAATGGTACATGCAGAAGCTCATATGATATATGGCATATATATAAACACTGAGATTAACTATATAATCTTTGTATGCAAATGATAGAGGTTGAGACCAATTTCCACTTTGGTCAGAGCCCAAGACAAGAGCTTCAGTGAGGATGAACATATTTGGCGATTAGCACACCAGTGAATACTGCAGCAGAGAAATTTTGTACAACATGCAGCTACTTCACAGAAGCCCTCAATTACTATAATCCATCTGGCACAGGGATATTCCTAAAATATCTATGGGAGACTTGGTATATCATCACTGATTAACAGATGAGAGCCAAGCAAAGGACTGAGTGATAGCTTCTCAGTGTTTTTAGACTTACAGGGAATCATGGGACTAATTAAATATGACCTCAAACTCATGATTTTTGGAAGCTTGTCTAATACGGTGGTTTATTTCTTGGGTAGTTGCTACTCTAGGGTAACACAATGATCAAACAGGTGTCAAGTTCTAAAAGTAATCTGCCAATTTAAGATTCTTGTGGAGGAAAAACTGAGTTCCTTGTAGAAGTGAGTAAATGCTTATCTTTTCTGAACTTGTATCTGTGCATGGAACTGGCTGAAGAAAGAAGTTGGTCCTTACTGTCTAGACGGTAGTAAATGTATTTGACCAGGTCAATAATAAAAGCAGAATTTCACATTTACGGGCAAGCTTTTGAGTTGTCATTATTTCAGTTCAAGTTTCTACTAACAGCTGCTCATTGATTATTTTATACTGTATTTTAGTAATAAGGTGAAACAGCCCATAATGTCAGTCTGTCATCACATAATGATGTGAAGTGGGTCTTACACCTTGGGTCTTATTTTTCCCAGAGTAAGAGAAGTGGGCTCCTACTCAGCCAGAGAGAGGACCATACCTGTCAGTCTTTCTCCATTAAAGAGGATGGGTATACTCAGTGCCCCCACGAAATAAAACAGGGAGCCCTTCTCTGTAAGACTGGGATGAGGCACTGCAAGCTCAGACCTTTACCCATTGTGGTAAAGTTAGAGGAGTATAATGCTTCTCATGTTACATCTAGAAGACAGATGAATGAAGGAGCCAGTCACTTTGTTCTTCAGGAGGAATAATCACGAAGAAGCAAATGGCTGGAAGTCAATATTTATTAAACTGCAAGCCAGTTGCCTTTTATGAGTGCCAAAAGTGAGAACATTATTATAAAATTGAATAAATCAAAGCACAGAGAGTAAACATACTGTGTAAGCTACACTTATGTAAGCTACACTTATGTGCAAGATCAATAATTCAAGAGGTTTTCTCCCCATTATGCATGATGGCCTGTGGGAAGCTGGCCTCTTGAAAGCACTTGCTTGGACTGAGAACAAATGCAGATGCTTTTGAATAATTCCTGCCTCCAAATTTGAGGCAACTGTTATTACACTCTTGGCAAGACTCAGCTCCAATATATTTGTGGGTGGCAATGGGCATAAGGGTGGCCATTTTTATGAGAATGTCAGGTATAGCAATCCTTAAATGGGGTAGTTCACATGTATATCTGATCCTCAGGAACTGTTTATCTCCTCTGAGAGTGGCATGTAAGTAGTACCTCTCCAGAATTATGTAGTATTATTTTGCCTTAAAAGTGAAAGCTGTGTTGAAGTTTGGAGTTGTAAAGTCCCAACCTTGATATGTGATTCCCAGGAAAAATATTACTTTCTTCTTACTGCTCTTTTGCACAACAAAGTGACACTTTGAACAAACAGCATGTGGTCCCCATTGTAGTTGACTTTGGTTGGGGGACAGGCCCAGAGTGCACTCTGTTTCTTCCTTCTCACCTATTTTATGAAGGTACTGGCATGAAGCAGCCTAGCCAGCCTTTGTGCAAGTGGGGAAGGGAAGGAAAGACCTTTCTCTTCTGCTTAAGCAAGGTCAGATGTGTGGATGAACTGAACTCAATTTTTGGCCCTCTGGTTTCCATTGAGGACCAAGATATGCTGTAGGAGTAACTTAATGACACCAAAACCTTCTGGGGAGGTCATTCTCTACCTATTTGCTTAGGCACAGAAGATGGGACCGTTGAAGCCATTGGGAATTTTGGCATAGACTTTTTCAGAGCTAGGACTTTACACATGGAGTGCATTGCCTGGTGTTAGGGGTGGGATCTTTGGTTTTGAGTGCTAATTTTGATCATTTTGGTAGCATTCACCTGCTTAGCAACATTTGTCTGCTTTTTCTCCTGCTAGAATGGAGGCCTGATCCTGCAGCAAAGGCCATGGTGCAATACAGTCCTACAAGTTAGGGCTATAGGACTAAGCAAGGGACCAAGCAGGGAATCTGGGATTTTGTTTGAGGCACCCTGTTTACACAAGCACCACAATTTCTGTCACATTTCATCTAACATAAATTTAGACTGCTTTCTATTAGCTTCACTGAGGCAATAGGCCTTCCGTTTACAATTGTTGGTCTCCAAGAAGTATCTGGGCCTTTGTTATGATGTACCCACCATTTGTTTGTTTCTGCCCTTCCTTGTGTAGCTGTATGTATGCCTTCTGCAACTCCATTATAATACACCCAAATAGCTTCTGTGCAGAGTCCACCAACTGGTAGAAGATTAATTTATCAGCAGATAAAGATTGTTTTAGATAAAGGCCCCAGCAACCTGTGCAATACAGATTTCGTTTTGCAGTAACAGTACCAGAGAAGTGCTTGAAGCAAGTACACAGCCTTATTGTTGCTATTTGCTTTAGAGTGATCAATAGAGTATGCAACTATTTCAGTCTAGGACTTAATCAAATTCATTATATTTGTTCTTCACTTACTGCTATGGGTTTCAGCCCTAATTAAACACCTAATCCGTGAATTTGTTTTCTTTCCTGGGATATTCTGGGAAAGACCATTCTTTTGGGGGCTGCATCAATTAGAAAGCTTTTTTTCTTAAAAGATTCCATTTTTTTCCCCCAACATTGCCAAGACTAAATGATTATCTAATGTGTGATTTAAAAATTTATTTGGAAGGAGGAAAAAAAAGTTGGCACAGAAATATTGGCCTCAATAGAGCTGTTAGTTAATACCAGCTGAAAATCTGGCCTTTCAACATAATATTGTGTCTTTTTATATTGATTCCTAAAATGTATTGCTAGAACAAGATTACCTTCTGGTTTTATTCTATTTTGGTGGGGGAGGGAGTCATGCCATATTGTTTTGACAATTAAGGGCGCATCCAGACAAGCGCGCACGTGTATTTCACTGCGGAAAAATAGCAGTGGAACATAGTTGTGTCACTGCTACTTGTCCCCAGGGAATGCCCTTACATGCATGCTTTGGCACATGGCAAGTTGCCTCAGGTAGGGTAGGAGAGGCTGGGGCCAACACCTGGGCTGGGCCCAGAAACCTTACTGGGCTCCTAGGGGCCTCCCGGGGCTCCAACAGCAGCAATCTAGCAGCAGGGAGACTAGCCAGCAGTCAGAGCATGTCTCTAGTTGGCCAGGCTTTGGTTTCAAGTGGGGCACGCTGCTGCCACACACACTGCCCCACCTTTTATCTAGTGTGGGTTTTTTGACACTGGGAGATCTCAGGGTCAATACCCTCCACCACACTGCAGATTAGCAGTGCAGGAAATGCCTGCATGTGCAGTATGTGCAGTGTGCAATGCCACATACAGGTCTGTGGTGCCACATACCGCATGCGCGTGCTCATTTGGATGTGCCCCAAGTGATCATTTTGCCTTGGAATTCTACAGGGAGCTGTCACATCGTTGGACTTCATGCCATGCCATGCTGAAACTTTTAACTATTTGGGGAAAAGTCCGTCCCAAATATTAGAAGCAATGTAAAGAATCATGAATGGTCATTTCTTACCAAAAAGGAAATTCACCATAGTTTGTTGAAGGTGGTGCAAGTTAGAGACGGTCAACATTTTTTGATGAATAAAAGTTTGGTGCGACTTACTCCATGAACTAGTGTTAGCAGATTAATTTTAAATTAAAGTTACTGGAACTTTACTGGGGAAATGGCTGCATGAGAGAAGTTTTCTCAACTGTTCAAAATTCTTGGATTTCTAGCATAGTCTGTTTGAAGTGTTTTTTTTCTACTGGCAGAGAATAGAATGATCCTTTCTGGTAAAATTCACAGTAGTAGAAGACTCCCATGTGCCTCAGTGGCCATTGGTTTAGAGTCACAGTAAGTACTGCTAATGGAAAGATTTAACCTTGCAAGGACACAGTTGCCTCCATTGAGGAGCAGAATGCCTTCTGTTCTTATCAAGGCAAGGGCAAGTAGAATTAAAAAATGAATAAAATCAGTCAAGTGGATGAAAAAATTGTAAATCACTGTTTTTGCAGTTTGTTGGCTAAACCATACACTCCCCTACCTCCCCACCCTCAAATGCTTCTTGTAGAAATACCAAACCAAGAAAAGAGACAGACTTGTTGCAAGTATTTTGACCACTTGTCTTTGGGTGAAGTTCCATTGACTTGAATGGAGCACAAGCACATGCTTAAAATTAAGCATGTATCTAAATACGAATGGACCAGAGTTTATCCCTGGGAGTGCATTCTTGAATTACAGCCAACATTTGAACTGTGACACCTCTAACAAATGACTCACATTACCACTATCACAGAATATACTCATGAAGCCACTGAAAACATGATTTGTCACCACGGTACAGTGTGTCTTCCTAAAAAAGAAAGGGAAAAAAAAGCTACTCAGTCCCTCAAAATCCCATAATTCCAGACTTGCCAAGCAAAAGCAAGTGTCAATATTATTCATGTTAATTTCTCAGGGTTGTGCAGCTAATGGTAACTCTCATTAACTGTCTTGGCATTTAGCCTAGGAAAAGTATATTAAAGTGCTTTAAATAAAATCATATAAAATTAAGAGGAATGCCAAGTAGGGGAAAAAGTTTTAATCACTGACTTTCCCCATCCCACCCTTTCCCCCCCAGTAATGTTTTAGAAGAAAGCAAAATAGCACTGCAGGGAAAGTACTTGCAGATGCTGTTCCTTGTGAAAGTTTAATCTGAGGTTTTGTAGCTATTTCCTTTCCCTCCCCTTCCAGCCCCTTTTAACAAACAAAGGCTTCTAAGTGATAGAAAATGTCATTTTAACTCTTTGATCTGTTACTGGAATTTTATGTGATTAATACAAGTGTTACAAAACAGGCTCTCTGAACATCTGCGATCATTAAGAAAATGCCAACTTTGTATGAAAGTACTACTTTGTAAGTCACGCCACATTACGGATCGTTTCTGTCAGTAGAACCAAAGTTACACTGGACCTTAGCATCTTCTCATTTAAAGTCTGTTCATGCAGAGACACATTCTGTGATTAACTGACTATGCTGCAGAGTTGATCATTGATATTTAAGCACGTGCTTACACTTTAACACACCCTTACATACCTTGCTGAAGGTGCACATTTAAAAGCTATCCCAAATGACAGTCACAATGCATAACATTTGACGATAGCCAGGTCTTTGTGGGAGTGGGTTCATAATCCTGTTCATATGAACATGGCAACTTTCTGCCAGAGAACCAGTTGCTTTTATGTAGTAGGTCAGCAATTTCCACACAGTTATCACTATTAAGTATAATTATTAAGCCACACAGTTACCCCAAAATGGCCTCTGAGCTGTCACTATTATTCTCTATTTTATGAGAGTAAAATATCATGCATAGTAACTTTGAGCAACTGTGGAATTTATTTATAAATGTTGGCTTTGTTGTGCAACCTATATAGCATTCAGAGAGCCTGATCCTCCTTTGGTTAAGTACCCCAAACTCACATTGAGTATTTTCCCTAAAATCTGGTATTTTCAAGCTTGGTTGCCATAAATGAGGCCACTAAATCTGTATTTGGGTACTATTCAAGTGGACCAATTTTCAGAACTGCAAAAAAATTCTCAAAGTCCAAGCATATTTTGATTTCAATTAGTCATTCTTTGTAAAGGTCATTGTTTAAGACTCAGCAGACATAGCAGCCAGGGACAGAAGTTACACATAGACTAGTTTAAGTGAGCAGAAACTGGTTTAAACCTGTAACAGAACATAAGTTCAGTGGACATAAACCAATTCCAAAATGGCCTAAACCACTTTGAGATAAACCTGGTTGAATGTAGTATCAGACTTAACCAATTGAGCTCAAACCGGTTTATGGAACTTCTGTCCCAGACCCCTTCCTGGTTTAAGTTAAACCAGAGTCCCCCGGCAACCCAGCATGCTCTCTGTGCTGTGTTTTCTGCTCCAGCAGAGCAGGGCTGGCCCTGCTCCTCTGCTCCCTAGCTGGAGCAGGGGCGAGCAGGGGTGGGGGCATGACCAGATGCTAGCTCCACTTATAAGAAGGAAGCAGGAAAGAGGTTTATTCCTCTCTCCCCTGCCCAACATCATGAACCCAAGCCAGAATCTGACAGGCAAGGGTGCAGCAGCCCCTGCCAGGCATTTTTCCCTTCTCTGCTCCAGTGGTGGGGGCATGGCCAGCCCCAGCACTAGCCTCAAGTGAACTGGCCAGGGACGAGGTTTAATTCCCATTTCTCTGTCCCACCAGAACAGACCTGAACTGGAGTCCACCTGGCACTCCCCCCTTGCTGCTGCAGCAGCAGCAGGGCTGGGGGTGGGGGTGTGGCCAGAGACCAACCAGCATGGCCCCCT
>NW_005842249.1:1534703-1556630 GCF_000455745.1 Alligator sinensis
GGGGGGGGGGGGTTTATTCCCCCCTCCACCCCCCGGAGACTACAGCTGGGGTCTGCCAGCCCTGACTGCCGCTTCTACCAATCACTCCCTGCATCGGGTGAGCGACGAAATAACTTCCCTCCCTGCTTTCTTCAGCAGACTCCAAAGGGAGGGGGAAATAACCCCATCCTTGCTCACTTCACCCAAGGGGGCCATGCTGGCTGGCCTCTGGCCACACCCCCACCCTTGCCGCTGAAGTGGCAAGGGGAGAGCAACCCTCACAGGGCAGCACCCCCTGTCATGTTTCCTCAGCTGCAGAAGTCACACTGGGGCTCGGAGGGGTGGCCATAGGCCCCAAACCTCTCCTAGTACCACTGCCACTCACCCTGTGAAGTCTGCAGCAGCTCTGCCCAACCTGCACCCTCTTGCAACACAGCCCTCCTCCCCCGTCCCCCTTGCCAGGAAGGGGCTTGTGCTCCTGGGAAACCATGACAGGGGGTGCTGCCCCATGAGGATCAGTCTCCCCATTGATGCTCCAGTGGCAGGGGCGGGGGTGTGGCCAGAGGCCTGTACAGCCCCCTTAGACAAAAGGGGCCAGGGATGGGATTATTTCTCCCCTCCCTCCAGAGCCTGGTAGAGCAGGGAAGGAGGAAGCTTATTTTGCCACTTGCCCCGTGCAAGGAGCAATTGACAGAGGTGACAGTCGGTGTTGGCAGACCCCAGCTGTGGTCCCCCAGGGGCAGAGAGTGGAATAAACCCTCTCCCTGCCCCCTTTGACTCAAGGGGGAATGCCAGCTAACCTCTGGTTATGCCTTCACCCCTGCCGCTGCAGCAAGTGGGGAGTGCCAGGCAGACCCTGGCTTGAGTCTGTGCCAGTGGGACTGGGAGGGGGGAATTAAACCCATTCCCTGGCCAGTTCAATTGAGGCTACTGGGCACACCCCCAGCCCCCGCACAACTTCCCTGCAGCCAAGGGCTACTCTAGTGCCTCCCGGCTTCTGGCCTGAGCCGCTGCAGGCATGTGCCTGCATTTCCTGAGTCAAGAGGGAATGTCTATTAACTAGCAAATTGGTTCAATCTAGGCAGGGTAGACTAACCTGCAATGACTGAATCAATTCAGGCTCCAGCTTTTTGAATGTCTGCCCCTAGCCCACGACAGAAACTTCTGGAACCAGTGATCCCAAGTTTCAGCTGTCTCCTGACCTTCTCCTATGGAGATCTGTTTTTATGTAGCCTAGTATCATGAAATGCATGTGGCACAAAGGCTCTCCCTCTACCCCCCGGCCTATTACACAACTATATTGTTCTGTGTATCTGAGCTGATGGTTCCCACTTCCTGATATGTCAAGTTTCTGCTGTTCGTGGCCTTTATGATACAGAGTGCAGAGCACATCAGAGATATGAATGGTGGTGTTTTGCAAGATGCAAAGGTTCAAGCAATGAAAGAAGTCCTTTTGAGACATAGACAAGAGGGATTTGCAGGTATGACAAAAGTGAGCAGAAGTAGGTTGTCATCTTCCTTTGCCTGGAAAAGGGAGTGAAGAATGAGATGTTAAATAGGTGGGTACCAGTCAGCCAGTGAGAACTACAACCTTCTTACAAGGACACAAGTTTAGCCAAGGTTGGCTGATAAACCCCAGTTAAGATAAGTGCAAGGTTCTGCATGTCAGAAAGAATAATTTGAACGACTCATATTTACAAATTAACTGAGACCAAGAAAGAGACCAGAGGCATACTGCAAGCAGCTGAGGGCAAGCCTTGTCAATGGCACAGCAACAGTGAGACGCTTTAGAGATATTAGGAACAGGATTAAATAAATAGTGAAGAAGCTCTTGGAGGAGATCTGAGTCATTCCTGTAATGAGGTCATTGTATACCACACTATTCACATCTCACCTTCCCCATCCTTGGTTTACTTCTAGTCTGTAGCTGGAAACATTGCTCTTCAGGAGACATGCCACAGTGGGTTAAATGCATGTCAAAGTGACCATTGTATTCTCCTTTAACAAGGCACGGGTCACATGTCACCTCTCACCTCCACTTAGAGCTACCCTAAGCCCCACATCAACTCAAATGCTGTCCAATCATTCTGAGAGCCCACCAGACCCTAACAGTCTCTGTGGTCTAGTAGGGGAAACTAGTCACAATCCTCCCACCTTACCTCTTGGCTCATCTAGTCCTTTGACAGCTATTCACAAACCTCCATACTTTGGAAACACAAACCTCTCCAGGGACCAGACTGCAACTGAGCGCTTCTTGTTTGCTCACTCCCATTGTAGATCAAGGGAATAGAGGAAGATGTAGGTGTGCTTAGAGTTTTAAAGGGGCCTTACTTTAGCTACATGGGTTCCTAAGCACAGTGTTTCCTTAACTGGAGAGTTACACTCTGCTGGTTGAAGGATACAGGAGAAATAGGAAAGGTTCAAAGAAAGGCCAAAAAATGGTTATAGGGTTAGAAAGTCATTGGTACCGAAAGAGATTCAAAAGAGAAAGAATTTTTATTTTAGAGAGGAGGTGAATAACAGGGATGTTTTAGTTGGAGCAGTAGTAACCATTCCAGGCCAGGTTTTCTGAGTGTTTCCATTCCATTCAGTAGGAGATTAGCATCCACAAAGTTGGGAGGGATATTTTGCAAAAATACCTATGTAGTCTAGGAAAAGAGTCAGAAAAATAGGGAAGTTTCCACAGGAAATGTTGCCTTTTTGCCACCATCCCGCCCCCCCTCCCCCCAATAATAAAGAAGACTGAAGATGTTCAAATTAGAGGTAAATCTTCTTGCTTCTACTGTGTTTTTTGCTCACAAAGTCAAAAAGTTCATAAGAAAGCAAGCAAAGCCTCATTTTCCATGAAGAGAACTCTTTCAGCAAAAACCTTTCAACCAGTCCTATTTAGGAGTGCATGACCTGCTGTCTGCAAATAGAACTTGTGCTCCTGTGTCACTTAGAAGATGTCTCTCCCTGTTCCCCAAGCCAGAAACCACTCTGCTGTAACTCCAGAGAAGGAATCCTCTTTGCCCTTAAGCTCACAGACTGCAGCTCCAGCTCAATAAGGACATGCCTTATAAAGACTTATTTTCCAGAACCTCCTAAAGGAAGGTATTTTCGTTTATTTAAAATCCAGTGACAGTCTGAAATGGACTGAATTTGGTACCCTGTGTCTCATTGCTTTAGCAATCTCAATCATCCCATCCCCCGGAGGGCATTGCAGGATTAAAGCATCCTTTGTGCAAGGTATTTACGCTACACGCTTTGCACTGACCTACTCAGGATGCCACCACTGTAAACCCACAGGATTGCTTATGGGATAGGGCTTCAATTTCATCTTGTTTTTGACCCTAAAAATCTATTCATGCATCTGCTTTTGTAACACAATGTCATCTGGGCCTTAATGTTAAATCAGAAAAAAGCCCTGGGGAAGAGGAGGACTCACCCACGTTTGGCATCAGTCCATTTTTCAGGGACTCAAGAAGGCTGGAAAAGAACCAAATTTGGCAGTGCTGCCTTCCACCCACCCAGCTGCCCACAGGTGGCTGCTGATCTCACCAGGTGGGCAGAGTGGGTGGAAGGCAGCCTGGAGCTGGAGCCCTGTATGCTGGAGCAGGAGCTGCCGCTTCTCCCATCCTACTCACTGCTGCTTCCCCGGGAGTTGCCGGGAGCCCCAAACAATGGAGCTTGGCTGGGCAGCTGGCTGCAGCCATCAGTCCTTCCACCCAAAACAGGCAGAGGGGTCAGGCATCTCCTGCCCTCTCTTCCCATGCTCATGCACCGTGGCCCCCCATGCATTGCAGCCAGTGGCAGCAGAGGCAGCAGCAGCAGTGGGCCGTGGCCCCTCAGGGCACTGATGGCCTGCAGCAGATAATGCCCCCAGCAGCATGTGGCTCTCAGCTGAGTCCCAGGAGCTTCATGTGGCAGGAGGGAGCAAGGCTGAGCTAGCTCAACTCCATCATGCATGGCTCCTGGCCAAGTTCTGGGAGCTTCCTGTGATGTCGCTCCCAGGACTCAGCTGGGAGCTGTGTGCCACCAGGGCCTCTGCCTGCCATGGGCCATGAGTGCCCCGGGGGTCACTGCCATTTCTCCTGCTCCCTGCCCCTACCTGATGCCTGGAGCGCTGCATCAAGAACAGGAGGAGGAGGAGCTGCTGGAGGCAGTGGGAGCTGAGCAGTTTCCTGGGTGGCTGCAGCACCAGCAGTGGCAGCCCTGCGAGAAAGCTGTGCATCATGGCTGGGACCAGGGCAGGGGTGGGGTACAGGGCTGGGGTGGGGCTGTGGCCAGGGCCCTCTGGCGGGCAAAGGTTGGAGAGCAGCACGTGTTGCCCTGGGCAGGAGCAAGTGGGACTTAGTCCCATGTGGAGCACAGCAGTGGCAGCTGCAGCTGGGCTGGATACAATTAATTGGTGGACACCCATCCGCGGGCCAGATCCAATCAGCTAGTGGGCTGGATCCAGCTCATGGGCTATATTTTGCCCACCCCTGTTCTATACCTTTTCCAGAGGGATTTTTAAGCTACATCTCTTACTTCCCAGCAAACTGCTCCAACCACAGAATGATTTCTGAAGGCCACCCAATGATTCTGGCCTGGCCAAAAGTGGAGCACCAAGAACCCAGCTCCTAAAAGCTTTGAATCATCATGGCACCTTGATAATTCCTACATAGTCCTATGCATAGATGCATGGATAAGTCCTATCCAGTCTCCAGCAGCTGAGGAAATCGGTCCCACACCACTAAATTTTATTAAACATAAGAAGGAAATGGGAAACAAGATCAGGAAGGAAATGTTTGGAGCTTAAATTAATGTTGCCTATCAGTCTTCAGCATCCGCACATGTGTAAACACAAGAGATTGGTCTGGCTTCATGTGTATGTGATTTTTTTTTGCTTTCACATCTGTCAGCTAAAACAGAGATCCAAATGCAAAATGTAGCACTCAGGGAAAATTATATGGATTTGTGACACTCCCTGGAGGGCTTTGGGTCCATAAAGCAATGAATGGATTATAATGAGACATAAATATAGTACTTTCATCTGTGACAGAATCTTACTCTGCTATTCATGTAATGTAAAGGAAAACTGCCCATGTTCTCCAGACCAGTAATCTGAAATTTCAAAGGGAAAAAAGAAAAATGCATCTCTGAGCATGAACAAGCTGAGAAATATGCAAGACAATGGGCTTAACACTATCCTTGAAAACTTCAGACTTCCAGGATGAGAAAAATGAGAGCAGTTGCCTTTGAATTGTCCTTAAACCCAATGTCCAGGCAAACATACCAGAATGGAACAAGTTATTCAAAATAAGAGATAAGGAGGCAGTTATCTGTATGGTTTCTCTTCATTTTTTACGGTTCCTCTGCATTTTGTTGAGTTGAACCTTTTATTATTTTTTTTGCTTTAATGTTGCCACACACTGAGATCTCCTATGCATAGCATTTTTAGACATGGCACATGGTAATCGTGTCTCTGAAAAATCATATTCATATCAGATCAGATGAACGTTTCTTCTCAGACATCTCAGATTCACCTCAGTTATGAGCGATTATTCTGAGACATGGGACTGCATTCACATTATCTACTCATTTCACCCCTCCTGCTGTCTGCATACCTACTTCAGCTGATGGCATCATCTGACATTACCCTGGTGCTATGTTTAGAAGGAATCTTTCATGTCAAAGCTAGTAACCAGATTTGCAGGCAGTTTGCTGTGTTGTGGGTCTCCAGAAGCTGCCAAAGAAGCTGCTGTAGCAGCATTCGGATAAGCCAGATGGATTGTCCCTACTACCTGAAATCACACCTACTGTATGGACCACACATGGCAAGCGTACGTGGGCTCAGTGGAATGATTTGAAACAATTGACACATTACTGATTTGCAATGTGGGGCAGAGAGAAGAAACAGGGGAAAGAAACTGGGCATCATTCCTTGTCCATTTTTGTTTTATTGTAAGCAAATGACTTTTCTGCTTAACATACAAGACTCTTTCCTTTTTTCAGGCAGGACAAAATCCTGAAATATTTCTTTACCGAGCAGTCCAATCACAATGACATGCTTGCATAAATCCCTATCATCCTTGTATCCATACTGCCATCATAGGAAAAAAAAGAATGATGCCTGATGCCCAGCTTTCCTGTGCTTGCTTGCTTGCTTAATACTCTATCAGCCAGCCAGAAGAAATCAAAAGGCTGTTTCACAGCTGTAACAGGAAACTAGAGGACCCTGTTACTGAGAAGGGAGAAATACAGCTGAGGACCTGGTGGCATAAATAAACAAGCGGCAAAGAGGGATTGCAGGCCACAATCTGAAATGGCAGTCAGGAGGATTGAGAGGCTCATTACCACCAAGGAGAAAATACTTGCGTGAGCCTACAACTCACCTGGTACTGATAAGGTGGCACCCTGGGGATAGGTAAGGGGTGGGGGGGTGGTGGAAAAGCCAAGCTCTCTGTAGGGAGGTCCCACTCCAGCAGCTATACTAGAACTGGACCACTCCAAGCAACATGGTGAGAATCCAGAAGGGGGAAGGCTCCAGCATTTACACAGGGAGGACAAAGTCTTTAGGGAAAGCAATAATTTGCCTTTTCTTGATGTTTATTTATCCAGGCCAGGAATGTTTGAGTTAGGATGATAACTTGCCTTCCCTTTGTGTTAGTTTGCCCTGAGTCTGGATGGCACTTTAAAACAACAGTGCACCTTTTTTCTTTCAGGAAGTTTGCCCACCCTGATCAGAGAAGTGTTGGTTAAGTAGCCTGTTTTTTAGGGCTGTGCGAAGCTTTGGTCCCTGATCTGATTTGGTGGAGATTCAGCCCAATTCGGTGGCTGAATCTCCACATTTTAATCAAAACAGAGGACTCTTTAATCTCTCTGAATCGATTCGGAGAGATTTGGACAGATTTGGCAATCTGGAAGTAGATGTCTTCTATGAATCTATACAGCCCTACTGTTTTTATGTTATGATTATGACTGGTGGACCAAAAGTAACTAGCGGGGTAGATAGGAGGTCACCGAGTGCCAGAGAGCAAGAAGTCCTGCCAGGAGCAGGGATACAAATTAATAGAGGAGCCAAGTTGCACAAGTCAGGGAGAAAAGACAGAGGGGACGGACTGAGGCCAGAAAGGCCAGAGCCCATACCTCGAGAAGGGCAGACTTCAGTAGGTGTCAGGCCAGGAGGGGTCCCTTATTAGAGAGAAAAAAGAGGTGGCCTAAAGTGGAGAAGGCCTATGGGGGCTCAGCCCAAAAACTGAGGTCACCAGATAGTGGGACTAAGGCAAGTGAACACAGCTACATAAAAGGAGCCAAGGCTGGGAGGGTTCAGACTCCTACAAAGACCCTGAGGCCTGAAGAGCCGAACAGTGAATGGGGGAGAGTAGCTCCATTAAAATAAGGACTAGTAACATGTGCAAGGCATGGGTGTGGCTGCAGGGGAGGTAAGAGACTGCAGACACAGCCCTTAGGGCTTCTGGTGCTGGGAGGTACCATTAGGAAATGGCCTGACATTAGATAGGACTCTAGCTAGTCCCTGGACAGCCTCGCAACCATCTTCCCCCAAGTACCATCAAGGCATAGCATGTGAGCGAGAGGGAGGGGCCCACACATCAAAAAGAGGAAGGAGTCATGGGGTCAGAAGAGGATGCTACCATGCCACTCAACCCCAGTTCTGTCGCACCAGTCTATACATGCTATCATGCCACTCAACCCCAGTCCTGTCGCACCAGTCTATACATGCTACCATGCCACTCAACCCCAGTCTTGTCGCACCAGTCTATACGTGCTACCATGCCACTCAACCCCAGTCCTGTCACACCAGTCTATACATGCTACCATGCCACTCAACCCCAGTTCTGTCACACCAGTCTATACACTGGACAGGTGTAGATTTTCCAAAGTAAAAGCACCAAAACAAACAGGTCAAAGAGTGACCTAGGGATTGGAAAACTGCAGGGATCCCCTTGCCCAGTGGTTCTCAACCTTCTGTGTACCAGGACACATTTGTAAACACTGATGTCCAGTCTTGACCCAGTGCCCAGCCCCCCAGTGTATGGGGTAGGGAGTATGTATGGGGCACCAGGGGCCCCAAGGAACCCCTTGTAGGCTGGTACTCTGACAGCCTGCAAGAGAAAAGCCAGGGTTTCCCATGTTTTTCTCCTTTAAAGTAGAATCAATTTTTAAAGTTTTCTCACAACCCTTCCACATATTCTTGCAACCCACTTTTGGGTCATGACCCATGGGCTGAGAAACACTACCTAGCAGACTTTCTTCCACATTGTTATGTGCACAGTGGATTTGCCCTGTTCACAGAACAGGCCATGAGCCCTGCCATAAACCTAACACTGCCTCTAGTCTATATGTGCTTTGTAGTCTCCCATGGCAGCTTCATAAGAGCTGTAATCTCAGAAGTTTCTGACCATAGGGAGTGTTCTCAGCAGAAGATGTAATTCAGGCTAAGGAACTTGCATATGCCTATACGAATTTTGTACCACACACATTCCCAGACCTCAATATGTCCTGCAACCATCTAAGTTTGGCCCCTTTCAGTCATGAAGTTACCATGCCCTACAATGAGGCCTCCACAGAGGCTTTTCAAAAAGATATATGAGAGGAAATGCTGTTTGAAACTTTTATGTTTTCCATCCAGAGGTCAAAAAATGAAGGGTATTTCTGTGCATAAACTAAATCCCATATACTACATCTCACAGGGCAAGATGGAAGTATGATCATATTTACAGCTTGGATTCCTCAAGATATATAGACATGTGTACTTGAGTAAAAAGCCACTGAAGTCAAACACTTGTGAATACCTTGCTGGATCCCACCCAGCTAAAAACCTGATGCAAACTTCACTGAAGTCAGGGGAGGACTCACTTCCGCATAACAAAAAAAAATGCCCAGAGGAAACAGAACCAAAATGCACATATAATTGGCACGTGTGGTGCACAAATGTGACTTCTGGCTACAGCTTGGTTATTTTCGTGAGGGTATACATGGAGCAGAGAACTGCCCAGAGACATTCATATAGTTGTGAGGACCAAGGTTAACAAAGAGCCTTTCTACTTTGACATTTGAGCCTTTCTACTTTGTCTCAATTATTGCCGAGTTCTTGCTTACCTAGTAAATAAAAATATACATTTGTGGCATTTCTATGAATTGTTTTTCTGCCAAAATGACTGGTTGAAGTGAAACTGCATTTTGGAATTGGTTGAAAAGAAGGGAAAGGAGAAAGATCAGTGAAAAGCAGCGGTCAACATTTTGAAAAAATAGGTGCATGCGGTAGGGCTAGGTTTCTCTTAAATAAGAGCTACTAGGTGTTCACCAGTGCAAAAAATCTAATGATTGAACTCAGTGCCTAAATACAGACTTGTGAGTGGAGTGAGTCATACTTTTTCCCATCATTGCTGTTTTTAGTAGAAAATGGGTTTTGTACTAAAATAACTTTTCATACAGTGTCTCTTTCCTGTCCTCAAAATTTCTCAATTTTATCACAGAATAGAGAAAGCAAAACAAAAAAGATTAAGTTGTCACATGAAATATTGATGTTTGGGCATTTTATATTTGAATATTTTTGGTGTTGTCTTTCTGGCAATTTTCAGATCCCCCCCCCCCCGATTTTGGCAGTTTGAGGCTGAATACTCTGAGTTCTTAGAATCTTTTGACCCAAAATGGTTGGCATTGGCTTTTTGGGAGAAAAGAGGAATTCTTGGAGTGGGCAGGGGTGGGGGAGGAAGAATCCATGAATAGCTCTGTTTAGGAGCTTAGTTTTAATGCTCATATTTTTACAATGTTGACCAATATATATGTATGAAATGTGCATGCTTTCATATCTGAAAGTAGATCACAACTGTAGCAATTGTTCCTGTTTTTCTACATGTAGAATATTCATAGCCAACCAAAGGGAGATAGATGCCCAATTCCATGCCCCTGTTTTCCCACCTGATTAATCACTTTTGACAAATTCAGCTGATAGAAAAATAGCTCTGGTGACATTTAGAAACCTTCATCAACAAGCTGATATTTTATTAATAGCAAACATTACTAAAGCCCCAGTTCAGCAAAGTACCTGAGCACTGGCCTAACTTCAAGCATGTGCATAATCCTACAGTGTACAAACACATACAACAGGAACAGGGTGGGCCACCCAGGCCATGGCCCGACCAACTTTTAGCATGTTAATTTAGCTAACTATGCAGTTAAAAAAATAGCTATACAGTTTTAACCGAAATGACAATTGTGCATTTGTGGGTTATATAAATCAACATGCTAAAAGTTGAATGGGCCATGGCCTGTGTGGCCCACCCCATCCCGCAGCCTATGTGTAAAGCTAAACTCTAATACTAGTATTAAGAAGAAGAAGATTATGTCACTCATACTGTGCTCTTTGTCCATAGGTCTCAAAGTGCTTTAAAAAAGCTACTATCATGATGCCCATTTTACAGATGAGGAGTCTGGGGCACATAGAAGGAAAGGAATTTGCCCAAAGATAGTGGCAGAGCCAGGAACTATACCTTATGTTTATTTGCCTTCTCTTGGACTGTTTAACAACTAGGGATTCTGTTCATAAGAACTCTTACAGCACTGAACACATTTCCTTGTTATCCCTGTGATATATCTGGATTCAAGCCCATTGACTAATCTCCATTCCTCTCCTGTGCCATAGCATGAAAGATAACCAAGGAGAGGAGAAAAATATTTATACAGCTAAAGAGGGATTTACATAACTGGTTCCTTAGGAGGTGGATCAAAAATCAATTTTAAAGAAAGTGTCTAAATAAATACATATTTGCCTAACAGTATGTGTAATAGCTCACACAGAGCCCTGATGGTGCAGTGAGAAGATGAAATACATTCTTGGACATGAATGCAAATATCTTCTACCGTCAAACATCTCTAAGGGTGTGGGACCATCTAGTGACTCCAATTTCCCAGTGTTGTGGTCTTTACTGGTTTTACAAAACTGATCACTATAGGAAAATACAGCCCTGCCTAGCACTGATTTTTTTCCCTCTCCCTCTTGTGCTTTTCATTATTTCCTCCTTTCCATGCCATGGTTGAGTTAAGGATTATATGGTGATTTTCATGCAAACCATCAGTGTACCTTGTAGATCTAACACTGTGTAGACATAGTTTGCTTTGCATTTAATCTATTATAGCTGGAATATGTATATGCCACAAACACCAGGACTATGCTTCAAGCAACAGGCCAATGTGATCCTCCTAATCCACCTTGCTTTCTGATAACAGAAAGGCTGCATTTATCTAAGATTTGTTTCACCTTCCATTTTCATGTAACAAAATTTACTTTAATGTTGAGAATGATGCTGTTTCAGGACCTCACACTTTGGGGCAATGAGTGACTAGCAGGCAGGGCTGTGAAAGTCTAATCTTGGCATGACATTTGCTTTCCATTTCCTTTAATGCACACTGGTGGGTTATTAGTGAGTGTTATGGTTTTGGCAGGGTCAATGCTGTAGAGATTTCTCTCTTTTTTAATTATCTTTTGGTTGGAACTTTTTACTGATTGTCTTTAAATGAATTGTTTTCTTTTTGTCTCTAAAGGATTTGGGATATTTTCAACTCTATGTACAGCCGATCTACTCAAATAATTCCCCCATGAACACTATGAAAGTTGTTTGTCTAAAGTTCACAAAAAATCCTCCTCTCTTTTTTTTGCCCTTAGAAATGTCTACAGCCAGGTTCTTCATTGTGTTCTAACTTGGGGCTTGTACACTGAAGCATTAGTGTATCCTAGGCAGGATGGACTTGGTCATGTCCTGTCTATGCCCCACCCACCTGCACTCACAGGCATCCTCCAAACCTGCAAATATGCTGGTGAAGTTGCTTCAGGTTCATCCCTCTACAACACATATAACTACAGAGGCAAGCAAACAGTCTGCCACACAGCTCTAGTTCCAGCCTTGTCTCTTTTGTGTATAAGTGACCACATGTTGTCCAGAACGCTATACTGCATGCACAAACAACTAGTGGCTGAATAAGATGCATGTATTATTATAGTATTACATAAATGACTTCACAAGATCCATGGAGATGTAGGCCTCTATGGTTTATTCTACAAAACCAGTGCTTTAAAAAAACAGTTCATTGAAAATGGGTCAGATTTTCTGAAGCTTAATCTATGGGATGTCCAACTCAGGCCCTGTGGGGTACATGCAGCCCCTGAGGGATTAACCTGTGTCCCCTGGGCTCCAAATCCAGGCACCATTCCTTCCATCACTTTCCTGTACCTGCAACCAGGAGGAGACAAGGAACTTCAGGCAACATGGAGGCACTGGTTAGGCACAGCCGGGGATGCCTGCCACATGATGTCATGTGGAGGGCACCACAGAGCAGAAGAGGGTTAGTCTTATGGAGAGGGAATTTTCCCTTTATGGACTGGCCATCAGGTCTCAGTCAGTAATATTTACACTCTATATCTATGTATTGAAACCTCAGTCATTCATTTTAGAGGTAATAAAGTTCACCTTTTTTTTCATTTGGTCATGATATAGATTAGAGTTTTGTTTCTGAAGGGTTAGTAAATGAATAACAGATTGTAAAATGTTGTAACTGCTCGAACCCCCTTGTACAGATTAAAATTGATCAGGAAATCAACATACTATAAACCAATTTCATCAGGCCTTGATGCCATCTTCCACCACATGGTTTCTCAAGACTGTGAATGCATTTGTTCATGATATATGAAGTCCTTTACAGGGAAGTTTGTAATTTTGTTATTAATAAAAATTAGCCAATGGAATATATAACGACAAGATTCCAAGTTTAGCAGGATTCAGAAAAGAATTTGACAATTATTTACAAAAGTAAGGATTAGAAATGAAACAAGAGTCATAACAGGAATATAACCCTTCATGCTTCAAAGCACAGAACAGCCTGAAATCGGTGGCTGAGATGGTGTGATCCAGTGGCTTGGGGCCTGGCCTGGACATAGAACACATGAGTCCTGGAGCTGGCTCTCATTGTCCTGCTGAGAAAGCAATTCCCTTTTCTATGTTCCTTAAGGAATGTGGACAATTCTTAAAATATTTGTGTGAAAAATATGCACAGCTCAGTTTATCCACTTATTCTGATATTGCTACTTCTTGGGTGTGAAAGAATTAACATCTTTGGAACAGATAAAAGAAAAGAGCAAGCTGACATGTCGGGGTTAGTCTGGACGACCTATCAGAAACTGTACATAGGGATGGATTTATCTTTAAGATACAGTAGAAGACCTTAAGGACCAGACAAACTGTCAAAAATGGCAGAAGAGAAATAAAGGTCTGTAAAAATTCACAGACTCACAAAGACAGAGGCTGAAAGAGGTATATGGAACTGAGGAGGTTTCATAAAAGTGAGCTAGAGGCTTCTGCCGACATAGACATTCATTTAAATCTTGCTTTTCCATACTAAACTTAATACCCTTAAATACCAAACTCCATGTGACTTGTAAAATGTTGCCTCGCTGTGAAAAGCCTATGTCATTGTAAATTACTGCAGAGTGCCTTGTTCCTTGAAGGGATGAGGTCTGTACCAGAAATCTAAGCATTTGGACTCATGGGAGAATCATGGAAAGGACCAGGGGCGTTGAGGAAAGAAGGCCTGGTCTCACAGTAGCAGAACTGTAGGACTCATTCCTGAAGATGTTAAGTCTAGTGTCTAGGGGAATACGCAAGCAACAGGGAGTTGGTGGCATCTTCAGGTGGGTAATACTATGCACCCTGTATATGCCTGATTGCCTCTCTTTCCCCATTTAGTTTTCTTGTCTTCTTAGAAAGTAAGCTCCTAGGGACAGGTGCTCTGTGGTTGCAGTTGGCCCTGATTTCAACTTAGGCCTCTACATGTTATTGTAATATGAATAATAAGAAATGTTGGCTGTGGGGGTTAGGAAAAGAACTCTTCTGATGACAGGTTATTGCCTAATTGATATTGAAGGATGTATTTATTGTACCTTCCTCTGAATTGGAATGGATGGATGGGTAGACAGACAGGTAGGTAGGCAGGTATATGTAGCAATCTGTCAATTATTGCTTAAATTTGTATCAAAAGCCTTGCATCTGTGGTTTTGAGTGTTGTTAAACATAACTGTCTTCGGACATCCCTATCCCCTTCTATTCATTTCCGTGACCATGAGAAGCAGGGAAGATGAGGGTAGAGTTCCAGGAGAGAGAAGAAAGATAGGACATTTCCACAATGCCCATGTTCTTGTGTTTTACACTTTAGAAAAATAAATAAATGATATTTTACCTGTTCAACAAGTGTTCAGTGTCAGGCAAAACAAGGCTTAAACAAATCAGCTGTATTGAATTTTCTGTATGGAAGACATCAGCATTTCAGTATTAACTCATCCATCTCTGAAATAAATGCTTTGCCACTGGTCTTCCTCTTTCCCCAGTGAGCCATTCTGCAAGGGAGAATGCATGTATTTACATCCTTACATTTATTATGAAATACAGGAATGAAAGCATATTTGCATATAGATGTGATGCTTTGATGCAATTATTTCACTCGAGTTGAAGAGCAACATTTTCTGTGGTACCACAGACTACAGTCCCTGGATACTGGAATTTAAGGCTAATCCCTCAATGTGCCAGAGCCCAATTGTGGGAGACAATGTGCAACAAAAAGAGGGCTGATATCAGCCCTGAGAAAGGGTACTGTGGTGTCTGAAAGCTTTTCTAAGTTGATCCCAACTAGGCAGGTGCTCCAATAAAGACCCTTGCCTCATATCAAAAGCCATTCCTCTTTCAAGTACATATCAGGCCTCATTTACTCTTGGATGTGAGCACTTCCCAGTCTTTGATATGCTGGTAGATGAAGAACATGATCTACACTAATTTTCACACCCGATTAATTAAAGCAGCCATATCAAAAAAATTTAGGACAATGCACCATCCCCTTTAATTGTGGATTTGTCCAGCAGAGAGATCAGAAACAAGTAGTGACTGGTTGCTCAGGGACTTGTTACACATTACGCTGTAAACCGCACAAATGTTGATTAGCATAGTGCTAGCTTGGAGTTTGGAGTAGTCACACCCTTAGTCTCGAAATCTTCTCTGACTGGCCCCCACTTGCACAGCTGACTTACCACTAGAGGGCCAATAAACCGAGAGGTCCTTTCCAGTCTTACTTTTCTGTGCTTCACCTGTCCCTTGTCCATCGCAGCAGCAGCAACGTTCTAGACTGCCTGGAGGAAAGAGAGGAGGCAGGGTCCCTTGAGAGAGGCTGAGGGAATTGGTGAGGGGCTGCTTGAGGATGTTGCTGCCCACCTGGCTCCCACCTCCGATGGACCTGTTCTTGATGCACCTACTAATGCTTGACAAAGTGCGGTTAGCTTTGCTAATTACTTCGTCACATTGATGACTCTGAGACCACCACTCTCTGGGTACGACCCTTAAGCCAATTTGCCACTCACTTGACTGTGTAATCATCTATGGCACAGCCATCCAATTTGTTTATAAGAATAGGATGGGATACCGTGTCGAAGGCCTTCTTAAAATCCAAGTAGATGACATCTACCTCAACTCCTGTATCTAAGCATTGAGTGACCTGGTCATAAAAAGAAACAAGGTTATTTAGGCAGGATCTACCTGCTATGAACCCATGCTGATTGCCCTTCAGCATTATATTACCCACTGGACTTCTACAAATGTGATCCTTGATTTTTTTTTTAAGGGTTTTCCCAAGAATAAAAGTGAGACTAACTAGTCTATAGTTACCTAGATCCTCCTTCCTCTCCTTCTTGAAAATAGGGACTACACTGGCCCTTTTCCAACCCTCTGGGACCTCACCCGGGTACCACGAGTGCTCAAACAGTTGTGCCAGTGGCTCTGCTATGACACTGGCTAATTATTTCAGCATCCTTGGATGGAGCTTATCAGGTCCTGCTGATTAAACACATCCAGCACCTCCAAGTGCCTTGGAGCTGCCGGGGAACCCATTCTATGCCCAGTGCCTGGCAAATCCCAGTGCCTGGCTCCCATGGGAACCTCAAATGGGAAAAAGCAAGCTCAGGGGGTGGGGAGGGTGCTGAAGGTGCTGCCCAGTGTTGGTGCTTGGATTCCACCCCACCCCCTTCCCAGCCCTGTCTCTCCTCCAATCCCAGCCCAGTCTCAGCCTTGGGGTTACCCAGCCTGCAGACCTCCCTCCCCCCCACCTTCCCCACAAGCCCGCTTCCTCTATCTCTGCTTTTGCCTGGGCCCTCTGGGCTGCATTAGTGCCTTTATACATTTTCATTTGCCTATAGCCAGAGACAACAGCAGCTCTGCAAACATGTGACTTTGGGCTCCACATGCCAACTCCTGCTCCAGGAGTCCCCTTCTTAATCCATAATGATAAGCACACCTGATGGCCTGCCCAGCACTGGCACTCAACTACCTCTCTGTCCCAGAGACAACTGGGATCAGCTTCCAGACATGGCATTCAGCTCTTAACACAATTCCTAGGGGTGTGGGATCGCTGCCTGGGACTGCTTTCCTCCATTAAGCATGCTCACTTGTTTGGAACCAACCTGGATGTGTCATGGCCCAAAGGGAGATCTGACATTACACTAAAGGCCAGCCACTTGGGGAGGGGGGAAAGAAAGCAACACCAGCAGCATCATGATGCCTTTTTTATTTCTCCCTTTCCCAGCTTCCTCCCCGTCCTGTGTGGAGAGTCCTCATCCTTCACCAGAAGAATTATGCCTTCTACCTCCAATGTAGGATGAGAAAAACACATCAGTTGGGAAATAATGTTAGCAGAGGAGGAGAGCCATGTGCATGATTAGAGGTCAAGAGAACAGGCCTTATGAGGAGAGGCTGAGAGGCATAGGACTCTTCAGCTTGGAGAAGTGAAGGCTCAGGGGTGACTTGGTGGCAGCCTATAAGTATATAAGTATATAAAGGGGTGTCAGGAACTGGGAAAACATCTGTTCACCAGAGCACCCCAAGGGGAGACAAAGTCTAACAGTCTAAATGCCAGAAGACCATTTTAGACTGGACATAAGGAAAAACTTCTTTACCATCCAAGGCCCCAGAGACTGGAAAGATTCCCCCCAGAAGTGGTGCAAGCACCCACTCTGGATACCTTTAAGAAACATTTGGATGCTTATCTTGCTGGGGTTATCTGATCCCATCTGACTTCTTGCCCCTTGGGCAGGGGGCTGAACCCAATGACCTCATGAGGTCCCTTCCAGCTCTAATGTCAACGAAATCTATGAAGCAGCCTGGGGTGTGAGAACCCACAGAACAGGAGGGTCTGCGCTAGGATGCTGGAGGACTTCAACTTGGGTGGAACAGCTGTGGGGATTGGCCACACCATAATGGAACAGGAGCAAGGTTATACAGAACAGAGAGAATCCTGCCCTGGAGTAGAATAGCTTTAAGACAAATAACAAGTACTTTAAGTCATTATTTAAAACAGTGAATGTTCAGTCAAGCCAGGGGTTAGGAGCTCCAGGAGCCACCTCAGATTACTGTATAACAAGGCCCTCATTGTTGGGGCACAGGGAGCTGTTCCAGTTGTCATCAAGTCCATGGCTTTGTCTTCTTTCAGGGAGTCCTGTGTGGCTCCAGTCACTCTTGTTAGCCCTCATATGAATCATGTGAATCTACCCTGTCTCTTGCATAGCATTCTCTTTTGATCTCATTTTGTGATGGCAATCATTTCTTACACAATCCTAGGAAACAATTTATTCCAGGACCAGTCCATTTCTATATAATTTGAATAATGTTCTGCTCATTCTTGTTTTGTAGAACATGCTCACCATTCATAAGGCTCAAATGAGCAGCACAAAAGGAACTGCTATATCAGGCAAGCCTCTTGCTACATACTCCCAAACATGATAGGAAGCTTGTTCATCTTAATCTTACAATTTCTTTTGAACCTTGCTCATTTTGTTTCCATAAGCATAACTAACTTGATGCATCTTAGAACACATTTTCGTTCACATGAGCCTAAATAATTTGCTATCTAACAGTGCTTAGCCTCACAACTGTACTGTGAGGTAGGACAGTGCTATTATTTCCCTTGTACGGATGGAAGGCTAAAGCTCAGGCTATGTGACATTTCCACATCATTCAGAAAAACTGTGGCAATGTAGAGAGTTGGACTCAAGCTCCTTGAATCTTGGTTTAATTACTAGACAACCTTCCTTTCTATTCATTCCTTTCTGCCTCCTTTATGCAGGGACATTATGATGTCATGGTATACCTTCCTTTAGTTTTTTTTCCCCTATCAACTTAGTTTTATAATGCTTTATTTCTGAGGTAAATCTTTTTTTTAATAGTTAAAGTTGGGGTGTACCAAAGGGTTGGAAAACATGTAATTTTGGGGATAATATAACAATGTCCCCAGAGAATAAGTAACATAGGAGTGGTTTGTCTCCAGAGCAAGTAGTAGGGCTGTGCAAAGCTTCGGTAGCCGCTTTGATTCGGAGGAGATTCAGCCGGATTCGACAGCTGAAACTCCAAATCCGAATCAAATTGGGAAACCCATCAATTTCTCTGAATTGAACTGGAAGCCTCTAAATTGATACAGAGCGATTCAGAGATTTTTGAAGATTTGGGCATAGACTGTACAGACAGGCACTAGGCAGTGCCGGTGGAAGCAGCTGAGGGAGCAGCCGGACAAGCCCTGGCTTAAGTCTGCAGCCCGAGAAGCCACGGATCATCTGGCTGCTGGCCCAGCTGCCCACCCCTGGGGCAAGGCAGGCAGTGCTGGCAGCCCCAGGAGAAGCCGTGGGGGCTGAGGGGAATGATCAGGGAGCTGGGGGGAATGATTGGGAGCTGGGGGATCGAACTGGGAGCTGGGGAGAATAATTGGTGGCTGGGGGAATGAACAGGGGCTTCCCCCCAGCTCCTGGATCAAACCCCATTCCCTGGCCCCAAACCCCAGCTGGGGTTTTGCCTGGCAGGGTGGGGGGACAGTCCCCGCTCCCCCCCCCCCACACCCTCTTCCACGCCAGACAGCACAGCACAGCACAGCACAGGGCTGGAAAGCATGCTGGGATGCCAGGGGACTGTGATTTAACATGAACCAGGAAGGGGCCTGGGACAGAAGTTTCATAAACTGGTTTGACCCAAATCAGTTAAGTCTGACAATACATTCAGCCAGGTTTATTTTGAACCAGTTTCAGCCATTTTGAAACTGGTTTATGTGCACTGAACTTCTGTTCTGTTACAGGTTTGAACCAGCTTATGTGTAACTTCTCTCCCTAGCCTGGAAGACCAGGTAGGTAAGCTTCAATCTCCAACCTTCCTGGTGAATGCCCTAACCACAGGGCTATTCTAAGCTAACTCTTGCTCACTTCTTGGTTTTTCACAAAGGAATTCAGAAGGTTATTTGGTTCATCCTGCTGCAGAATGTAGGAGGATGGGGAGGAGAAATGAACTCTTGAAAATTTTCAGTGGATGGAAAAAAGTATATATATTTCCTGCCAAACTCTAGCTTTAAGTGCAAAAGAAGCATTAGATTAATGATGGGGGAAGCTTGTGGGGGTCCCTGAAACTATAGGGACATTCTGCCATTCACTGTACCTACACAAAGTGAAAGACATTCCCTGCCTGGAAGCACTTGCAGTCTAAACAGCGGGAGAGGAGGAAGAGGGAAGGCTAAAAACTAGCTATGGCTCCCTCACTACCCAACAGCCCATAGAACTGTGCAGGAGAGAGTTTAAGTTTGTGTTTTCTGCAGTACTATTCCTTGTACCATCCATGGGAGTTGGGGAATGGCAAAACACCGAGGAAAACCCAGTCAGGAACTGAAGTATAAGTGGGCACAAACACAACTAACGTAAATTGGCTTTGATTCTGCTAGACCTGTCTTTTACTGTTGTGCCTTCTGATGCCTATTATGGAATGGAAAGGTCAGGACTGGTCTGAGACTGGGTCCACCCCCTTGAACAAGGCAATTGGGTCACACATCCAGAGACAACACCTCCATTTCCCCATCAGAGGGAAACAGTTACTTTCCCTCCTGCCTACAGGTGACTGTAGACCTTTTCGACCCTGCTTATTTTGAAACTGCCCATGGTAGAATCATCCTGGTCACAAACAGCTTCCAGGTGTTACAGGAACGAGCCCCAAAATAATAAAACTCCTCACTGTCAGCATGCCTTTGACAAGTGCGTAAGTAATCAGACTGCCAAAGGGCCAGCTTATTTCACTGTAGTGAAAAATAAAATCAGCTAGTATGAAAATTAGTTTATTGAAATACATAACCCTACCAACTGTGGGATGCATTTATAAGTGGTTATAGATAATTTAAAACAGGGGTGCTCAACTCCTAGCTTGCAGGCTAGATCCATCTTCCCCAGTGCTGAGTCATGGGTCCATAGGAAGTTCTTCAGGCTGTGGCCCTGCAAGCTAGATCAGGCTGGGTATGGGTAGCACTGATTTAGAAGACCAGATTAAAATAAAGACTTTGAATTATCATTGTCCTAAGCCTTCTGTTGACATTATTTCCGATCCAGGAATTAAATGCAATATGAAACTACTCATTTTTATTTTTAAGGATTCTATAGCTAGACACTAGAATAACTTAAGAAATACATTTTTAATGAAACCTTCCCTACAGAGCATAATATAGCAGACATTGAAACTCAAAATAACTAACAGTGCTAGCAGGAATAAATTATTCAATTTAATAAAAAGGCAGCTATGCAAAAGCTTGTTTATATGAAATGGAGAATCTGATGCATTTGGGGGGTTTGTGTGTTAGTTATACAGAGTAAATAATGCCGTGTTTCAAAACTGGTCACTAGGCATATAAGAAGGCAAATATTCCTGTCCATAGAACTGGAAATGTAGTGAGGTGAATTAAGCAGCAAGTATCCCTTTTTCTGAGTGATCAAGAATGCTTATCATGTCTGGTACAGGGCCAATGAAAGCTAGATCACTGACTCGAATGGGCACAGGACCAAGTCCATTATTATTATTCATATGATAGTAGCACATAGAAGCCAAAGATCAAAGCCCCGCTGTTCTAGTTGCTGAACATATAAATAAAAAGAGACTGGTCATGCCCCAAAGATGTAATCTAAGTAGACAAGAGGTGACAAGGAAAACAGAGGTGAACTGATTTGGTCAAAGTCACATGGCAGGTCAGCAACAAAGCTAGTAACAGAACCCATATCTCCTGGCTCCAAGACCCAGCTCCTTAGTCATTGGACCATGCTGTTGCTCCAGACAAGAGCTGACTATTCAATGATTTAATCTAACATGGCAAATCCAATATTAGTATTCTCTGAAAAAAAGTTCTGTCCCCTGCTCTCCTCCATCTCTTGCAGCTCTGCAGAATCACCCCTGAACCAAAAGCATTAGCTGATTAACACAAAGAAAAACAGGCACAGAGATTCCCTAGGCAGTTTTTAGTGAAACTGCTGTTTTATCCCCATATGCACTTCCCTTCCGCACGTGCATTTTTGTAAACATTTAAACAGTTGAGTTTTACTAGCAAAAATATGCATTAACACCAAACTTTAAATGTGCACACACACAAGTATCCACACATGTGTTTGTGCCCTTATCCAGTCAGAAAGCAGACACAATAGTATGCTATTTTTTCTAACCAATCATAACAAAACTCTATAGCTTGAATTTAGTTATGAGTCCTTGGAGGGAAAAAGGAAGAAAGAAATGCAAAAATTCATCACATACATTTGAATAACAAATTTGATCATGGAGATTTTTTGCAAGCAGAGAAAGGCTCAATTCCCTGAATAAATTATTCATTGCAAATTATTCACTCAACCCTAATAAATAGGGACCTTCGCTGTATACTCTTGCTGGCTGAAACTGTTCTGTAGTATTCTGCAAAAGGCAAAAAGAAATTCAGGAATATTATTTACCCTGAGAAATGGCCTGTTTACAGGATGCTCAAAACCGTCTGGGTGGTCAGCAAAAGATGCACTGTGCTACTTAAGAGCCAGCACCCAGGAAATCCTGAGCATTCTGGACATTCAGCCACTTTGTGGGGGCACCTAAACAGAGCTCTTCC
>NW_005842249.1:1556640-1566361 GCF_000455745.1 Alligator sinensis
TCTTCCGAAAAGGAGTTCCTCTGCATATACACCATATTTTTATAATTCACTTCAAGTGCTGCTCTTGACTCAGTCATAGCAAGATGTTCCTTTTCCTTTGAATCTCATTAGCAGTTGGGAAGAAAGGCAACTGGAAGTCTCTTCAGACAGTGCTTGGTAGCTAGTGAAGAAGACACGACCTCTTATATCCTTTCTCCCTCTTCATCTTCTTTCCACTGTCCCAAATTAAGGTTGCTCCACTTGCATCAGCTAGATCTCTGTACCTGGTAAGGATGAAATAGCAAGGCCAGAAGTACAGACTCTGTGCTTTAATAAAGCTGTCAGGGTTGACATGTCGGTATCAACTGCTTCTCCCTTTTTCTCCATCTCAAGCAGGATGGAGGGATTATGCAGATGAGCTGCTACATTGTGTCTGCTCGGAAACATTGTCCTGCATGCTTGGCATAGCCCAAATTCGTTTCTATACCCCTGAATGCCCACAGCTATGAACTGTCTAGAAGGGATAAACACCTTAACAAAGCTGTTTAGCAGATCCACTAAATGGTTTTGGCAGGCACAAACGTTTTAGTGGATGGGAGAATGTGTTCTCTCTCTCTTCCCCACTGCCCCCTCCTCCTGCCTTCAAACCTTTGAAGTTTTATTCATGCTGTGTGCAAAAATAAGACGCTCAGTTAGAGTTCATGGACTTAAAGTGACACTGCCCCTTTCAGCTGAGCAACTGATTTCAGCCTTCATTGTAGAGCTGCTCTGAGTTGCCAACTGCATAATGAACCACTAAGTTTTTTGCTTCTTCTTTGTTTCTGTGTAAGTGCTTAAGAAAGCAAAAGCAGATGTGTTGTGTTGCTGGGTTAAGAATGGCAACTTCATGCTGTTGGCTGGATGCCTCACCAAGCCTTCACATCTCCTTCCTTGAAAATACCATGGAGTTTAGCTTCTTCTCCATAGTGTGTTAGGTCAGGTTGTATCACAAGAGCTGGATGGGCTGAAGTCCCCTATTCAGCTCCTGTCTCTTGAATGAGTCCCAGTGATGCCAACTGGAAGGACAAGCTTATGCTGGGCATGTAATCTGAGACAGGTAGCAGCACCAAGAGGCTGGAATTGCTACCTGACATCCAGCTGCTCCTCAGTGAGGCCTAACTAGCTTTTGGGGCTGATACTTCACCCTCTTGGTGATGCTCCTGCATAGTAACATTCACCCTGAACAAGCTTAAACATGAGAGGGGTGATTCTGCTCCCTGCACTGATCCCTTTTGGCCCACCCTGGCTAAATACAGTGGCTGGCACTGTGCCACAAGGGGGTGAGGCAGAATGAGTTTAGGGCAAGTGCAGAAAAGTGCCAAGGTAGGCTTCTCTATACGCTGGGATAGAAGGTGACTAAGAACAAGCCTTAGGGCCTTCTAGCATGGGGTACTCTGCATTTGTTTTATTTAGATGGTGGTAAGCATAACCGCAAGTTAGAACTTGTTCTGAGCAATTGCATGACAATGCTTACTATGATCTGGACAGCACTGGAGCTGGCTGTGCAGAAGAGAAGCAACTTGTCAGTCTTGGCCTTCACACAGCCCAGTGTCTTGACCCAGCTGCTTGCTGGTCCCAGCCCTCACAACTGACTGGAGCTGGTGAGTACTGCTCATATTATCTCTGTGGAGCAGTCCCATCATAGCTGAACACTGTGTGTTACTTAATACAATCTGGCAATATTCTTCCTGTGAAAAGCACTAACTTTGCGACAGTAAGATGGCATTTAGCAAGTATTTTACTGTTTGAACATGTGGACTCCGGCATTTTAATTGTAGTTAACACATCCTAAGTATAATGCACGACAAGGCTCCTAGAAAGCTTTCTCAAGCCACTGCTATAAAGCAGAGCCATTCTGAGGGGTGGTTGGGTACCCTAAAATCAACCTAAGACTCCTACAGAATGATTCATGCTGCATTTAATCCCTTGGAGACAAAGTTTCCTATACAGGTGTCCAGGGAAGTAACCACCAGAGGATTCTACAGATGCATGAAATACCCTTCTGCAGGCATATGGTCCTTATCCATACAAGTGGTTTTATTGCGAAAGGGCAAAATCATGGGCAAGGAGCAGGATATTGGTCCAGCTTTCACAAGCAATATTAGAGACCCTTCTGCAGGAGGGGTTGCATAACCACCACCAACAACCCATACAAGATTTTTTTAAGTTGGAAAGTTTTACTCAAGTACTTTGTAGAAATTATAACACCGTGTAAAGAAAAAGAACAACCCCCTAGGGAACATTTATACAGACTGTATGATACAAATACAGTGGTGAGATCTTAATAATCACTTAAAAGGCCTCACCTACAAACTCACTGACAAAACACCCTTGCCGCTAGAGGCATTTTTTGCATGTGGATAGATTGACACCACTCAGTTGGCCCCTTGAAATCCTCTTGGGAACACAACTGGTTCAGATCTGGTCCTAAAGCCATTGTAGCCCTCCTCCATGGGTTACCCCTGCCTAGTCATGTAATTGAATAATAAAACTACGACAGGCCATAGATCTCTCAATTATCAGCAACAAACCACTGTCATGAGGCAGTGCAGTCCAGTGCCTAAGATAAAGGTACGGGAATCTGGAGACCTTGGCCCCAATTCTATTCCATCTATTAGGTGTGTGAGTGCATTTACTGGCTTATGCACAATACTATCTCACCTTGTTCAAGTCCTGAAAATTCATTAATCTATCTATTTTTGTAGCATACCATTCTCTGACTCTAAACTGAGTCACAAAAAAGCAGTGTGGAGGAGGAGGAAAAGGCCCCACCCACCTTTTGTATTCACAGTTTTTTCAGGAGTTCAAGCAGGGTGGAACAGAATCACACGTAAGTGCCTAAATCCAGTTACACATCTAATAGTTGAAACAGACTCTGACCACTTGATGCTATTTGCAACTCTGCTACTGACATGCTTTATAATCACTGGCAATTCACTTAACTCATGTGTAGGTCTCTTTCCCCTTCTATCTTTTACTCATCTTATCCGTAATTTTTTTTTGTTCCAAGACTCTTCCTTTGTGTTTGCATAAATGGTGCAATGAGGCCTGGGGCTTCCTTGGGTTTACACACACACACACATAATTAATCATAATAATCTATTAATAGCTTGGCTAACCATTACATCATCTTCTTTTTGGTTTCTTTTTGGCTGTACTAGCTGAAGGTCAGATACAGTATATATTCTTCCTTAGTCAAAGTTCAGCTGGTTACTGTTAATTTAATTTCTAAGAACCCCTATGGAACAGTTACATTGAAAGAAATGACACAATTATTAACCTGCTATATTGGTTACTGTGAACCTACAAACAATTCCAAACTATCTGTTTTCTTTATTATGGAAACCCTGCCATTGCTCATCCGATCTGGCCTCAGGCCCTTTTCTCTTGTGTATTCCAGTGCAATGTGATATTTGTGGTGCTGGGGTTTGGTTCATTGTATATTCACCGAAGCTAGTAAAGGGAACCCATGGGAATGCATCTTCTACTGATCTTTTTAAAACAACCAGCATCCTATTGTCACTTGTAACTGTGATATCAGAAAAAGCCAGGGTAAGACCAGGCCTAGACATACTAGATTTTCTTTACATCATTGTATCTTGATTTCTCTTTTGCATTAGGAATATTGTTGTTGATTACAATGACTTCTGACTATGTGGACCCATCTTAAAAAGTCTTTGCAGCTTTGATTGTAGGTCAGGTGTCTATATTCTCTCTGCAATGTACTCAGAGACAAGAATACTGAGTAATAGCACATCAAAACAAAGATAGCTTTAAATGTCGCATTAAATGCACTAGCTTGTCTTCCATCTTTTGTTAGCACTTTGAGTACGAATTGGTAGATATGATAAGACAAATATCAAAAGAATTTGAAACAGAACCAGAGCTATAGGATCTAATCAAGACAGACTGTTCAGCCAGCCTGCATGAGGAGAAAAAAGCTGCGTGTAGGTGGTCTGCATACTAAAACACTGAAGGAAGGGCTGTTGCATAAGATGTCTTAGTTGATTTGAGAGAAATGTTGATCTACATGATGAAACACTATAAAAATCCAGACCAAGTTCCCTCTCTCAGGCTTAGCTTTTCTCATCAAACAGGCCCCCAGCTTGATTAAGTTCTACAGCCTTGTATTTAAACAGGCACACAGCAGGGACAGATAGCACCTCTTTGTCATGCTAGGCATGCAGACAAAGACCAGTCACTGCAATGCATCTGAAGTCAATCAACCAACTCTTAAGAATCCAAATTCAGGACACTAAACAAAACTCATTTCAGACCCCACCAGAACCAGAAGCTGTCTAGTTGTGGAGTGGCACTGCAGATGAGGCAACTTGATCTGCTGAGAGATGGAGTTAATGAGCCTCCATGAAGCAGTATACTGACACATGACACACCCAGATGGTGCAGAATGTTTGGGGGAAGAGGGACTGACCTATGCCTTTTGGCTCCACTCAGTAGCCACCTTGACAACCTACTCCAGCACCTCTGCACCACTCTGGTGGATTACAGACCACATCATACCTGTGTAGTAAAGAATCTGAGTTTTGCAAGTTCCGAACAAACATTTAGATTATAAGGACTCTCTTGGGACACTGGGGCATGGTTCCAAAATATGCAACTGTCCTAAAAACCCAAGATGGCTAGGCAACCTAATCATTTGCCTTGGTCATGGAGGCCAGCAGAATAATAGGGTTCAAAAAAAGGACTGGACAAACTTATGGAAGACAAGTCCATCAGGGGCTGTTTCACAAAACCATCAGGAATGTAATCCAACACTAGAACATCCAAAACCTTATGTCTGTGGCTGGCTGGAAGGGACTCACAGAGGATGGACCACTCTACCCATATTCTGTTTCTTCTATTTCCCCTCTGAAAAATCCACTGCAAGCAACCATTGAAAACTGATTTATGTTGTAACCATGATCAGCTTACAGGCCTGGCCAGACAGCAATTACTCCCTCATTCTCCTTCATTCAAAAAATGCCCCTTCCAGAAATCAATACCCATGTAATGCACATATGTACAAATGGCACAAGGAGGCAGAAATTGTGTGGAAAATTGTCATCACCCACCCGCCTACGTAGCAGAGCCACCCTTCGTGTTCCCACTCTGTTCCTTTAGGCTCCATATAGCTTCCATGTGCTTGGTGATCTCGGTCTTCCGGCGTGGAAAATAGAGCCTGCGGTCACTGCGGTCCATGCTGATCAAAGGTGTGCTGTTCCAACCAATTTCCTGGCTCTCTGTCTGTGGCTCTGAATATTTCTTGCTTGGCTCCAATGTTGCATGGTGAATGAGATTCAGAAATTCAGTGTCCACAGGCTCCTCCACATTGTCGTGCCAAGACATTGGTTTCCTAGTGAATGTGTGGATACGGCACTGCGGGTTCAAGCTGAAGTGCGTGTGCAGGTGCTGGCAGCGCAGCTCCTTCTGCACTGTCTCTCGGAATATCTGGTCCCGGTGCACTGCATCTACTGCCTCTTTGTCCGCACCACGCAGCGCCATGGCTCGACTTTTACATTGTGCCATGGCCGGGCATTTATATGTGCCTGGAGTTTGTGACTTGATAACCAATTGAGTGGTGGCATTTTGACATCAGAGTCCTCCACAACCAATCCCGGGGGTGGAGGTGGGTCTGTACATACAGTGGGAAAAATAAGCAATGGCATTATGACATCAGAACCAGGTCCTAGGATGGGAGAAGCTATGTGAGGATGGTGAGCAGATTAACCCATTGGCAGTACAATCACAGGGGTTAGAGGTGTTCGTGGTTGTGCAGTGTTCCAGCTCTTCTCCCTTCTGGCAGGCTAGGTCCCACTTTCATAAAGATTTTCCAGCAGCTCTTTCTGCTTTAGTTTTGGGTTCCTGTGCCATCCATACCCACTTGCTACAGGGACTAAGCAAGAATTTTCGCTAAAATAAACCAGCTGGGGAATTAATGCAGGGACAAAGAAATTTTGAAGTGGACAGAGGGGCAGGGGACAGGTCAACACTCTCCTCATTTGTCCTGCTTCTTTATGATGGATAAAGGAAGAACGAAAGCTTTTTTTCCCTGTGTTTAGCCCTTAGAGACCCCTCAGCACCATATAAGGATGAGTTTTGCAGTTCCAAGAAATCATTTCCTTTGACTCCTTTTCCCTTCATTTCAATGGGTTACTGTAGTCTGCATTTTAAATAGGAGATACCTGACTGATTCTAAACTGTTCTGTTCCTATAGATGTACCCATCAGGTCCTTGCTCATATGTCTCGCCTCTCAGATATCCAAGATGAATCCATGTCACTCTCAGCTCAGTATGGCATCTCTCCAAGCTCCAGAGCTTTCCTCATTCAAGCCATGGGCAGGAAGCATTCTTGAGGTGATGTCCCTTTTTCAGCTGTGGTTCTCCGAAGACATCACAGAAAGCCCAAGCCCTGTCTCTGTGGGGAGACAAGTGGCTGACAAAGAGGCTTAGGGCAATTTTATAAAAAGAAGTCCAGTGGCTTTGAGCCCCATAGGTAGCCATAAAGCAGTTATAATGTGAACAGTTACTGAGAATCAAAGCTGGGGCATAACTGAGGCCCACTGAAGATTTCCAACACTACAGTAGTTTACCCTGAATCTGAAGCAGCATACTTCATTCTCCTTACTTCATATCCATAGGCCAGAATATTTTTTTCTGCTCAGAAAAAGAGCTAATTAGCTTGTACAGGGCAGCATGATGCCTTCTCTGCAAGATCTGGAAATTCTGTCAGGGGGAGGAGGAGGCAAGAGGTCTGGCTATGCTCCATATTTCCCCGTCTCTGCATTTGGACCTACCATGGCTCACCAAGTCTAGAACTCTTGTCATAGTGAATAAGGGTTGGGTCTATTGTACAAGGTTTGTAAGGACTGGGACCAATTTTTAGACAAAATTGGGGCTCTTGGGGGACACAAGGATACAACAGCCAAATTCCGGACTATTTCAGAAAATACAGGGTGATTGGTCACCTTCATCTGAAGCTATGACACCTTTTTTTTCACAGGGCACAGCCTCTAGCTGTTCACTCCAATTAGAAAAAGAGTCCAAGATCAGTTTTAATTTAGCTTCTGTTTATGACTACTTGGGTTTATTAATTAACATAGTATATTGTGTAAACAAGAATTGCAAGCATAGGAAAGTATAAAGATTTACAATTTATGGCCCGTGTCTTGCAAGGATGCCTTAAAGCACAAGCTGTTGTACGGGTGATTTGGTCCGTGCTGTTCCCCTACATACAACTCATTATTTCTACCTATGCTTGGTTTTGTTCTCTACTTCCTCCTAGGAATGGAGCAAAGAAAGGTAAATAATATTTAGGGACAGTGAGTTGTAAAGACCACTGGCCCAGTTTCTGATGGGATATTCTAAAGTTATACATTTGATGATAATTGTATCATAAGGTCCATAACACATGAAGGGCCTTGAGCATGCATTTGATTTCATGTTGGCAGGACTTATGTGAATGCTCAAGGAGAATTACTCCAGAAGTGGAGCCATAGTCCTTTCTTCCCTGGTGCTTCCCACTTTCCCTTTCCTCTCTATGAGTTCACTCCATCCATCTGTTAATCTTTCAACTTTTTCTTATCTCTCTCCCTTCAGCCTTCCTTCATACACTTATTAGCAAGTTATGACCTAAAATACTCTCTCCCCTCACCTTGATACCTGTAGAATTTCTTCCTCTAGAACCTGTCCTGAGGATGTGCACTTTATTCCCCAACCCCTCAGCGTGCTTCATCTTTGTCTTTCTCCCACTCAGCATCCAGACTTGGGCTTTCCTCCTCCTAGGGCATGTCTACATATACATTTATGCTGGCTTAAATTTACTGCACACTAAATTACTGCACAGTAAGTGGGAATAAGCCAGTGTCTACACATGCAGGCAACCTGGGACTAAAGTTATTCCCCATTAGTCACCGAGGGGAGCTCTACGCTCCAGCCACATGACTGCCAGCACTTGGGACTAACTTTAGTCCCAAATTGAAGTCAGGAGGGATGGCTAGCCAGGAGCCCTGGGGCTGGGCTTAGGCCAGCCCCCTAGTGACTGGGCAGACCCAGCAGGGAGGCCCCCTGGCAGTAGCTCAGTAACATGTCTACATGTGCGTTACTGTGCAGTAACTAATCAGGAGTAAATTTGATACTTACATGATGCAGGTATCAAATTTATGCCCAAGTCAGCATAAATCAGCATATTTACTGGGCAGTATGGGCATGCATGTGTAGATACATGCCCATAGTGTGCAGTAATTTCAGTTACTGCGCAGTAAATACACACGTGTAGACATGCCCCTAGAATCCTTCAATCTGTACCCATCTCTTCTCACCATCTTTTTGTTTGACTTCCTGCCTTAGCATCAGCCTGGGACAGCCTATGGTTGTGGTACAGTGCTTCTGATTTAAATGTGTTCAGGTTGTTGTGTATTCATGTATTGCGAGATGTTGCACGTCAGTTCCCCTAACTAGCTTCTACACAGGGAAAGACGGGTTAACAGGACCCTTGCTAGGATTCAGAGCAACGAATAAGACCTGGGATGAGACAAGATGCACTTCCAGCAATAAAGAATTAAAGGTGGGTTTGGTAAACAGCTTTGGAGGTGACACACAGGAGACATCAAGGAAAGCAGAGGAAGATAAGCATCAAACAATGGATGAAGCAGCCAGAAAAAGCAGGGTGTTGGCAGAGATTCTGGAAAGGAAGCAGCTGAGCTATTTTGAGGTGGTCAGTGCTATCTGGGCTGGATTGGGGACAGAGGGACTACCCTTTGACCCCTATAAATGCCTTCATTGAAGAGGAGCTTCACAACAGCACACAGAACATATTTCAGCTGACATCAGCAACTCTATTGGCACAAAATGGTTGCCACCTTGGCCTTCAAGCAGCATTCCTAGACACTGTTTGGCTCACAGTACTGGGCATACAAGAAAGGGTCAAAGCAGCTCAACCCAGCTGCTTAAGCTGTGTGTATTATGGCACAAGTGGCTGGTCAGCTCAGCTGCCTTGATTTCCTACCTCTACAAGCCAGGCACCTTTCTCTGGACATTCAGGAGAGTAATTATGTAGCCCTACGTTCACTGGATACTTATGGATTTGACAAGAAGGGTGTGACAAGAAGTTAGTGGAGAGGGTTGATGACAGAGTAAAGCAAAGCTGGCAACAGGTACATATGCCTGTGATCCCATCTTCCTCCTTCAGCAGCTGTTACTCCATGGGTATTTAGCCTTAAACCTCATCCCAGTGGGTTCACATCCAACACTCTGGGTATTCTACCAGAGGTCAGTTGGTCACCAGTCATTTGACCAATGCAGCTTAAAACTTTTTCACACTTTCTCGATAAGGAAACTGACTACACATTTATATCAGCTGATGGCCCTGCCTCTGATGTATGGCTCCATCCTCCCTGTTGGGATGGGTTGTCATTTCACCTGGACTGGTGCATCCAGTATATTTTCAAAGGTCCTAGCTATTTCATTGTCTTTTTGACATTCCTATTTTTAGTCTCCAGGCAAATTAAAATGCAAAATGATGAAGCTTTAGCTGAAAGGTCATTTTGAACTGTATCATATGCTAAATACTTGCTACAAGATTATATCTAACTATGCAGAACACAGGACTTGTTACCTGTCTAGCACTTTAAAATGTAATTTAGCTCTGAGAGCACAGGAAATTATTCCTTCAACCAGATTAGTCCTTAAACAATCATTTATTTCA
>NW_005842249.1:1566371-1566991 GCF_000455745.1 Alligator sinensis
ATTCTTCTGAACCTGAAGATCTTATGATTTGACTGTGGGATATATTCTTTACTATAATCTTAGAGGGGGTCTTTATTTCAGTGGGCTTCACTGCATGTGGGACTGAAGAGCAGCTTTTACAGCTCTGTAGTTTTTCAACCACATTGGCAAAAATCCATTATTTAACATTTAATGAAGGTTACTTAAAAGTCAGAAGCCCTCTAACTGCATTCTCCTGGGGACAGAGTTCTCCATGCCCAAATAGCTGATTGAAGTTTGGATTTATATATTTTTTCACAATGTTTCAGTTGCTTCTATTATTGCCATCTGCTCAAGTTAAATTTGAAGACAGAGATGCCTATCAAAGGAGCTGCCATTGGTATCTGTGAGCTACTTTCACTGCTTTCCATGTGAATACTGTGTCCCTCCTATTGATTTCAATAAAATCCCTGTGAGCAATTCTCAGCGTGATCAGTTCTTCAGCAGACACTGTGGATTCAGATTATACAAGGAAGGGTCCAAATAACACAGGCATAAGGAAGCTGTACCCTTTTTGATGTGTGCCCATGTATAAACAATGGTGTTTAACCAATTTTTAAGAAATCAAGTCTTCTACATGATTTGTACTCCTCCTCCCTTCC
>NW_005842249.1:1567127-1576675 GCF_000455745.1 Alligator sinensis
GGGCAGGTCCATCCCTCCATAATGGTAAAAGATCGGAAGTGTTTTAAAATGACAAATTGAAGGGTGTTTTGGAAAAAGCAGAAAAAATATTTGGAGACAGGAATCTATGTTTAGCATTTGCAAATTTTCAGCTCATTTGTAGCTTGCAGGAATGACACACATTTATATTTATTATAAGCACCTACTCCATCTCAGCCCATTTAGTGCAGACATTCATTCTGCAGTGACATTCCCTTTACAGAATAAGCATGGCGATATTCTGCATTAGTGATTCAAAACAGGTAGTGACCACACTCTGTACTGAGGTCAGACTGGGGTGTTTCATGGAGTTACTCTGGCTTTATGCTGATACAAATGAGATGTGAATCCAGCTCAATTTATTATCATAATTTTGTTTTCCAATTTTTGTTTTTTGAATCTTCCCTTCCTTTATACCATGAAAATGGTCAGGGAAGAGTAAGAAAATAAGCCTTTCTTCCACCCTTTTCTTAAGTCAAAACAAAAATATTAAGTTCACATTGAAACTGAATAATTGAAAAGCTTAACTGAAATGGAATCCCCTTCCCCCCCCCCCAATAATTTTGACACAATTTCATTTTCTGAAATGCAAATGAAAGTTTTTTATTTGGAAAAATGTCCAAGACTTGTAAAATGTAGCTCCAACTGGGGCTGCTAAACATTTGAAAATCTGGATCTACATATGCATAGAAGATGGGAAATTCTTTCAAAACTTCACATTCTAATTTGCAACTTGGGTGGTACAATTTAGGCAACCTCTACTTTGGTCCATAAAATCTAATGCAAGCAACTGAATTTCAGGTACTTCATATCTGCACAGAAGCTCTATCATCACTTTTACCAGCACAGGCAAGGCCAGGGTCATTGGAAAAGTAAGATCACCTGGCATTTCACTACAAAACAACAGTTGGACCTATGTGCGACCCAGAACAGTGGAAAAAGAATAAACCCAAACAAATGCAAAAAACCCCCCAAAACAAAATTGAAATTGAAATAACTGTTCAAGTGAAATCTTGGCCTCAATTAAGGTCAACTGCCAAGCTTCTATGGACTGCAGTGGGGCCAGGATTTACCCCCAGCATCCACAAAATGTAGGAAGAAAATGTATAGGCTTGGATTTTCAAAGTGGCTGTAAAGACCTGATCACCCAACTCCACTGAACGTTAGCGCCTTTGAAAATTCCAGCCACAATAGCTGTCACTCGCAATTTCCATTTCTGTGCTTGTACTGATTTCAGCAGAGTTCCACTCTCTCTGTAATATCAGCTATCATTTGTACTTTATCAAGTAACAAAACCAGTACTGGCAAATATTTGCAAACAGTTTCTACTATTTGCTCCAATAGCTTTTCTCATCCCTTTTACGCTTAAGTATCCATTTTAGATTATTGCAACCAGGCTTCTCGGACTCCTCTGGGCTGACAATTGAAATTAACAATCTGCCCATTGTCCCTGTGTTTCATACAAAATGCCCATGAAATACAGGGGGATGGCAGTTGTTTTTATGAGCATGGCTATAAAATTAGAGTTATCATAAATTAAGAGTTAGAGATTTGCCATCTGCAAAGTCCCAGCAGCAAACCCCTACCTATGATTTGTATGTTGTCCCTAAAGTAAGATGCCAGATAAATTCTCATGTGTCACAGGTTGCAAAGGGCAAATGACAGGGCTCCCTGCCAGTTATTTTTCTTTTTCCCATTTGACATAAAAAATATTTTTGGTCCAACTGTATTTTCATTGGTGCCAGAATGAAGATAGCATTGCAACTGTTTGGTTTTGATTACTTCTTTGTTTTAGTGTTAGCACATTCTACATGAACTTAGCTCTGGGTTAAATCTGAATAACCTTCTGATGGCTTATGAATCCAACAGCAGTCTAAAAATTGTGTTATATTCAGGATGAACCAAGGAATGCACCAGCATCTGGTGAGAATCCAAGATAGAGTCCAAATTTTGTTTTTGATTGACAATGTCACAGGTAATCTGACAATGCAAGTGTCATCTCCTGCTGCAATATCGAGGCTGTGCCTATACAGCTTTCCACTGGCCCAACTCTAACAAGAACAAGCTACACCTACTCACTCTGCTTCATAGGGTGTGTACATGAGACACTTGACTGCATAGCAGACTAATTTGCTGCATAGTAAAGTGTCACTGTCTACATGTGCACAGCAATTAGGGTGCAGTAGACTAATTTACTGCACTTCCAGATAGTCCCATGAGATACCAGTAGTATCCGGCAGTGCAGTAAATGATTGTGCTTAAATGCACATGTAGATGGTGACATCAGGATTAGTGTACTTCAGCTCAAATTGAGCCGGAGTATATTCAGTCGCATTACCTGCACATGTAGATGTGCCCATAGAGACTACACAATAGAGATTTCCAGTAAGGCAGAACAGACACTTGAGACCAGCCCAAGTAGTTCAGGCTTCCACAACAGAGAGCAACACAGGCTCTCAGTTCACTAAGCTGTTCGCTTCACCTAAATGCCAAGTTGTGATGTGAGTGAGTGGGAGGGGATTATTTTGTTGGTTGTGGACCCAGGATGAGGAGGGAAGTTTCATAGATGTGCCCACAGACCCTCCCAGCTGTGTGCAGGCTGGGCCACATTTGTGGTTGCACAGAATTTCTACTTTCAACTTATTTCTCCAGAATAAACTCATGTCATCATGATGCTTCCTCTTGCAATGCAGGACTGAAGATTGTACATAGAACCTTTGCATCTAAAAGCGTAAGTCTCCATTGCTTTTGCTCAAGTTCAATAGTCCAAATGGGGACTGAGAGCCCTATTGTGGTAGGGTATGTGTTCACTGGGGTCACTGCTGTGCCTGCTGTTGATGCTAATGTACCTGTGCAAGCTTTAAAATGCCTAGTTCAGATGCTGCTGGCAGTATAGATATGGGAGCATGGAATTTTGCATAAGCTAACCACCCAAGGATTTACCTAGCATCTCAGGCAGCTTTTTCATCCAGCACTGTGCCATGTTGCTGTGGCTTTATTGTTAACAGTGCCCAAGCTATCTAGAAGAGTGAGCTCAGGCATGTCTACATACCCAGAAGTTACTACTGTGTCCACGTACCCTTACTTCAGGTGACAGTGTAACATAACTGAGATGCAACATGATAATACTGCAATAAAAACATCATGTTGCAATGACACATCACATGTAAACAATAGTGTGTACCGAGGAGCGGGCAGTCAGGACACTAGGCCTGGGCCCCCATTTATAAAGGGCTTAAGATTGGCAGTCACTGTTGCTACTGCATCCTGCCTAGCCTCTGTCATTGCCCCTGAAACCCAGGATGCAGACTCTGATAGTTATACCTCTATGTGTGAGGAGTGTCATAGTTAATTGCATAGTACTTGCTTTGAATATTTTGGGGCCCTACCACGGAGCTGCAAGAAGAATGCGTGTGCTCCTGGTCACATTTTAAATTAATGGTACACTTACGTAGCTTACAAATGTTTAATGGAATCTTCATAGAGATTTTAGTGAATGGTTAAGCTTTTGAAGCTCTTGTTCTAGATAGCCCTAGTGTTTGTCACACTCTAGTTTAGAGGTCTAGTTCCTCATCACTTGATCTGGTTGGGAAACCAATTTTCTATGACAGGGGAACCTATTTCTCTCATTAATGTATCAGTGAGGTCAGCACCAGGTAGGGAGAAGAGAGATCAGGAGAGGTCCCAGATGATTGGAAAAGGGCAAATATAGTGCCTATCTTTAACAAAGGGAAGAAGGAGGATCTAGGGAACTACAGACTGGTCAGCCTCACCTCAGTCCCTGGAAAAATTCATAGATTTCATAGACATTAGGGCTGGAAGGGACCTCGGAAGATCATCAAGTCCAGCCCCCTGCCCCAGGGGCAGGAAGTCAGCTGGGGTCACAGGATCCAAGCAAGATAAACATCCAGATGTCTCTTGAAGGCGTTCAAAGTAGGTGCTTGAACCACCTCCGGCAGCAGTCTATTCCAAACCTTGGGGGCTAAGACAGTAAAAAAGTTCTTCCATATGTCCAGCCTGAAACGGTCCTGGAGGAGTTTGTGACCATTCAACCTTGTCATCCCTTAGGGCACTCTGGTGAACAGACATTTCCCCAGATCCTGATGAGCACCCCTGATAAACTTATAGTTGGCCACCAGATCACCCCTGAGCCTGCACTTTTCCAGGCTGAAGAGTCCCATGGCTCTCAGCCTCTCTTCATAAGATCTGTTTTCCTGACCTCTGATCCTGTGTGTGGCTCTCCTCTGCACTCTCTCAAGCTTCTCTACATCCTTTTTCAATTGTGGAGCCCAAAACTGGACACAGTACTCCAGCTGCGGCCTCACCAAGGCCGAGTACAATGGGAGAATGACATCCTGGGACTTGCTTGAGAAGCATCTGTGGATGCAAGCCAGCGTTTTGCTTGCTTTACTAGCCACAGCATCACATTGAAGTCTCATGTTCATCTTGTGGTCAATCATGACCCCCAAGTCCCTTTCATCCATAGTGCTTGCCAGCGTAGCCCTGCCGAGCCTATAAGGATGCTGCAGGTTTTTCTTCCCAAGGTGGAGAACCTTGCATTTTTTGGTGTTAAACACCATCAGGTTCTTGTCCGCCCATTTCCTGAGCCTGTCAAGGTCAACCTGGATCACCCTCCTGTCCTCAGAGTTTATCCCAGAGTTTGGTGTCATCGGTGAACTTGGCCAGTCCTCTTCTGATACCAATGTCCACATCATTAATGAAGATGTTAAATAGTATAGGCCCAAGGACATAGCCTTGGTGGACCCCACTGGTCACAGCACAACACGATGATTGCCTTCCATCAACCACCACCCTCTGGGTACTACCATGGAGCCAATTCCCCAGCCAGCAGATCGTGGTGAGGCCAAGGCCACAGCTAGCCAGTTTTACTAAGAGGTGATCATAGGATACCAGATCGAAGGCTTTTTTAAAGTCAAGATATATGACATCAATCTCTTCTCCTTTGTCCAAGTGATAGGTCACCTGGTCGTAGAATGAAATAAGGTTGGTCAAGCAAGACCTAACTGCAACAAACCTGCCCTGGCTATCCCCCAGGATGTCGCCATCAGCCAGTCTATTAAGAATGGCCTCTTTGATAATTTTTTCTAAGATCATCCCTGGGATAGAGGTCAGACTGATGGGCCTATAGTTTGCCGGACCCACTTTCCTCCCTTTCTTGAAGATAGGCACCACACTGGCCTTCTTCCAATCTTCGAGCACTTCACAAGAGTGCCAGGAGTTCTTAAAGATCCATGCCAGGGGATGGGCTATGATGCTAGCCAGCTCCTTGTGTACCCTGGGGTGTAAACTGTCAGGGCCAGCTGACTTGAAGGTGTCCAGTTTCTCAAGGTGTTCCTTCACAAGGTCAGCATTGATGGAGGGTAAGGAATCTCTATCACCCGGGCCTCCCTATCCCATAATGGGCAGGGGCATCCCATGGGACTGGTGAAAGACCGACGCAAAGTACTCATTTAGCAAGTTGGCTTTTTCTTGGGCGTCGGTTGTCAGTTGTCACATCTGCTTTAGCAGGGTTCCAATGTTGCCCTTGTTTTTCCTCTGGCTTCCCACATATTTAAAAAAGGACTTTTAATTGCCCTTGATACTTGTAGCTAATTGGAGTTCCGTCGCAGCCTTGGCTATCCTGGTTCGCTCCCTGCAGGTCTGGACCAGTGCAGAATATTCCTCCTTGGAGGTGGATCCAATCCTCCATCCTTTGTAGGTCTTTCTTTTTAGATGCAGGAGGTCCACTAGTTCCCTGAAGAGCCAAGGGGGCTCCCTTTTGCTGCCTTTCCTCCGAGATGGGAAAGACTTTGCTTGCGCATCCAAGATCGCTCCTTTGAGGAGCAACCACTTGTCCTGAACTCCCCTCCCCTTTGGGTTATGGGCCTTTAGGGCCTCCCTGACAAACCTCCTGAGCTTGTCAAAGTCAGCTTTCCTGAAGTCAAGGACTTATGTATTGCTGACTGATTTACTAGCTTTATGGCAGATGAAGTGATCAGTTTGTGGTCACTGTCACCCAGCTTCCCTTCGATCATTAGTTCGCTGATTAGGTCACCCCCTGTTGCCAGAACCAGGTTGAGTAGCGCTTTACCTCTCATCAGCCCATTGACTTCTTGCGTCAGATTGAGCTCATCCATGCATGAGAGAAATCATGGAACAAATCCTCAAGGTTCTATTCCTAAGCACTTGGGGTGATTAGAAACAGTCAGCATAGCTTCCCTGAGGGCAAGCCATGCTTGATCAACCTGACTGCCTTCTATGTTGAGATGACTGGTTCTGTGGATGCAGGGAGAGCAGTGGATGTGATATACCTTGACTTTAGCGAGACTTTTGATATGGTCTCCCACAACATTTTGGCAAGCAAACTAAGGAAGTATGGATTGGGTGAAAGGACCATCAAGTCAACAGAAAAGTTAGAGGCTTTTAAGACCCAGGTAGACAAAGCCTAGGTTGGAATGATATATTTGGGGATAGTTCTGCTTTGAACAGGGGGTTGGACTAGATGACTTCCTGAGGTCCCTTCCAACACTAATTATCTATGATTCTATGCTTTATTCTAAAGAACAATGTGGGTACAAAAAGAAATGGGCATACATATTGGTTGTGAATAAATTTTGGCAGGAAATTAGGTTTTGAGGTATTTGAGCAATGAGATTCTAAAACAGCATTCCAACAGGAATAGAGGGGGCAAATAATATAATTAGAGATTGATGTTTATGTAACAGACATTTAAGGGTTGCTTTCCTGACTGGAGGGTGTCCCATGACAAGGCTTGTCCCTTAAGAGACACTGTACTGGGGCAAAGGAAATTTGTCCCAATGGGGACCAAATACTCAGGGCAAATGAAGCTGGCCCAGACAGGGACCAGGGACATCTTGATAAAGGGAAAGAATGTAATAACCCTGGCCAGAGGGGTTTGAAATCAGAGAAGAATGGTTAGGGAAAGCCCATGAAAAACCCAGCCTCTGGGAGGGTTTCTTTAAAAGAGTGGAGTTTATTCCCCACCAAGGGAGAGAAGAGAGGGGGAGAGAAGGGTGTGAGCTGCAGGTCAAGGGCTGTGCAAGCCCAGATGCAGTGACTCACCCCCCCCCCCAACCCCACCCCCAGAGCCTTCAGGAGCTGTGTTGAGCTGCTGAGGGTTCAGAGGTGCACTCACAGCTCTAGGACTTGAGGTGGAGCTTTGAAGCACATGAGCTTGCTTGTTGGGAAGTAAGCCCCCGGGTTAATGCATGTGCATGTGTGTAATTCAAGGGAGGGGTGCATGGATGCAAAAGCCCAGCTCATCACATCCCAGTGCTCAGGCAAGGGGAGGCGAGATCCGAGGAACCTAGCCCCAGTTCATTGGCGTGTGTGTGACTGTGGAGGTTTATCTCCAGCTGAGTGTAAGTATTTGTCATCTTGGAACCTTCTTGGCCTGATCCTTTCTTCCCATTATTGCTCAGCTTTAATCCGCTGTGGTGCGTTCTGACTCTAGTCTGCCACCTCTTCATTTTTCATTGTTTTCAGTTGGGAGGTGTTGCTTGTTCTCTACTGCAGTCAGCTACAGGGAACCTGTGCAGGGATTTCTTCTGGGGTTCCAACCTCCCCTGCACCTCTTCCTAGTCAACTATTCATATTCTTTTGGGGGGGAGGGGGGAAGAAATCACTCTTCAACATATTTTGTTGTAATATTTTGAACTAGATGCTCCTATTTTCTACCTTAATTTTCACTTAGAAACAAAAGGGACATTTTCATTTTGCATTGAAATGGCAAAACAGGTTTTATTCTTTTAACTTAACACATTGTAGCTTTCTACTTGTGATTTTTGGATTTTGGAGGTTCTTTACTCACCTTTTTAATTTGTCCTGCTTTTTCACATCAGGAAAAAAAGAAAAATGGCTAAAAGGGTATGGAAGTGAGGGAATTAACTCTTCCTGATTAAAACAAAACAAAACAAAACAAAAAGGATAGGAGTAAAAAGGAAGAGAAGTGTGGACCTTCTCCTTTTTAAAATCACATAATAATAATAATGATAATAATAATAATAATAATAATAATAATATCAGCAGCAACAACAACAATAATGAAAATAAAACATATTTTATGTTCCAAAAGCTCAACATTTTCTAACCCAAAATAAATAAAAAAGTGTTTCACACACTTTTATTTTCACGAAAAGCTCCTGGTCAGAGAAAATACATAAAATCTCAGTCAAACTGACATTGTCAAAAGAATCTTAATTTTGATGGAATAATTTTCTGATGAAGTTCTTGGGAAAAGTTTTTTAGTTTGAAAATTCAAACCAGTCGCAATTACCCCAGATTTCATGTACATACAAAAAATCATACTACATATCCCCCAAAAACCACACATTAGCTCTCTCCTACTTGTTAGATCTCTATTCTAATTGAGAGGTCTACTAGGATTTTTACTCCATCTATCCTGTGAGTCATGACTGATCTTGTGGCTCAACCTCTGATGAACATCTTAACATTTTCTGCATCCCTCAGGGCTCTTAGTTTCCTGGTTGATCTATGCCAGCATAAGCCTCCTGTTTCTATCCTAAGATGTACCTAGATGGAAGGTATTGTTTTCACTGCTCATCACTCAAATGACTTATCTCTCAAACAGCATCTTTCCAGCTACAGATCTTTCCAGCTACAGTTCTCACCAAGCCACCAGGCCTTGCTATAGACATACTAGCCAGCTGTGTCCCCTCATCAACACAGATCATGTCATCATTGCCTTTGAAAGCCCATGCCTCCCTGAACCATTTAGTCTCTAAAGGTACCTATACATGAGCAGGAAGGCTTCTCAGACATGCTGTAATTCCAGCACATCAGAGCAGACTCAGTTAATCAAGTCTGTTGGAGTATGGCAATTCCATGCTCCAGCAGCCTCCCACATCTCGTGTTTCAGCATCCCCATGTTTCAAAATGGTGGTGGTTTGACGAGCTTTAGATAAAGTGCGCCCACTGCCATTTTGAAGCACAGGGATGCTGATACACAAGATGCTCCAGGCACTTTAATTAGAGTGGCTCTTGGACCCACTCTAACTAAAACTCTCTCCTTCCCTTCCCCCAATACTAGAGTACATGTAAAAACACCCTAAGGTGACACTTTGCCCTGCCTTTTGCTCATCATTATCTACCTCTAAAGCCAGGAATACATTGTGCTGGCCAGTGCTTACTGTCATGACCCAAAAGGCATGATTGTGTGTGTGCTTCGGCACCAGAATTATCCCCATCAAGTTGCAGAGCATTGCACGGGAGAGTTTCCTGTAGCCAGAGGAAACCCCGGTGCAGGGACCAGTTTCCCGCCTTTTCTGCAGCTTCTTTTGCAGAGTGCATTGCTCATGTTGCAAGAGGAATGCACGGTGCAAAAGAGTTCCCGTCACCGGTATGCAAATTTGTTCCCCATAATTGGCTAGTGCTAAATTATTCACACGTGGCGGCTAACGATTGGCCTGTTAGCCGTATAAAAGGCTTGAGCAGTTTCCGCCCAAGCCGAAGAGGACTCCACATCCATCTCGTGGGGACTCTGGGTACAC
>NW_005842249.1:1579191-1579433 GCF_000455745.1 Alligator sinensis
TGTCATGACCCAAAAGGCATGATTGTGTGTGCGCTTCGGCACCAGAATTATCCCCGTCAAGTTGCAGAGCATTGCACGGGAGAGTTTCCTGTAGCCAGAGGAAATCCCGGTGCAGGGACCAGTTTCCCGCCTTTTCTGCAGCTTCTTTGCAGAGTGCATTGCTCATGTTGCAAGAGGAATGCACGGTGCAAAAGAGTTCCCGCCACCGGTATGCAAATTTGTTCCCCGTGATTGGCTAGTGC
>NW_005842249.1:1579655-1591528 GCF_000455745.1 Alligator sinensis
GTATTTACGAATTCTACTTTGGTGGCTCGTTCACCCAGAGCATCCAGAGCTCTGCACCGTGGAGCCTAGCCACCTCCACGAGACCGTCCGTGTTGTTTGTCTGTAACTGCAACTTAATCAAGCTTTCCAGCCTACACCACTGCCATCTCGGTGTAAGTAAACAATCTTTTAAACTACCGCTACGCGTCCGTGCCTAATTCCAGCTCGAAGGCCTTCCCTCTCCGCCCCCGCGTGCCCGGGCTGCTGGCCACAGCCCGCGTGCAGCGCGAAAAAGGGCTCGGGTCACTCCCGGCCCGCACACTTACCAGTATAGTATATGGGAAGTCTGAGAAGCAACTGGGCATATGGAACCACAGTACCTGTTAGAGCTCCCTCAGGCACAGAGACTAGGCAGTTAGCCTTGAAATGGGACAGGGGCAGAGTCCACCCCATCCGTGGGTCATGTCTGCCCCCCCAAAACACCCATGGGTCATGCCTGCCCCCCACCCATGGGTGACACCAGCTCTGCCCACCCCACCCGTGGGTCATGTTGGCTCCACTCACTCTATGTATGAGTGGTGCCTGCCCCCCACCCCCTCTCCTCATGGGCCACACTTCCCCCATTCTCCAGCAGATCCCCAATCATTTCCAGTCTGCTGGACCCCTGTCCTGACTTATCTGATACCAGGCAGCCATTCTGACCCGATTTAACCACCCCCTAATGCCCCCAAATGTCTGTACTTAGCTCTGGAGGGGGATTGCTTGGAAACTCCAGGGGTTGCTTGGAAATTCCAGGGGTACTCCAGGGGTACTACCTCCTTGCCCATCTATGCCAAAGCACTAACCGGGTGTGAAAAGAGGGATAGCAGCATTCTCCGGGGTGGTATAAACTGTATCTCTGCTTGCTTGAGGGTTTGAGAAAAAATTGGGCTTTGAAGGAGAATACCCTGCAAAGCAACCCCATGATGCAAGCCAGTGGCTGGCCTGCAGTGACCAGGTTTGTTTAGACTGCATAAGAAAAAAATCAATCCCCCCCTAATGAAATCAGGGAAAATTACAGGGAGAGAAAGCAATGTCTTGTAGGTTCAAAGATATATGTTCCTTTAAGATTTCCAGCCAACAGAAACCTATGATTTATCTATCCTGAAACCACTTACTTGGGTGCGTCACTAGAAGAAGAGCATGTTCACATGAATTCCAGGACTCTCTTCAAGTTTCCACAAGGGAAGAAAAGCACTGAAATATCCTGGAAAAAGTCAATACATCACTCTAGACAACAATAAACCTTCACTGCAATCTATCCCTTTATCTCTCTGCTTTACACACAGCCAGGGAGTAGGTTGACCAGACGGCCCAGATTGACCGTGACAGTAATGGAGTTGTAAAGTCTGCCAGAAAACATAAAAACCCCATTTGTTAAGATCACCATGTTAATCATTGTAACCAGGCTCAGCACCCACTAGGCTTTTCAGGTCCCCTGTGTGCACGCTGACCTCAGCATCTGTTCCCTTTTCCATGGCCAAATTCTTGCACAGTTACCTCAGTCTGATATAAAGCACCTTTAAGATTAAACGTAGTTTTCCTTTTGCCTCAAGATGGCTGGCAATTGAAACAATGCAATTTGAAACAACTCAAGAATACCTTTAGTCTAAGAATGTTCCTTCCAATCAGCTTCTTCTGCAAACATGTTAGTTTCTTTTCCCAAGCTTCTCCATCTACATAGAAATTTTCCAGACTTACATAAAATCACCCCCTTATCTTCCTCCACATCCCTCCTACTACCCTTATCTACACCAAGGTTCAGAAAGTCTTCCCACAACAAAGCAGGTGTCTGCTTATCCCAAAATACCTACTCAGCTGACTGTTGCCCCATCCCATTATTTTTCTATCTCATGCATCTCTCTCCTCTGCTTGTTATGTCTTCTCGTAAACCAAGGGTGTAAGTTGTGTGGTGCTGGGCCCTCTTACCACTACAGACCAGTTTATTCAAAAGTGCTCAGCTACTAGAACTTGAGGCAGCTTTTCAAAATAGCTCAGCTCTCATTTAAACATCTGCATGAAGAATACGGCTTTCAAAATTTCTCAGCACACAGAAAATCCTTGTATTCTCAGTGAAAGCTTCTGGATGCTGGAACTCTTTTTAACATCTGTGTGTAATCAGGGCCTATTTAAAGCTCACAATGCTGAAAACTTTGACCTGAACATTTCTTTGAGTTGCTACCATAGTTAAATCATGGCATGACACAGGTGCCTTACCGCCACCTTTAACTGAGTATTATGTTCATGGTCCTTTTCAATGGTTTTGAGAATACTGAGTTGTGGAATAGAGTGATAATTCATAGAATCATAGAAAATGAGGTTTAAAAGAGACCTCAGGAAGTAATCTAGTCCAACCCCCTGCTCAAAACAGGACTATCCCCAGCTAGATCATCCCAGCCAAGGCTTTGTCTAGCCGGGTCTTAAAAATCTCCAAGGATAGAGAGTCCACAATTTCTCTGGGTAACCTGTTCCAGTGTTTTGCTACCCTCCTGGTGAGAAAATTCTTTGTAATATCTAACCTAAACTTCCCTTGCTGCAACTTGAGACCATTGCTCCTGTTCTGTCATCTGCTACCACTGAGAACAGTTTACCTCCATCCTCTTTTGAGCCTAACTTCAGGTAGTTGAAGGCTGCTATTAAATCCCCTCTCAGTCTCTGCTTCTCTAGACGAAATAAGCCCAGATCATAGTTTCATAGTTGGTAGGGTCCAAAGGGACCTAAGCAGATCATCTAGTCTGACCTCCTGCCATGGGCAGGAAAGGATGCTGGGGTCAAATGACCCCAGCTAGATGGCTGGTTATCCTCCTTTTGAAGACCCCCAGGGTAGGGGCAAGCAGCACTTCCCTTGGAAGTTAGTTGCAGCTCCTAGCCACCCTGACAGTGAAGTAGTGCCTCCTGATATCTAGCCTGAATCTACTCTCAGTCAACTTATGGCCATTGTTCCTTGTTACTCCAGGTAGTGCTTGGGGGAACAGGGATTCTCCCATTGCCTGCTGGTCCCCCTTGGCAAGTTTTTAGGTGGCCACCAGATCCCCTCTCAGCCTTCTCTTGTGGAGGCTGAACAGGTTCAGGTCCTGTAGCCTCTCCTTGAAGGTCCTGCCTTGCTGTCCCCTAATCATGTGAGTGGCCCTCCTCTGGACCCTCTCAATACTGTCCACATCCCTCCTGAAGTGTGGCGCCCAGAACTGGACGCAGTACTCCAACAGCGGCCTGACTAGTGTTGCATAGAGAGGGAGGATCACCTCCTTGGACCTGCTTGAGATGCATCTATGGATGCACGACAAAGTGCGGTTAGCCTTCCTGACCACGTCCCCACATTGGCGGCCCATGTTCATCTTGGAATCAATAGTGATTCCACAGCCTCTCCTGAGATCCACAGCTGAGATCCCTCAGCCTCTCCTCAGTAGTCATATGCCCCAGCCCCTGAACCATTTTTGTTGACCTCTGTTGGACTCGCTCCAACTTGTCCACATCCTTTCTGTAGTGGGGTGCACAAAACTGAACTCAGTACTCCAGATGTGGCCTTACCAGCGCTGAATAGAGGGGAATAATCACTTCTCTTGACCTGCCTACTGGCCAGGGCCAGCCCATCCTAACCTGCAAAGCCTGCAGGCACAGGGGGCCCCACAGCCAAGGGGCCCCCTCCAGCCATGAACACTCTGGCACCTGCCCCCCAATGCTAACAGCTTCTGAGGGTGCTCGCCACCCCCACTGCCGCTGATGACTTCTGCGAGCACTGCCCCTCTGCCCCCCACTGCTGACAGCTTCTCCGCATCAGGGGGCCTCAAAACTTGCAGAGGGCCCAAAAACCGTGGGCCGGCCCTGCTACTGGCAACACTCCTACCAATGCAGACCAGTATGCTGTCAGCCTTCTTGCCAGCAAGGGCACACTTTTGGCTCATATTCAGCTTATTGTCCACTGTAACCCCCAAGTCCTTTTCTGCAGAGCTGCTTCCCAGCCAGTCAGCCCCCAGCCTGTACTGGTGCATGGGATTGTTCCATCCTAACTGCAGGACTTTGCACTTGTTTTTGCTGAAACTTAAGAGATTTCTTTGGCCCAATCCTCCAATTTGTCTAGGTCACTCTGAATTGTAGCCCTATCCTCCAGCATATCTACTACTCCCCACCATCTTGGTGTCATCTGCAAACTTCAACTTCAACTTGTGTCTTTCTCCTAAACCAAGACAAAAAGGAGAAGTATGATTTTTTTTCCATAATGTAATTTTTTCACAAGTTCATTTCCTTTTGACACTTCAATTGAAACAAAAAGTTTCAGCATCTCTAGGATTATAGAATCATAGGGTTGATAGAGACTTCAAGGCCTTTTGAAAACAAAGATTAGGCCACCCAACGCTGTTTTGAAAGTCCCACTTCAATGCCTCCAGGCACTTCCACTTAGGCAGTGCATCTTCTGCTTATACCCTGGCACAGCACAAGATGTGGAAGCTTTAAATTGGGTGCTGAACAATAAATCAGAGGAAGCCTAGCTGCAATTGAATTAAGCTCTCTAATCAACATTAAAGTCCTCTCATTAAAACAAAATCAAATCTTGTAATTTGTGTGTAACTCAGTTCCCAGGCTTACTTCATTTTCAAGGCTTTGATTATTACAGCTTGCAATGTTTAGTATTATAAAATGGCTTGGCTCCAAGCTACAGTCTAAAAGCAGGAGAGTGTCCCAAACCTACACCAGTTTCTCACCCCTCCTTTCAAGTAAGCATGACAAACCAGATCTTCAGCTGGTATAAATTCAGTATAGCTTCATTGAACTCAGTGTGACAGATCCCCAGCTGTTGTCAAAAAGCACAACTCTACTGAAGTCAACACTTCAGCTCAACAGCTGGGGTAAAGCTCTGTGCCTCCAGAGTCAATGGGCCAAATTCACAGTTGGGGTGAAGCAGGGGAGCTCTTTTGAAATAACAGATCAGATCCTGAGCTGATGTAATTTGATGTAGCTCTCATGAGTTTAGTGGAGCTACTCCATTTGACATCAGCAGAGGGTGTATCTTGGAAGCTCGGATGACCAACACATGCTTTGATTTTCAAAACAAACTGCTCTTTTACTTGAAGGGGATAGAGACACATTATTACCTGCACTGACCATTAAAATGACATCAGGAGAGGGTGAACAGATTCTTTCATTAAATGCTTGTTGCTATTCCTCAACAAATAGCAATGCTTTGCCCATGTAACTGATGCCGAGCCAGATATCAGAGATCTAGCTAGTGGGCTGTCTCTGTTTATATTGATATATTTGTGAATAGCTTGAATGCCCCACAGTCCTTGGCTCATGAACATCTAAGGTAGGTAATGAAGTTGTGTTGCTCTTGGAAGTTACCAATCAATGTCATATCTGATATCTGCCTCAATTTGAAAAAATGCATAAAGATGAAGGCTAGATTTTCATAAAAGTTCACTATGCAGGACCTCCCACCACCCATCCTTCTATGTATGAATTATTCTTCTATGCAAGGACGTAAACAGGAAAGAGAATCTGCAATCTGCCATGAAAACTAGTCAAAAAATTTCCCTCAGAACTTGGTTTTGCCAGAAAACTGGGTTCTGATTAAACAAAAATACTTGCAAAACTTTGTCTACTTTGCTTGATCTTAATAAAAAAAAAGTCTATCTAAAAAATGAAAAATGTCATCCCAAACCCAAACATTTATCTGTTTTCAGTTGCAACATCTCTTGTTCCAGGTTGTGGGGGAAAAAAGTTCAATATTCAGGTTTGGGGTTTTTTTTCAAAAGAATCAGGTTTTTGTTTGTTTGTTTTCCTGCAGGAAACAAATGATACTTTTTGACAAATTATATTTTTTGGCCAGCTATATGGCTCCCCCCTTGCTGCCTTCATATCCCTCTGAGGTACATGCTTAGGAAGATGCCTAGGCCTTTAATTTCAGTCCCCATGCCAACATACAGTGGGAGCTGAACTGCTTCAGATGGGGAGACCATCCACTTTGCAAGGAAAGGTACTGCTGCTAGTGTAAGATAAGTAAAGGAGCCAGGGAAGAGACTGCCCTACATGGGTTCCTAGTCATTTCCTAAGGTGAGGCATTTACACAAAAATATCCATTGTTCAGGTCTAACAGAGAAGTACCAAGTACCAAGCAAGCGCTGTGTTTACCCCTTCTGCTTGCTGCCTCCCCAGCACACATGCCTCTACTATCCTCCCGCCCCCCGCCCCCCCAACCAAGGCTGTCCCAGCATTCCAGCTATCGGTGCGGGGGGGTTGAGACTCAGTTCCAGCCTGACTCGGCAATTAGTGGTGTTAGTGCAATAATATGTCACCAAAAAACATCATTTGGAGCACAGTAATCATAAAGATATTATATTTTGCATCTCCTTACAAGTTCTATTAAATCTTTACAAGATACATTTCCCTGACTCAGAGCAACCACAAAATACACTATTTAAATTGCAAATTACACCATTTTACAGCCTTTGAAAGCCCAAACCCTGCACAGTCTACATTATTTCCACCTAATTGCTAAAAAGATTAAGTATTTAAAAATAAATTTTCTCTAGAACCTTTCCCATTAGGATTAGCTGGAAATGAACTAGCATCAAATGAACAGGTATCTTAAATCATTAAAAAATGAGATCAATACAATGAAGATAAATATCTTACCAACGTTGAATTACTTTTCTCATGTCTCCCTGTAAGAAGCTATTCCAAGCACAGAATGTGAATGATTCCTTTGCTCTCTGAAGAGGCTACAATGATTAGAAATCTCACTAAATGTGTTAGGTGGAATTGGATGGAGATGGTAGATTGTCCTCTCTACCAAAGAACACATACTATGTATGGAAAAGCTTCTACAGTGAATGAAAGTAAAATGCAAAAAAGGTTTGATGTGAGCTCAGATAAAAATATATGTTCAGAGCTAACCAGAAAAAGGGGACATTTCAAGTTTTTTCCCCCCCTAATTTTTTAGCATTCATAATATTGTAATTCAATAGCCAGCTGTATATGGCAAATCCTGGTTGTGCACAAATCGCTCTAGTGGGTTTGACTTGGGACCTGTTGCCCACTTGCTTCTGAACAGATGAAATCCCTTGGAGTAGTAGTGGATCAGGCCTGTTAGATTGTAAAAATCCCAAATCCCAAAGCTGTCTGAGGCACCACAAATCGCATATAGAGTATGTGCAATCTTTCACCACACTGCTAATTTGCAACATGGCAGGAAAAATTGATACTGGGAGATCCTGGTATCAAAAAAAGCCACAGCAAAAAAGCAGCGTGGCACAGCCGAGTGCACATTCTAGGAGCATGCGTTGGCAGACACAGAAGCTGAGTCCTCCAAGGAGACGCTCTGGCAGCCGGCAGGAGTGTCTCCCTTTCTGTAATCGTCCCTTGGTTCCTCCAGCATGCCAGGAGACAAAAGGAGCAGGGAAACAGCTGTTTCCCCGAAACAGGGCATTTTGCCCTACACCAAATTGCACATGCAGGGGTGTGTGCAGCAGCAAAAAGCAGTGGCACATATTTGTGCTGCTGCTATTTTTGACATGGCAAACACACACCACTGCACGTATGCACTTGTCTGGACATGCCCTTTGTGTTGGCTTGAGATCCAAAAGTGCTAGTTGCTTCTGCAACCAAGAGAGAAGCAGAGCAGCACTCCCTGGTGGCAGTGTGCAGCAGCAGTGCGGGATCCGCTTTCCTGCCCCCGCCCCCGGCAGTGAGCAGCACTGGAGTAATGTCCCCTGCAGTAGAGTAGTGCCCCATGGTGGCAAGGAGCAATGATAACAGCAGCAGAGCAATGCCTGCCACCCACCAACAACTAGGAGCAGCCACGGAAGTGGCAGAACAACACCCTGAGGGTGGCAAGCCAAGGGAAAATTTGGGCTAGCGGCTACACTGGCTACCAAGTTTACCCTGTGTGGGACTATGAGGGAACTCTGAACATGCTGGCTATGATCAACTGTTAATAGGTGGTTGATATGGCCTACTGATTATTAAGGTTTCCCAAGTGTGTCTGTTCTCCCACTTTCCTTCCTTCTTCAAGAAACCCTGTTATAGTTTAATATTGCTCGTGAGTGAGGAAGTTTGTTCACAATGGAACGGGCACAATTTATTTTCCCAGGTTTCTGGGTGGGGGATCAAGCCAAGATCATACATTTATGTAAAACCCTAAATTGAACTTGTCCCTTGTTACTGCCATACTGTGCCTGGCAGAAGGGTTACACTAGTTTTCCATGGTGTTAAACTTATGATGTTAAGACCATCCCTAGATTTAGAAAGATGAATCAGATTCACTTGGTAAAAGCATCTAGCATCTTACTATCAAGGGGAGCCTCATCCACTTTACCCAAATGAAAAAAAAAAATAGAAGTAGCAGGCTCACAATTCAGACTACACCTAGGCAATTGTACACACCACAAAATTGGCCTTTAAAGTGGCTTAATGCCCGTTTGCACCACTTTAATTGTGCAGCTATTTACACATGCCAATGGTGTAATGCCTGTTAAATGACTTTGGGATGCAGCGAAATAAAACATGTCTGAGGTGTTTTAGTTTGCTACCTTATAGCCACAGAGCGAAGCACGGGGCCCAGTGCAGCTCAGGGGCTGTTTAGGTAGCTCCGTGGCAGCTGGTGCACGTAGGCTCCACTGAAGAAAAAAAAAAAGAAAAAGCAAAGAGCCTGATCTTTTTTTTTTCTCTCTTTAAAGCCTGCCTGCCTGAGCTGCGCAGGGGCCCGGTGCTTCCCTCCTCAACTGCAGTGTCCCTGGGACTGCCTGGGGACACTGCCATAGAAGCAAGCACCAGCCCCCCTCCCCACAACCCTCTCCCCCCTGCAGTTCAGGGACTGCTCGGCCTGCTGGCAGCTTGCCCTTCCCTCCCTGCCACCGGAGAGGCAGGGGAAGGGCCAGCCCGGGCCCCGCATACACACCATGGGGGTTTACTTCGTGCTAAATTAGGGAGAATTAAACCAAAGTAAACCCCTATGGCATGTACAAATGGCCTTAGATAACTTTGCCTAAACTAGAGAAAAATTACCCTGAAAGATTCAGAGGTAAAACTCCACCAGTGTAAATTATCCTGGTTTGTTTCACGTGTCTGCATCCATCCTGAGGTAGCCATTTGCTAAAGGCAAACAGGCTTTGTGTCCTGTTCCCCTCCCACTTAGCAATAAGGTTCAGTAATAGTTTCCCACTGCATGTAGCTGTCCCTGGAGAATTGCATGACTATGTGTTCTTGATCCCTGTGTAATTACACTGAGGTATGTGTTTGTCTCTCTCCTGAGTCTCAATCTGGGAAACTTGTGGCATGGAGGCTACACGGACAAGTGAGCCCAAACAGTCAGTCTTCTCTGGTCAGTCCAAAACAGACATACTATGATTGGCTCATTATCTCTCTGAAAGATGCAGAAAGAGCACAGATCCCAAGATGAGCATTGCAACACCACCACTGAGCCCTTCAATAACTGATATGCATAGATGGGGAAGTGTCTAACACATTTCAGGAAAATCCACCTGCTTTACAGTGACCACAAGACCTTTGATAATTTAATTTCCCTATTTCAAAGTTATTTATTACATGGGGGGGGGAATCCACAAAAAGGGGGTCACCATACAAACCGGGTGATTCTTCCTTTGCCTGGCAATTTGAGGTCATTTCATGTAGACATGTAGTAGGCTGAGGAGGCTAGGGCGGGGGTTTATTCTTCAAGAGAAGCTTATTAAAATGGGAAGCAGGTAAAGCAAATGAACACCTTCTCCCCTGCATGCTCTGATATGGTTGCAGCTAATAAGTGTCTTGCTGTGATCCCAAGACACAGCAAAAGAAGAAAGAGAAATCTCTTCAAGTGAATGCAGCGGATGGTATAAAAGACCTTCTAACAATCTAAGGCAAAGCTTTCATCCCCTGCAGGGTCACTGCTCGAAGGAAGTTGTTATGTATTCTCTTAATGCTTAAGTCATTCTTTTTTGTTCAGAAACATGGTCTTGGCAGAGCGGCAAGACAAGTGGAAAATGAGGTTTCCTTGCAGTCCAAATATAATGCACAATAAGTGAATGCCATTAGCTTGAAAACTCAGATTAGTGATGATGGAGTAGTGGGGAAAGACAGTTGCTTTAGAGCAATCTCTGGAATGCTTAACCATTATAGGTCACTGCAGTGGCTCCCTTCCATCATTAATACAGTCTCAACACCTAGCATCTAGGTCCTTTCATACAGAAGGACTGGAGTACAGGGCGTTTTCCACAATTGCTATCATGCAGCAGTACTGGCTAAGCCTACAGAAAGCAGGAGAGGTTACTAGAAGGAAGCAAGCAGAAATATAGCCATGGGGAATTATTACTACCATTATTAATCTTATACCAGTGAGAAGACAGCTTACAAGGCCTTGCTTCTATATGTTCCTGTTCCTACTGGAGATGCGCAGAATATAGCCTCTCTCAGTATTTCATGGTTGCAGCTTACCTCATTCTGACCACTTGTCTACAGGCAGCAAAAGCCCTTTCTATACCCGGCTTTTGTTCGTTTGGTTTTTTTGCACTCTGGTTTGCTGCGCAGATGTAGCTATTCCTGTGCAAGCCCTCAGTGCTGATGGCCTGCACCAGGCTGACACTAGGTTCATTCTGACACTAGCTTGCCTAATAGGTCACTGCCAGCCCCATTTTGTTCCAGCGTAAACTGTCTATATGTTCGGCTTTTCACATCATCAGTGTAGTCACACCCTTGTGAATTTCCCTAATGTAGGCAAACCCTGAATTCAGATTAGCTTTTCTGGCAACCCACTGTGGTAGTGCCAAATTTATTCTATCAAGCAAATTAAAATGAAGTATTACTGCTGTAGTGGGTGTCTGAGACATTGGGCTATGCTGGCATCTGCATCCCTGGTCCCCTGCCAAAATACGCAGCACCAACATGTGCCTTTGGTATAAGGTCACTGAGGGAGGAGGCTCAGGGTAGAACATCACTTGCTGGTGTACTAACTCCACCTGCCTTCCCTTTCCAGCAGGAAGCACTGACTGGTCTTTATGTAACATAGGTTGATATCATGGTATCACGTAGGATATAGATACTGAGATTAGAATTGGTAAATCTTCCAGGGCACGTGTCTCTCAGCTGCAATATGCAATCATGTTAGGCCGGTGGTATGTACCCAGCAACTTTTAGTTTGGATAACGTGATGTTTTCAAAGCCATTGTGCCCATTTGCTAACAGGTAACTAGGTGCTTCGTTTTGCTTTTGCTTTGTGCAGTCACAGCACTATGTGCTAACCCAAGTAAAAAATCCCTGCCTTGTTTGTGAACTAGTAACCAACATGTGCGTGTGTGTTTTGTTGCTTCCCTATTCCTTATTGTCTGAGCAAAGTGCTTTGCATTGCAGCACTGTGCTGTGAGACTGGGCATTTTCTTTCTTTCCAGTTCAGCTTGGCTGTTTATCTGATTTGCATGAGGGATTGCTTGCCCCTTCCTTCCTCCATGAGGCCAGGCATATCGACACAGTTCTTTGTGTACTGCTTTCTGAAACCTTGTTTTTTCCTTTTCTGCAGGCTTGCAGAAAGCAGTGATTGTTCAGGATTTTAAAGCACCCGTTTTTTTTAATGGAGCCAGTTGTGAAAAGTGATGGGAATACAAACTGGGGCTCACAAGAAGTGGGTTCTAATCCCTATCCTGCCACTGGCTTGCTTCATGACTGCTGCTTGGTAGACACAGGATAAGGGTGCTCTCTCAAATTTGCAAGGTGCTGTGAGAACTATGGAGCAACTTGCTGCATATTTGCAAAGTCTTACTGCTAGTACTATTACTCAGCAAAGTAGCTGTTGCACTTCGCTCTTCTAATCACCAATTTTAAGCCATGAAAGCTAATTTTGACAACTGCTTGCAGTGAAAAAATCTTTCCCT
>NW_005842249.1:1591559-1595564 GCF_000455745.1 Alligator sinensis
CCAGTGAACGTTATTAATAAAACTTTTATGTTCCATTAACTGTGTCCACAAGTCACAATTTGCATACATGACATCATCACCTCTTGAGCAATGTCACCTTCCTATGCCAAGTGTATCAGATAGACAGGATTTTAAAAGTTTTTGTTTTCCCCCTGAAAAAAAAAATGTTTCTTTTGAATGGTTTTGGTTTTCCATTGGAAACTTTCTGTAAACTGAAATGTTTCTCCCGGCTTTCCATACCAAACAATTTTGTTTTACGAAAACAAGATCGATAAAAACAAAATAAAAATGACATAGCTCTTGGGGGAAAATAATTTTTGCCAAAACTTTTTTTTGTTTTTTTGGTTGGACAACATTTCAGTCCAAACATCCTGACCAGGTCTACTGTCATGTTTTTGCAGATAAATTCTACCCTGAAGGTTCCCACCTAATCCCAATAATAATCATTAGTACTTTGTGAAATGGTTTCACTCATTCAGTGCCTTGATAGCTAGAGGGGAGGAAGGTGCAATTGTGGTTATTTAAATTGTGTTGAGTATCTAATGTTAGACTGATACATTCCTGTGATATAAATGTATTAAATTAAACTACCATTATTTAATACTAGTGCAGATACCTTGCCACATTAAATTATTTGCTAAACAGCCCTTCCCTCTTCTTAAACACTGGTGCTTAGAGGATTATTGAAGCTATGTTTCAAACAGTCATTCATATTTTTGTACCAGGTCCCAATAACATGTTATGCTAACAGAAGACAAGAGGCAATAATAGTTTTATTCAGCCAGGTCTGAATATGCCTCTAATAGCTGTGCAATAGGCTTATCTAGGCTGACTAAGTGGCCTCTTTTCATGTCTGTTCAATTAGAGATAATAGTTGAAGGCATTAATCACACATATTTTCAACAAAACTTTCTTCGGTTAAAGACACCCTGCAAATGATGTGGTCCAATGCACATCCGCCTATTTGCGTTGCTATGGCTATACTGGGCTTGATCTGAAAGACGGGATACAATCAGAACTGAGACAATGAGTGGATTTTCATATTTAATGGGGTGGGTTTTCAGCTTGGCACAGCAAACTCAATGGCAATGACCCTAGCTTGACCTTGCATTTTTTCCTCACTGGTACAACCTGTGGGAGGAAGGGACTAGTCCCAGAAATCTTGGGAGCATGCCTGACAGTCAAAATAAAAATGAAGAGAGCTTTTCTCAACTGCTCTATTCATTACAAAGTAGATTAGGTGGTTATAACTGATGTGGGACCGTCCCTCACTATTGATTCATCTCTGGCTCTTGGGATTCCCCCTCCACCCCCCCCTATTATTTGATCAATTTAAAACTGAAATTTGTTTAACCTAGTCAGCAAAGTGTGGGTGATTATTGCTTCTTAACACGTGAGTGATCACAACCAAGGTACCCTCTTAACTCCTACACTACCTCTTAGCACAAGTCTGGTGGCACGGTGATACCAGCTGGCCTTTCCAAAGGAGTCCAAGGGAATTCAGTACCCAAACTTTATGGAATTTCAGCATAAATTGGTTAGCTAATTCCCTTATGCTTCTTTGATTTACAGCCAGGTAAGCTAACATAAGCAAAGGTGCATAAGGATGAATTTTATCTTCAGCATTGGCAATTATGGTCAAGACACCAAGAAGATATAAGCATAAAGTAAACTTTCCCTAATTGTGATTGTCAGTCCCTTTGGGTCCCCCACTAGGAAAATCCTGATTTTTGGAAGCACTGAGTAAAATCGGTAGACATTTTATGTTAGTCATCAAGAAACTGAGGGACCCAAAGCTAGTGGATGCCAGGGGGAGTGAAGGGGGGGGGGTAGGGGGCGGCCTTAACTTTTCTGCTCCTCAGCTCAGATGCAAATATAATTAATAATGATTATAAATACCACCAACCCATGTCATCCGATTGCCACACAAAAAACTCTTATGAACCTCTAATAAAAGGTGCCAGGTAAGGGTATACGAAAAGCCACTTCAAGTCAATATAAACAATTCTAATAATTTCAGTGAGCTTCAGTTCAGATCCTCTCTCTCCAACATTATTAGTAATGAATGGATGACTGTTATTATCCAGAATTCATTACAGTTACAATCTTATCTAAGCACTGGTATGTCTTTGAACAGTATAAAAATAAGGTCATGATTGAACTGCTCAGAATTCTCCAGGTCCAGTGGCTCTCACAGCCTTTTCATAAATACTACTCCGAAAGTTGGGAACCCCAGAGCTTTCTGGGTCTGTGGTCCTGGGGAGCAGGGCCTTCACCCTGGCTATAGCTGGGGCTCAGCTGCCAGCTATACAGAATAGATCCTGGAAGCCATGAGTGCCATCAGCCAAGGTCCTCGGGGCCTTCAGGCTGCCTGTTACAAAACTTGGACACCTAAGTGCTCCCACCTCAGTCATTTATTAGGCTTCTGCCCTCTTTCAGTCTGGCCAATGGAAAAGCATCTTTTTTGTCTACTGATACTTTTTGTTTGAAATGTATGAATTTCCTAGGAAACAAAACCCCTGAGTTCTGATAGCCTGTAGTTATAAACCCTTCCACACAGTCCAAGTTTTCATTTTATTAACAGAAAATTCAGCTATTAACTGCAGAAGAGACCAGACTGCCTGCCATCAAAGGTGCAAATCAGATTTTTGAGTCTGATCCAAAGCAATTGATGTCAAAGGAAAGAATCCCATTGGCTTCAAAATGGTTTTGGAATAGGCCCGTAGGCAGCAATTTCCAGATTCACACAGCTCTTTATAATTAATTCCCATCATTCATTACTATAGAAAGGATCATTGGAGCTGTATTCATTCAGCTGCAGTAGAGGCAATTAGTTATGTCTCTGTTAATGGTAGACTCTAGCAAACTGAGCTGCAAAGAACTCCAAAATCCTTTGAGCATCCAAGTTTCCCGTGACAGGATAAGGAAAGCCACTGGTACCTATACATTGCACTTACCATTTCTGCTGGACAAAGCCTTTTTTTGTTTAAGCACTGTAGGGCAGCAAGAGGATGAGTTGACACTAACGGAGAACATTCTGAAGACAAAGTGACTGAGGGGTTGGGGGAGGGGAGAAGTGGGCAACTTTGAGTGAAATCCTTGGGAACTTCCTGCAAGTTTCTTTGTTGGAAGATGAAATCTGACAGAGCAGTGCAGAATGTGACCTTTATTTGGAAAGGATCTGTCATAGGCTGTCACCCATCACATAAGAAATTATAAACACTCTGTACCAAACATTAGCTGAGCTTCCAGCAAGAGCACACATTGATAGCAAGTTGCAATTGCATCCTATATTAATTCCTGTCACTAGGTCAGAACCTCATGAATTACATGAGTCCCTTCCATCCTTAGCCCCGAAGCAGTTCCATATTTATTTTTTAAAGCACACCTTCAAGGCAATATATATTGCCATGAAGGTGTGCTTTAAAAAACAAATATGAAACTGCTTCCATTGACATGAATTATATATATATTTCTTGTTATTTTTGTTTTAAGCAGTTATTTAACCAGCTGTGGCTGTGGAGAAGGCAGTGGTTAAAACTCCAAAAGGACAACAGTGGCCACTGTCATGAGTTTTTCAGGACTCCCATGATATTTGGTGTTAGCTGCTCCAGGAGTTCTGTGATTATGGGTAAAAAATGTCAACTCTCAATGGGAAAAAAAACAAAACTTTTTTAGGTGGTCGCAGAAAAAGAAACACACTTGAAGCATGAGCACAAACTAAATCCAAATGTCTTTTTCCACCTAAAATGAGATTAAGTCAATCTCATTAAATTGATTAGAGCTAGCCCAGTTTGTTAATTTTAATTGTAAGGTTTTTTGTCTCAGTTAACATCAATTTGTCAAAACCAAAACCTTGCACACACAGGTGGATGGATCCAGGGGTGTGCACTTGCACCACCCTTTGATTCCTGGTCCACCCAAAGTTTAAAACCAACTGCTTGGCAGTGGCAGGAGGGAGTGTTGAGGGAGTCAATTGACTTCATGGCTCATTTTAATCTACTC
>NW_005842249.1:1595574-1599577 GCF_000455745.1 Alligator sinensis
CTTCTAAACTCTTCATTCCACAGTTATTAATGATCCCCACCCCCTTTTGAATGGTCTTGATGTTCCACCAATCAAGCTATCCTTTGCTCTGCAATTCTGCTTTCTGTTAGCTGTTCCTGGTAATAAAGTTACTATTTCACAGCCCTGTGGATTCATTCCAGTTAAGATATTCCTTTTTGCTTCAGCCTTAAACTGAATAATACAGCCCTAGGTGTCAAGCATATTCATGAAGCTTCTAGTTTATTTTTAACTAGAGAAAAATATTCATTCTTTTTAGGGCTGACAAATGATTAAGTAAAATAGTCACAATTAATCACAATTTTAAATGCACTGTTAAAAAATAATACCTCCCCCATACACCCAACTGCCTGGAGCCCATGCACCCTGTGGTTCCTCCCTACCACCACCACCACCAATGTATAGCCTCAGCCCCAACCCCAACCTGCCATCCACCCTCTCCAGACTCCCACCAACTGGAGCAGACCAGCCAGAACCTGCAAGCAAAGCCCTGACCCCAGCCTGCCCCGACCCCAGCCTGCCCCTGACCCCAGCCTCTCTCACCCACGCTGAGCAGCAGCAGGTGTTGGGAAGAAGCTGCTGCTCTGCGCAGGGGAAAAGCAGCCCCTCCCCCTCAGAGTGGCTGGACCTTTCTTGCTGTAGCCACCCAAAACGCCATGCCCAGGCTACCCTATGGTGCCTCTGCACTGCTACCGCTGCCCTGCTGGGCAGCCTGGAGGCAGTGGTGACAGTGCCACAGGGCAGCCTGGGCATGGGCTCTAGGCAGCTGCAGCAAGAAGGGCCTGGCAGCAGTGAGGAGGAGGGGCCACTTTTTCCCCACCCCCCCCATGCCAAGCAGCCGCTTCTGCCCAGCCGCTGCCAGCCCTATTTTGCCCTTCCCTGGTTAAAATGGGTGCAATTAATGCTCGTTAACAAAAAATAAATAAATAAATAAATTTTAAAAAAATCAATGCATTAATTTGTTTTTGCATGATGCACCTCTCCATCTACATCCCCCCATTCAAAACTTTAGATTCTTTCATACTTGCACATAAATATGCCTGTGCTGATGACACTTTCATCAAGAAATGGTTTCCTGCGTCCAGGATAGAATTTGTATTCAAAATCCAGAGTGACCAAACAATAGCCAACAATGGTGTTGATAGTACTCACAAGAGAGGGTTTCTCTCAGCCTACAAACAGATGGTGTCTTCAGAGCAGGATCAGCTATTGTGTGATGTGTCCCAGCACAGTTGATCTGCTTCACTGGAGCTTATAAACATTGCTGAGGCTCTTGTCCCACAACGTCAGGTCCCTGTTGTTTCTGGGGCTTTGCAGGCCTGATTTTACAGCATAATGGTGCCATGCTCCGAGCTGGGGCATGAAAGCAATATATATTATGCACACCACAGGAATCTGCTGCAACCCTATGATGCATGTCTTCAAGTGGGGCATGAATGACTGGTGCCTCCTGAATCTGGGGAGGGCACTCGCAGAAGCCACCACTGCTGGCGGCCCTGTCAGAGGAGGCACCAGCCCTACTGACAGCATTAGTGTTGGCCATTGGGGGGGCACCAGCCCCATCAGGAGAGGCATGTGCACCTCCATGCACCCCCTACCAGTCGCCTATGAAGTGAGGGGCCCATGTAGGGTTCTCCTATTTGCAGACACACCCCAAGTTGTAACACAGCACCTTGCTATGCACACCATGGTAATTTCCTGTAGGGAGTATTCCTATGGTTCATGATAACTGATAAGTAAACAGATATCCTTCCATTAGTTATAGCAACATTTTTGGGCACTTGGAGCATGTCAAGGGGCTAGGATGCCTGCTAGCAATTTATACCGCCATACACATTTTTATAGTGGCAGAAGGGCAACATCTCTTTGCACCTGCAGTCTAACCTGTTGTAACTGTTATACTTTTATGCAAATAAAAATCCATTGGTCCAGAGAGAGACTGACACAGTGGGGAAGATCCACATTCAAGTCCCTTCTCGGAATTAGGCAAAGCAGAGGCTTGAACCGAAGTCTCTTGCATTACAGGGGAGGGATGTGTGGGACAGAGGCAGGGGAGGAGCACAGCTGTCTCTCTCCCTCACCCTTACCCCCAAACAAAATATCTGAAAGGTCTTCTTTTCATTCCAGTGGAGAACAGAATGTTTTTATGAAAGCCTGAACATTTTATCAAGATGGAGAAAGAGTTTTTAAAACATTTATAGTCCTGACTAACGATTTTACAAACAGTTTCAAGTGTAATTGTATTTCCATTTGTAACTACTGTTTTCAAATGCTTATAGCTTGGTGAAACATGCCACAATTTCACTAAAGTTTTCCAGATTTTAATTTTTCAGCAAGGTAAAGTATTCCTCTAAGCTGTAAACTCATTCATGCAGGAACGTTCTTTGTCCTGCATTTGTACATCCCCCAACACAATGGAGCTCCTGTCCAGGACCGGGCTCCCAAGTACAATAGTGAAGGGAATGTTTAATAATATTTTTTACTTAAGGCATGTTGAAAACAGAAGACTTCTCCAAGGGGTAAACACCCTATTTAGCAGGGGGAGCAGCCCTAAATGTGGCACACATTGATCCTTTTTGGTAAAATAGCAATGAGCCTTTTTATAAAATTGCACATATGTGCATGGCATCTTGCTATCTTATAGCCTATAAAACAGGCAGTACTGAATAAGGAACAGGTGTGGAACTGGACTGAGTCTCTCACAGATAAATTATCGCCTTAAGAGGGGAAATAAACTGATCTGCATTGGCCTTTGCTGTTGGTACTATTAACTTTCTCTGAATGCCAATCCAGCTGTGTTGGCTGGTGTGTTAGAAGGTGGATATAATGTTGCAGCCACCCCATGACCACCTATATGTGAAGGTGTTTTACCCTCTGATGGTACTCCTCTCCGACATAGGCAGCAGTGAGTAAATTATACAGGTCCTTCCAAATGAATGACAACATAATTTTTAGGCCTGTGCTAAGCAGCTAGTATTCACTTTGGATTTTGGCTGATTCAGGAGACAGTAATTTGATTTGGTGATTCAAATCACAGTCCCACATTTGCCTGGATCCGATTCGGAGATTCGGCTGCCAGGCCCATCTCCCCCCTGTCCGAATCAAAGCTCTCTGAATCTTTTCCAAAGATTTCGATTTGGATTTGGAGATTCAGCCACCAAATTGGGTCAAATCTTCTCCGAATTGAATTACCACCCGAAGCTTTGCACAGCCCTAATAATTTTATTATTCCCACACCATCACAATCTCTTTGCACAACACAAACTATTTGATGAACCTTATAGATAGTTTTAAATCATTATTTCACTGGGCATTAGGGCTGTGCAAAACACCATCATTTCGTTTCAACATCCGCTTTGCCGTTTCAAAGGGAGAGTGTTTCATTTTTTCATTTCATTTAGTTTTAAAGCGCTGTCCTGTTTCATTTTGTAGAAACTGTTTCACTGTTTCAACTCATTTCTATCTTCTGCCCATAGGCTATAATGGGAAATCATGAAAAGGCATAAAATGTTGCCCTTTCTTGCCCAATTCAGATACAGAATGCAAGGATGGTAGCCCCTTCTGAGGGCATGAAGCCTGCCAAGTGTCAAGGAGATAGATGCAGAGGTTCCTCAGAAACTGCACCTCAAAATCTTGAAAGCAAAATCTCTCAGCAGTGGCATCCTCCTGTCATCCAGCACACAGATCTGGGTGCTTGCACCCCCACGAGGGCTGCAGGCCTGTGCCAGACTCCTCCCAGGGGTGCAGGCTCCCAGATCTGTGCCAGATGACAGGAGGCTACCACTGCCACTGCCATCTGTGACTGGCACTTGGCCCAACCCACACTCAGCACTGGTGAAGACAGATGCTGTTGCTGGTCCCAGGCAGCAGCAGCAGCCTCCTGTCATCTGGCGCAGATCTGGGGGCCCGCACCCCTGGAAGATCTGCACCAGATGACAAGAGGCTGCTGCTGCTGCCTGGGGCCAGGGCCGGGGGCGCCCCCGGG
>NW_005842249.1:1599657-1602243 GCF_000455745.1 Alligator sinensis
GGCGGGCAGAGCTGGTGCTGTGCTCCACCTCCTGCCACTGAGCTGAGCTCGATGTGGTTGGTGGAGCCAACTGGAGTGCAGCCCGGCAGCAGGAGGCAGGCAAAGCCAGCGCTGTGCTCCAATCAGTTCCACCAAAGTGCGCCCCAGAGGTGGGAGATGGCAAGAGCCAGGGCTGCGTTCCCTGCCAGGCTGAGCTACATGGGGCGGCAGAGCTGCTCAGAGCATAGCCTTGGCTCTCCCCTGCCTCCCACCACTGGGCTGCTTCGAAACTCAAAACATTTTGAAAGTTCCAAAACATTTCAAGCGCCCTCATTTAGTTTTGAAGATGTTTTGATGCTTTGTTTTGTTTTGATTTCATTGTTTTGAGCTTGAAACACTTCGAAACAGCTTCAGAATGAAACATTCGGCAAAATTTCACACAGCCGTACTGGGCACATTTGAATCTTTCTGCGTGGAGAAGCACAGAGATTATCAGAGCACGCAAGGAGATTTAGACAACTTTTCCCTTTACAGGGAAGGCCTGTGTTTAAATCCTCTGAAATGTTTTGAGAATCTCATGAGTCCAACTATGGAAACCTCAGAGAGAGAAAAAACCCCCAAATACAAAACAACAAAAACAAAAAATCAAAGCTATCAACATAAAAATTCCTCTAAAATAGTTTTTCAATGCATAGGAATGCTGCACAATGTGCTTCTTCAGTGGTATCCCAGCAGCAGACTATGCATACCTCCTCCTCTTCTTTTGTTTTTGTTCCTTTCCCATCTGGGTTTCTGTCCTGTCATCTTTTCAGCCAGTCTGCCCTGTGATGGCACCATGATAAAAACAACCGTGTCTAATCTAAAGTCCAGCTTCAGGTAGCTGTAGCAGTGGAGAAAAATGCTTCCCAAACCAGATTCACCCATAGAAACTAAAGAACATAAAATTCCTAACAGGTTAGCTAGAGTGAAGAGGAGAAAATACCCACACCTGTATTAGAGAAAATAAAAATATAGGAGGAATATAGACACGTATGCTTTTGGGTATGTGCCATTCTCTGACTAATGGAGTTAGGAATATTCAGGTTAATTCAAATTTGCTTACAAGACTGAGCAGCCAAGAATAAAATATCCCTAGGCCCAGAAGAAGAGCAAGTAAGAGTCAACTTGACTTAGTGGCCCAGTGAAGTGGGTTCTACCCTGGGAGGCAGGGACCTCTGGGTTCTGAACCCTGCTTTTTGCTACTCAGGGGATCTACTTACAGTTGAAGGCCATCTATTGAATGAATGGGAGAGTGACATGCTTCACTGGAGGTGCAGACAGAAGAACAGCAGCCCATTGTAACTCATGGCACTTTGCAGGAAGTGCCATGAGTTATAATGATCACCTGGACCCAACAGACATTCTCTGTTGGGTCCTGGGGGCTGGGAGACTAAGCTGCTATTTAAATCAGCTGCAAGCCTGCAGCCACTCTTCTCTAGCAATGCCTCTCCCTCCTCCAAGCCCCACTGCTGTTTTTAGTGCTGTTTCAACTGGGGGGGCGGGGGGGGAGGTTCCCAATACATCCACCCCACCTTCCAGAGCTAGCTGAAAACCCCCTGACCAAACTCCCTCTACTACCTTCCCCATCTCCCATTCTGAAGACAGGGCCAGGAGCAGGGCTGAACTATATCAGCGCAGCCTTCTTCCTGGTGCATGCAGACAGAAATTATTGAGGGCGCTCCGTTTTGGAGCATCTTCATTTGACCACTCATGCAATGCAATGAGATTGTCGTGGAATCGGGCCCTTTTAAAGTGCTCTGCAGCTGTGCACTTGTGTTTGGTCATGGCTGCAGAGTGTTTTCAGGGGCCAGATTGGGAGAAAATTACCACTTCTGTCTGCACCTTGGAAGAAAGGATGGTTCTCCTGAAATATCGCTCTACTTCTCGGACAACTGCAAGTTAAAGACCTCTCTAGGTGGACTAAAACCTAGGGCAGAATTTCCATTCAGGGGTATATTTTGGTATTTCAACATTTATTTTCAGCACAAATTGGGACAAAAGTCGTAATGTTGATTTGGGCTCCCCCCTCCCCCCCCAAACCCTTAGCATGAAGAATCCCAGATTCAACCTGAAATTTTCAGGTTGGAAATAGCAAAAGGCTTCAAGCTAATTTGACACTAAACTGAATTTATCTGTGAGGCCATAATGCCTCATGGGAGGTTTACTTCAAGAACCACTTTTTCTTGCTCTATGTGGACCAGACTCCTTGGTCAGACTACAGGTCTCACACCATACACTTATAGTTACAGAGGAGACTGCAGTGCACCATAAGACATGTAGCACAGCAAAAGGACCTAGACCTTAAAAGAGAATGAGGACACGAGGTTTATGAACTACAATTTCCTTGAGACACTGGAGCACCTAAGGCAGATGCAATTAATGTTAAACTAATTTGAAATGCAATATTTTGCTTTAATTGAAAATATATTAGTATGTTGAGTCAGGTCTAAATGGCCCAAAAAGGATTTTTTTTTTCAATTTTATATAAAAGCAATCAAAAAACTTCTGCAAAATCAAAAAATTCCCTGAGGAAAATTTTAAATTTTCCAGGAGTCAAATTTCCTGCTG
>NW_005842249.1:1602253-1623416 GCF_000455745.1 Alligator sinensis
ACAAAAAACAAAAAAATCATATAAGATTCCCAACTTGTTTCTTAAATAATTCTGCTTTGTCACAAATACCTCAAAAAGATGTACGATAACACATTATACATTTTTACATGCTACTTCACTTTACAATTTTTAGAAGGTAGCTGACTGTGTGTGGGTATAAAGTTTCCATCCACGAGGCTAATTTTGTGGAATCAGGGATAAATAAGTGCTTTTGTGCATTTTGGCTTATTTTGTTACCACGATCAGAGGCTTAAGGTGAATGGAGGATTCAAATCTCTTAAGTGGCTTTGAATTCTCACCCTTTGCTCTTTTGTCTGATTGCAGTAGTATAGGTCTGTACATTTGTGGCCAAATTTTAAAACATACTCAGCATTTAGCAGCTCCTACTTAGAACAGTGGAGAAATTTCCTCTCATTCTCTCCTGCTGAGCACAATGGTAATTGCAATTGTAATTGTATTTGGCTGCATAGGAGGTTTTGAAACTCTGACTCTTTATATGGAAATATTTAATAATGGATGATATATTTAAATATTGCAAAGCCCTGCTCCCCATTCTCTCTCTAGTGTACCTTGAACTTCATATACCTATGTAGGAGGGTCTAAACACCTCAATCAGGAACTGTCTTTGATTTTGGCTGAGGACACAATTGAATTTGACTTCCGCACCCCCAAATGTGTGCCCTACCACACGCGTGGGGTTGAATGAACCATTTCATTCAACATGGGGCATTTTGGGTTTTTTTTGGTGAGAAACACTTAAATATTGATATATACATTTTGTTCAATTGGCTTGGCAGGCAAACCTGAAAAATCTATTACTTGCAAAGTCCTAGAAGAGGCAGCCCCTAATCTTGTGTCAGTAAATGCTGTTGCCATGAGCAGCAAGTATGTTTGACTGACACTTAAACCAATGCCTTTCAGAATAACTTAAAAAGCTCAGGGTTTGGGGGGTTTGTTTTGTTTTTTTGGTTTTGTTTTGTTTTGTTTTCCAGGGAACTTTTCTTTTATCCTCGTTTACACCCAGTGATTCCTCTCTGCAGTACATTAGCTGAAAATCCACTTGTTTAATTAAGCTTTGTGCTGTAAGCCCTCTGTTCATTTGCTTTAATAGTCTTAGACATGCAAGTACAGTCTCTGCAGGTTTTTACCTTAAGTGTCAGCAGGTTACTGATTTCTTAACTAAATTACTAGATGCAGTGGATTTAGCAAGGAGCTAGTCAGGCCAAGTTAAAGGTGATAAATTGCAACCAAGTATATCTATGAATCATATAATGCAACATTTTTTTAAAAGTCAAGTAAGAAAGCAATGCTAAATTTCATGTATGTGGTTCCACTACATGCAGGCAAGGCAGAGGCATTGCAAAATCATACACAAACAGGGCCAGAAAGGCGCTCCAGAGGTCATCTTGTCTAACCTTCTCCTCAAGGTAGGATCATTCCTGCCTGAACTATTTCAGGTAAGCATTCAGCTTCGAATGGTTTTCAGGAAGGAAAGTCTATATCTCCACTTCAGTAACCCTTTTCAGGAACGAACTGCCTCATATCCACTCCTGTAGCCAAATGGAGGAGAATGATGCATGCTCTTAACAGCCCCACTTCCTCCTTCCCACCCTAAAATAAGTGACATAATTAAACAATGCAGCAGTTTACATTATCATCACCATATTTCAGAGTTAACTGGTTAGCTGAGGTCACATTGTCTTGCAGATGTTTATTCAGGATGCTTACCAATTCAATTACTGATAATATTGCCTTAGGATGCAACTCTTCTTGTCTTAGGAGTTATACAAATAAACAACACAGTCACATCCTAAAAACAGTTTCTTTGCTAAGCAGGCAGAGGCCTAGAGGAGTTTGCCCAGAGTCACACAGCAAATCAGTAGCCAAGGCAAGAATAGAACCAATATCTCATGGATTGCGAGAGATGTCACCACTGCACCCACTTATCCTGGCTTCACATATGGAAGGTTAGCCATGTAACTGCCAGAGCACCAGCTATCCATTTTCTCATTGTGGCAAAAAGCTACCAGTGTACACCTGCAGCTTCATTTACTCAAATATATTTTAACAATCAATGTTTACCAAGGTTTTCCTCCATTTTAATTAAAGCAGGTTTGACTTTTTTCATTATTCTGAATTCTAGAATTGCTTGAAAAAATAGCTGCTGGCATGTGATCATAATCTTCACTATTTTTCCCCACCTGGCTATCGTCTACCTCAGTGCTTCTTAATATTTTTAGACTCAAGGCACCCGTTAGAAAATTTCCACTCTTAGCTTTCACTCAGTTTTTGACAATGGAAAAATAATAGAGCAATACTTCTGTTGGAAAGAACTCACAGGCTGCTTACAGACATGGGGGAAAAAATAAAACAAAACAACACTTCACTTTCAGCTCAGCATGGTCCCACGCCAAGCACAGCACATTGCCCACAAGAAGCATTGAGTCAGTTGACCCAGCTCATCCACTATCATAGCTCACATGATTCAGTGTGGCTTTTTGGTTCTTTTATGCAATAGCTAATTGCATCCGTTTTGTTTTGTTTTTTCCACATCTGTCAGCGCCCCTAAAGACCACATCATATCAGAATAGCTTTAGCACTATGGATTCCTATTTGAAATCTCTGGGTTTAAACTTGATTCATATTTGCACACCTAATATTCCTAACATTTGTGTGGCACCCTTGAAAGGATGTAAAGACATCCCACGGTCCCATGACACTCTGGTTTAGAATCACTGGAATAACATCTGGTGCATCCAACTGGTCCAAGACATGCTTGATATGGATTTAAAAAACATCAAATCATTGAGAATTTTTCATATCTCTTCAAAATCTGTATCCTCGCTCTACTTTATTTGATTATTTAAGCATTTTTAAATCTAGTGCCTCAGAAATAGAACAAATGAATGATCACACAGATGCTTGCGTTCAATGCCCCATATTATAAATATTCTTCCATCATCTCTAATAAACCTCATTTTGAACTAGCAGACATATTAAGAGAATTTTCACTGGAACTTAAGCTATGACTAAACAAAATTATATCCAACAAATCATAATGGACAAGACAGACAAACACAGATAAGAGAGCACACAACAAACCAGTCAACATTGATTAGGAGCTTGGCCAAATATATTTGCAGTGGAGAATTAATGAAAACAGAGAACAAAAATAACTTATTTCAGTGCTATGGGTTATCACACATTATGCTTTTTAATAATGCTTTTGAAATGTATACCATAGTACACAGTGAAAATAATGGCATGTCTATGGCATTAGAAAAGTAAAAAGGCATATTCATTCATTCTTTTGGAAATCAATGCAGGATTATTCCGTAAAATATTTCATCCTGTCTATTTTTAGAAGGTTCAAGTACAACCGATTAGAATTAGTACATATTTTCGATTTTCTAATATTGATGGAAAAACAGGACGTAAAGAAGGTTTTGGTTATTCATCAAAAACGTAAAAATATAAAAAACCTGAGTATTTTTTTAATAAACTTCAATTTTGTGGAGCCCCCACTCCCTCAGTCACAAAAACTCTGAATTGTAGATGGTCATTCCACTCTTAAAATGCTCTGGTTAGCTAAAGAAATCCCATCACTACCACCAGATCTCCTTTCTGCAGAGGATGTAGTTGTGGCTCAAAGAGGGTTTGCACTAGGGCTGTGTGAAATTTTGGCAGCTGTTTTGTTTCAGAGGTGTTTCGGGCCATTTTGGTGCCTGAAACACCAAATCTGAAATCAAAACAGAAAGCTCTGAAACAGCTCCAAAACAAAACAGAAAACTCCAAAACATTTCTGAAACGTTTTGGAGAATTTTGGAGTTTCGGAGTTGAGCTTTCAGGGAAACAAAAACTAAGAAGAGGGAGGGGGAAGAGGGCGGGAAAGACTGCTCTGATATTGAAATCTAGCTCCCCGTTCGATTCCCCAGTTCAGAGTTCAATTCCCCCAGCTCTTCCTGCGGGGCACGGGCCCCCAGACCTGCATGCAAGGTTTCAACAGGTTGCTGCTGCAGGCTGGGGCCAGCACCAGGAAGACTGCAGTGCTGCTGCTGGTCCCAGTCTGCAGTGGCCCCTTGCTAAAACCCTGTGCGCAGATCTGGGGGCCTGTGCCCCGTGGGAAAAGCTGGAGAAGAGATCAGAGAGCTGGGGAATCGAACCAGGAGCTGGGGGAATGTTCAGGTCCCTGAACATTCCCCCAGTTCGATTCCTCGGCTCCCCATCTTTCCCCTAGAAATTCAAGGATGCCTTGAAGGCCAATCTGAAGAAATGCAATACTAACATCAATACCTGGAACACTCAAGCACTGAATTATCCCCTGTAGCACCATGTTGTACATCAAGGCATTGATCATTTTGAGCACACTCGCCTCACTATGGAGGCAGCTAGATAAGAGAGACAAAAAGAAAGATCTGTGACCCATCACCACTAGGATCTATTCCTTCCTCCCAAAACTATCTGCCACATCTGCAATCCAACACACGGATCTCAGACTGGCCTCCCCAGTCATCCATGGACTCACTAATAACTTCCCTCTTACTGGAACACTGTCATCCTCATACTGAGGGGCTTCCAACAACAGATTAGGGAAATCTCCCTAAGCACCCATATGCATCTTTTATCCTTTAGTCCCAAAAGGACTCACAGCAGCTTTAACTACTCCTTCTCCTCACTCCCCCAAGAACTACCTTCTGTCTTAGATTCTGGAGAGGGACTTTATCTCTTTCAGCGGATGGAGCACACTTGAAGTCACACACAGGTAAAGCAGGCAGCTTTTAAAACAAAAACAACCTCTGTTGGTCAGCAGCAACATAGCTGGCAGAGTCCTTCAACCCTTGAACCTCAGCAGTCAAATGCCCTGAATAAGGAGCAGCACATATCTTTGCAGCAGTTCATATCTTCACACAGCAGGGCAGAGAGAATGGAGTGTGACTCCCATACCTCTTCTATGACCTTAGGGGGCACAGCCACACATGGGGGCATGTGCACTTGTAGCAGCTCAAATAGCAGCAGCACAAATTTGTGTTGGAGATTTGTGCCTCAGCACATGTGCCTGAACATTCACTTGTGCCTGAACATTCACTTTGGTGTGGGGCAAATTGTGCCACTTGGGGCAAACTGACCCTGCCCAGCTTCTCCTGGATCTTCAGCCAGCGGGAGCTAGAGGCTGGGGCAGCACCTGTAGTATAAAAAGCCCTGGTGAGCAGCTCAGGCCTACTTGCCTTCAGGAATTTGAGGCTCGGCCAGTAAGAATGTGCAGACACTAGCCCCTGAAGCAGCCCTAACCTAGCACCCTCTGCCCACTGCAGCAGTCTAGCAGTGGGGGCTGCTGCTTGTTTATGACCTGCTGCCACCTGCAACAGCATCCACCCCCTTGGACCTGCAGTCCCATGGCTGAACGCTTGCCAGACCCAGACAGGAACCTCATGGCCACCTGGGCTCTGGTATGGGCACTGCACCAGAGTCACCTGCACCTCTGACCCAGCTGGCAGTGTGCAGTGGCTGCACAGTTGGCCTTCGGGTGACACTGCTGTCATGACTACTGGTGTCCCTGCTCTACCATCTGGGCAGCTGTTGCCCAGAAGATGTGCTCCTTGAGGTGGCCTGCTTTGAACTGTTGAGGCATCTCCTCCTGGCCCCAAATGGCCCCAAATGGGCCAAAGGTCAGCCACTTCATTTGCCCTTCAGCTGGGTCCCCGGTGCAGGCTCCTCTGCTCGGGTCCCACCACTTGCCACACCAGCAGGGATCCTGGGTGTCCCTGTTTAAAAATTGCAAATTCTCCGATAAAAAACCCCCAAATTCTCTTATTAAAATACTCAAAGTCTGTGTTCCATGATTAAAATGAAATGTCGCTATATAGAGATCAGTTTAGCAACGTTTTATTGATATATTTACAAATTTAAAGCAATTTGGAAGCCTACTAGTGCCACTATCACCATAAGAAAACAAATTCTATTTATCTATACACATTGGCATTTGCTTTTGGTTTTTTATTATAGAAAAATCAGAGCTGCCCCTATTCCCTTCACTCACCAGGATGTGGGGCACTGAGCAGCACTAATATGCCAGTGGCCTGTCTTTGCCCCTCCCAGCCCACAGCTTAACCACTGCCCCTCACTCCTGACCCGCAGCCCCTGCCTGCCTGCACTAGCTCCCTCCTGGCCCTAGCTCCAACCCAGCACCAGGACAGAAGTTCAGCTGCAGCTGTCCCACCTGCTGCTTTTCTGCTACCTGTGCCCAGGCCCCAGAGATGCCCATGCCATTCCTATAAAGCCCTTGACTGGGACTCAGAGACTGGGCTGGGCAAGCCCTTTCCCTTCCAAGCCAGCCTCCACCTGCACAGGCTGCTGCAGGAGGCCAGAGGGGCTCTAACCTCATCTCTGGTGTCTTCTCCTAACCCGAGCTTTCCATCATCCCCAACACCCATCTGTCTCTCACACACACACACCGTTGCCACCTCCACCCCTCCCCACATCCCATCACTCCCTCCCCACAGTGGTTCCTGAGACCAGGAGTGCCCACAAGCCGGTACCCCATGTCCCAGCACCAGCGTGGGCACAGGGTAGGGCTGAAATGTGACAGTTGCCCCTGCAGCTGCAGCTCCCACTAGCAGGTCCTGTCCAGTCTGGCAGCTGGTCATGTAGGGTGCGAGATGTCTAGGGGTGTATATGGTTTGTCAGGGTGAGGTTTGTGGGAGCAGTGTGGGGTTTGTGGGGGTTGTGAGTGGATTCTTGGAGACTGTGGGGATGGGGGGAACTACTCAGGAGGGGTGGGTCCCCCCATCTGCCCTCCCCCCTGGGACAATGCACTGCCTCCCCCACCCCCGCAGCAGCGGCCATGGGGGGTGCTCATGTATGCTCCTGGCAGAGACCCCTGGCGGCGCAGGGCCACCTCAGACAGGCAGCTGCACATGGTGCTGACCTCGCTCAGTCCACATGTCCTCAGACAGAACCAGGCCAGCTCCTGCTGTCACTTGTGGCTTTTGGCACTGCACATGGGCTGCACACCCTTGGGCCAGACCAGGTCCTGCTTGCATGGAGCTGGCCCAGCCCAATGGTGTGCGGAGCACGTGGAGGCAGGACTCAGTCCACCCAGGCAGGGCCAAAGGCATGCAGCCCCTGAGTGCAGTGCCAGAAGCAGCGGGTGACCCTAGGAGCTGGCCCAGTTCTGGTCCACGCACCCTTGGACAGGCCAGTGCCTTGTGCAGGTGGCCCCATCCACTGGGTGTCTCTGCCAGGAGTGGGAATAAGTGGCCCAACAGGCACTACTGCTGCTGCTGCCGCCATGGGGGCAGGCAGAGGATCCACCCCTCCTGAGCAGCCCCCACCCCCCACCTCACCTGCACATCTCTACTTACCTGGGACAGCGCTTAGGTCTGAGACACCGCTGCAGCCTTTCCCTGCTCCTATTTGTCCCAGCATGCTGAGGCAGCATGCTGGAGCAGCAGGGGAAAGGAGCAAGCAAGACCCAGCTGCCGGTTTGCCCTCTTTGGAAGACCCAGCTGCCAGTTGCCTCAGAGCATGCTCCAGGAGCGTGCCCTGCACCACTTTTTCCCAGCAGGGTTTTTTTGTTTGCTTGGTTTTTTTGATACTGGGATTTCTCAGTATCAAAATTGGAGCTTGTGCTACAAATATGCAGCACAGGGAACATTCTTTCATTCTCAGCATGCCTCTTGAGGCATCTCAAACTGTTTTGAGGCACCACACCAGGCATGTGCTCACTTGCCTGGACCTGGCCAGGGAGCCTCAGGCACATAAGTAAGCAACAGGACAGGTTTCTCCTATCTGCCTGTATCAGGAAGCATCAAGCAGGTAACTCCTGCTCTTCTCCCAATGGTTGGTCTTATCATTTCAAGATGTCAGGACAGAAGGATGGGTGGCGGGGAAAAATATACATGGGTGAAAGAATACTGTGACAACCTAGCCCTCCATGATGTGACTAAATCTAACTGGGGAGGGATAGGGGAAGAGCACAAGCACAAGCATGTGAGAGAGAGATTTTTTAAAACCTTTATTATACAAATACTATTGCACAAATACAAATGGTGAAAGTTCAAAGGTGTGTGGCCCTCCCAGGGGCTGAGCATGAAACACTTGTGAGCAACAAAACACATCATGTCACTGCAGACTGAGATCCTCCTACCCCATGCCTCTTATGGGGTAACATGTAGAACCAAACATCTGTCTTCTACCTTAAAAAGTGCCCCCTCAATGGCTCATGTTTTGCTGCAAGGTGAAGTGTCCAAAATGAAATGTGACATGTGCCTGGACCAAGAAGCAGAAGATTCGGAGGGCATCGTGATCTGGCCTATCAGGAAGTTGGTCAGGCAAATCATGCTCCACTTGACCACTCGGTATGGGTTTGAGAAGATGTATACAGTCTTGGAAAAGCCCAAGTCCAACATGCCAAAGATGGTGCTGGGGGCAGCAAAGAGTGGCTGCAGCTGGGGGCAGTCCAGGAAGGCATGGAAAAGTCTCCTCCATCTCCTCCTTGCAGAAAGGGCATGCCACTGAGACTGCTGGGTCCAAATGGCAGACAGAGATGCCCATGGCCAGGGCCCTGTGCAGCAGCTGCCACTATAGGTTGCTGGTCCTCTTGTTGATGGGTAGCTTGTACACTGTGGACCAGGCTAGGTGTGTTCTTGTTGAACGTAAGGAAGGACAGCAACAAAGTGCTGGACCTGATGCTCTCATTGTTGCACACAGCTGGAGAAACAGGCAGTGACAGAGGGGGTCTGTCTAGCGAGCTGCCATCAGGGACGGCTTCTTGTGTATGGAGGTGGCATGAAGCAAAATGGACAGAGAGCAGGCCCAGCTCGTCAGCCAGGCTTTGACTGACAGCCAGGCAGACTGAGCCGAGTTGAAGAGGTGGGACCAAGAAACGACAGAAAGACTAACTGGGGAGGGAGAAGGATGCTGCCTGAACAGATTATTCTGTACATTGGCATGGATAATCCTGTACTCTTGTCTCAATTTTGCTGCCTCTGAGTGCTTGTGAGCCTCAAAGAATACAGCCCTTTTTGGCTCTGATCATGTCCCAAAAGTTGCTAAATTTCTTTCCTTCTTCACCCCAAGGTCTGCTCAGCATTTTGGCTCCCCAGACTTCTCTCTCCCACTGAGCTAACTCTGAGCATGGACAAGTGCATGTGGTGCATAATATTTTTTCTCCTGATGTATAACCTGTGTTGTTCTATGTGGATTCTTGTTCCCTGTTTTCTGGCTGCATTTCTGATCTCATTCTCCTTTGCATTACTCCTATATTCTAATTGGTGTTCACAGCCCCTTAGAATTGGGTCCCATGCAAAGCTGAGTAATGTTCTGTTTACTCCATCTTCCACATCATTAATGAAAATTGGCTGTAACACATCTCCCTGCAGCACCTGACTGGACATTTCCCTGATCCCCCCTCCCCCCCCCCACGCTTCAAACAGTACAGAACATGGCTGTTTGTCACTGCCTTGTATTTATGGCCAAGCAAATTTCAACCACCCTGATCATGATCCAAATCAATTTCAATTAATTTTTCAATTAAGATTTGTGAGCGCATGATAGCAAATGCATAATGCAGATCCAAGTCAACTGAAGTTGAGAATTAAACCAACTGCATCATCTTTGAATTGGTGCATCAGAATGGTGGCTCAAGCCCACTGGGTCTATGGTTCCTTTGACCCCTATGGGTGTGTCCAGACAAGCCCTCACATGCCTCTTGCAGCATCTCAAACCCCTTTGAGACAATGCAAGAGCCACGTACATGAACAGGAAAAGGTTTCCCTCGCTGCAAGCTTGGATATCCAGGGACAAAAAAAAAAAGCATCAGAATCACAGAGCATCTCTGTGATTGGCCCTCACCCTGGTGCTGAAGCATGCTGCCTGCCCTGCAGGGCAGGCAGAGTGCCAGCAGCAGGGATCCAGTGCCTGTAAGTACGGGGTGGGAGGGGCTGGAGGAGGGAGGAGGGGACTATGGGGGACACCCACTGGCCCCACCTGCTCCCCCAGCCTTGCCTTGCCCAGCCCCACCCCCCACCTACCTCCTGAGCCCCCCCAATCCCTTCCCTTCAGTCCTATGGAACTTTTTTTCAAATTTGTCTTTGTTTCTTAGTGCGAGCTGAAGTATGGATGGTAGATATGTTGATGTAGGTGTTTGTAAGACATTTGACCTAGGGCATGGTCATATGAACCTCTGGGGTATTCTCAGTTTACTCTGGAGAAGAAAAGTGGTGCAAACAGAATAGGGACAGACATTACATATAAACTGGTTTCAGTGATCAGAAACTGGTTTAAACCTGTAACAGAACAGATATTCAGTGCACATAAACCAGTCTGAAAATGGCTAAAACTGGTTTGAGATAAACCTGGTTGAATGTAGTCTCAGACTTAACTGATTTGGCTCAAACCGATTTATGCAATGCCTGTCCCAGGCCCCTGGCTGGTTTAAGTTAAACCAGACTCCCCCAGCATCCCAGCATGCTGTCTGGGCGGAGTGGGGCTCTCTGCTCCACAGCAGAGCTGGCCCCTCCTCTCTCCTCCCTGGCTGGAGCTCCGTTAGAGACTGCAGGCTGCTCTCTCCCTTCCCCCTCACCACTCCCTGCTAAGCAGGGATTCCCACTCCCCTCTGCCTTGCTGAGGAGGTGTCTGTGTATTAGTTAGCAGACCACATACAGTCCATGCTGTGGCAGATGGGACAAAGTCAGAATCAGTGGGTAGCTGGTAATGCCCCTCTGTTTTTTTCTTAATGGGGTGATAAACACTGTGTTATCAATTCCCTGCTGGACTGGTTGGGAGTGGGAAGAACTCCTCCCTAATCAGAGTGTGCTGCCAGGGCCTGGCTATGCCCCCCTCAGCTCAGCACTGTCGAAGGGAAGGGAAGACTGCTCTAGTGCCCCTCGGGTCCCAGCCCGAGTCACTGCAGGCATGTATCTGCATTTCTGGGATGTCTTGTGCAGTTACAAAGTGATTTAGCCTAGTCAGGTTACACTAACCTGCAAAGATTGAATCAATTCAGGCTCAGACTTTTTGAATGTCTGTCCCTAGCCACAATGTCCACTCCAGAGGAAATGCTATTGTCTATTTTCTAGTATAAAAAGGAAGAAGTGAATTTACTCCTTATGAAATTATTCCTATACATGTTCTGTGTCTGTTACTATTGTCAGTTTTACTACAGAGTAGCAGTTAGCTCAGGGCAAACCAGTTTTCCTACCACTTAATGGCTAATTATAATATTTCAGATAGTCAGCTTGGGAGAGTTGGTTGTGTGTCAACTCCTTACTAAAGAATATACTTACTGGGTGCCATAAGGTTACTGCACATTAAAACAAGGTATAGTAAACTCTGCCTGGGAATGCATCTACATGTACGCCCATATTAGGAACAAATTTGCACCCAGTGGGCACAGTGGAATCCAGGACTGCTCCTGCACCTCTGCCCTGCTCTGTCCCCTACAGCAGCCAGGGAGAGCTCCAGGCTGGCAGGAATTATAGGGGTCAGGCCTGGGCTCTGGAAAGCAGAAGGCAGCTGTCCCAGAGCAGGGTATGACTTCTAGCTGTATCAAGCTCAGGATTGCAGCCTAGTTAAGCAGCACTGGCTTGGGACAGTGCCCCATGGCCAAACAGCAGCAGCATTATCAACTCTCCTCTGGCTTTTCTTGCAGAGGGGATGGGGGAAGAGCCAGGAGCTAAGCAGCACCAGGACAGGGGAGCCCTCTGTCCCCACAGCACCAGGCTGGGGACAGAGCTTCCCCATTCCCTCAGCCCTGCTGCTGCCCATGCAGCACACACCCATTGGCTCCTGCTCCCTGCCAGTGCCTGGGGGGAACCAAAAGCTGAGAAGTGCCGGGACTGTAGGGAACCATTGTGGGGGACGGGAGTAAGCAATGCCAGGATAGAGAAAGACACAGAGTGGGTAAGCAGCATCAAAACTTTCCTGTAAGCTTTGTTGAAGATGCCAATGGCATGCTTAGGTGAGACACAAAGATCACATGTAACAAGGAGGTTTGATGGCCAGGCCGGGGTATGGGGGGGCGGGGGGGAGGGGACAGACAGAGCACAGAGGTGTACGTGTTAACTAGCTGCTTACCTCCCCCGCCCCAACATCTCCCCTCCCCCCCCAGTCCTGATGCTGCCTAAACCTATGCATGGGCATGGGGTGTTGTGTGTGTGGGGGGGGAGGTAAGCAGTTAGATGACATGTATACCTTGTACCACCCACTGGAAGAGATGTGAATGGAGGTCTCCAAATGGAGGGAAAGTCTCCCTCTCCAGCCCTCCGCCCCCCAGCTGGGGACTTCCCCCTGCAAGGCCAACTCCTGTCCCCATCCCCTACCCTCGCCCCCAACCTGGCAATCGATCCTCCTCATCACATGTGATCTTTGTTTCTCACCTAGTCACACTGATAGCATCAATTAACGAAGCCCACAGGAAAGTCCTGGTGCTGCTTACCCCTCCACGTCTCCCCCTGGTCCTGGTGCTACTCAGCTCCCAGCTCCCCCAGGCGTGGACAGGGAACAAAAGCTGACTAGGGCATGTGCTGCATAGGTAGCAGTAGGGCCAAGGGGACAGGGAAGCTCTCTGACCCTGGGTTCATGGTGTGGGGACAGACAGCTTCCCTGTCTCCACAGCAAGGAAAGCTAGGAGAAAGCTCAGGGCACCACTGCCACTCAGCCAAAGGGCAACACTCCAAGCCAGCACCACTAGCTGCACCAGAGCCAGACAGTTTCCCCCCACTCCCTGCTGCCCATGCTGATGGGGAGCAAATTGCTCCTGGTAAGCATCTATATGTGCACTACTTTGCAGTAGCTAATATTTCAGTTAACCTAGTACCTATATTTCTTGGTACTAGCAAACTGCACATTAACACAATTTGCTGAGGAGTAAGTCCTGCATCTCATGTTGGTGTGCCCACTGTGGAATAAAAGACAAGTTACTCCAGTGTAAGTGTATCATATGTCCCTACCCCAGAAGCCAGCATTGACAGGATGGGAGTGCAGGGCAGAAAGCACAAAAGGACACACGCAGTAGTAAGAGGGGAAACCCTGCAGTGGAGGCCAGGGGTAAGGAATACTCCTGTCCATATTTTTTCATTCTTGTTTCTAATGAGCTGCAGAGGCTTCCTGGGAGTCATCTGGGACGGTACTGAGAGCTGCTCTTAGCTGTAATGCCTTAAGAGCAGGATCTTGTACTTAAAACCTGGAGGACTGTGGCAGGGGTACTGGGGTTGGAGGAGGCCCCTGTGAGGTTCTGTTACAGGCCATAACTGATTATTTTGGAATATTGGACACCACCCTGATGGTGGAGTAGATTTTTCCTTCTCGGGAAGAGAATTCTCCAATTATTGCCATCAAATCATGGCAGGCAAGTACCCTGAGGAGGCAGCGTACCCTTTTAGGGGTGCATGGCACTGGTCGAGCCATATACGAAGGGACTCATCCACAGAATCCTACAGAAATCTGTTCTTGATCCATTGTGATGCAATTTCCTTATCAATGATCTGGAAAAAACATATGAAATCATTCCTAGTAAACTTCACATAAAGATGGACAAACTGGAGGAGTGAAAAAATAGCGATGAGGGACAATCAACTACTCAGACCAACTTAAATCATCTTGTAAGGGAAGGGTCCTTTGAGCAATCTGTATTTTAAACACATAACTATAATATCATGCATATAGGAGCAAAGAATAGAAGCATGCACTTGCAAGCCAGGGGAATGTATCCTAAAATGTAGGGACACTAGTAAGGATTTTAGAGATCCTAGGCTCTCGGTGCAATTGTGTAACTGAACATGAGCACTGAGGACAATGCTACAAAAGATGAATGTGATCTTTGGGTGTATAATGAGGGGAAGTAGGAATAAGGTAGTGATGAGACCATTACTGGAACACTGTCTAGTGGAGATGTCTGCACCCCAGAGAGGTACTGAGACACTGGAAAAGATTTAGAAAAAATATGGAAAAATAAATCTATTACTGAGAGACACTAAAGAAACTCAACCTTCTCTCAGCCTTTACAGACTGATGACAATCAATGCATACCCATGTGGAGAAAATATTTCTCATAGCAAGATCTAGGAAAAAAAGGCATAGTGAGATATAATAGCTGAAAGTAGAAGCTAAGCAAATTCTGTCCAGAAATAAAGTGCATATTTTTAACCAGGGTAATAAAATCACTGGAACAACTTATCAAGGTGTGATGGATTTTCTATCACGTGAAGTCTTTAAATCAAGACCAGATGTCTTTTAAAAATGGATGCTATAGCTTACACAGACACCTTTGGCCAGGAGTCTTAATGCTGGGTGAGGTTTTTTACCCCAAGTGAGCAGATCTATACCTGCAATGAATGCAACCAAATATATTATGGCTCGATTTGAGCCAAAGTAAACTAATCCCAACGTCACTGTCTACACATGTGTTTAAGAACAGTAATCTACTGTGCTGCCAGATAGTCCCATCAGGTCCAAGTGGTATTTGGCACTGCAGTAAACTAGTCTACTGCACCCTAATTGCTATGCCTATGTAAATAGTGATGCTTTACTATGCAGCAAATTAGCCTGCTATGCATGCAATAAGGCATCTCCTATAGATGCGTACAGTTATCATTACTGCAAGGTCCTGCGTAATGGTTCCTTCTAGACTTTAAACCTGTGAATCTATGAAATCCCACATTAAGTGGTGATGGAACAGCACCAGGTCTATTTCTGCCCAAGAGCCATTAGTTGGCTCATGCCCAGACAGTTAAAGGGAGAGAAATGGGTATTTGGTCCTTATAACAGGACCTCTGGATATTTTTTATAAACCATATAAGTAAGCAGGCTTTAGAAAATGACTGCTAAGTTCTTGAACTCAGTGAAGTCTTGGGTCAAGGAACTCCATAGGCTGATTGTGCATTTCATGAAAACTTGTTTTCAGGATCATTGATCTTTGCTTTTTATATAAGCTTGTTTCTACATTCGCCTTTCTGTGATTGACTGGCTCTTCCCCAGCTGTTCCTTATGTTACTAACTTGATTACAAGTGCTGGAGATTGGCTGTATGTGTCTGTAACTTGTTTCTATCAGTTAGCATTTCATGACCTGTATTCTTACCTAGAAAAATATGAAGTGATTATATCCACCTGTTTAAAAAGTTGCCTCAAGATTATTCTTACTGCATGTTGTTTGGCACCAAAGTCAATGGTTCTCCCAAATCCACTGGATGAATACGCTTAATGAACATCAATTTTGGCCACCAATGGCACACAAAGGAATAATGTGGTCAGCATCATAGCCAATGACCTTCAACACCCAAGCATGAAAGATATGGTTTACATCTATGTTAACTCTTAGCAAAAATTCACAGCAGGACTCGTGCCCTTGGAATCAAATGGCCTTCACCACTCCACCACCACACCCCAGCAACGGATAGGCATGTTTTTCCATATGTTTCTGGGTCTTTCAAACCTTTTTGATAAGCTCCTCAGCTGGTGCAGGTCAATTGTCCCACTGAAGTCAGGCAGCTGACTGCAGTGGGGCAGCTAATGGAAGTCCCAGCAACTCCACCAGAATCAGTACAGTAGTGCCACCAAAGTCAGTTTTCACCAGCTAAGGATCAAGGCTTGTTTTATTCACTGAGGACTACTGGAAGCCCACTGAAAGCAATGGGCAGTTCAATGCTGTACAAAACTATAATTATTCTTAAAAGAGAAGAACTGTGGTAAAGACAATTATCAAAGAAATAAAATAAAAAATCTCCACAGAGTTTGAATGCCAGTCTCCCCTGTTTACTAACAGCTACACTTCATCTGAATGCTGTGCAGCAGAGAGATCTTTAAAGACTGGACATCATATTGTCAACTTATGCCTTCTTAGTTATAGATTTCAGTGGGTTTTAATTTGGGGCCCAACAATCCCACTGAATTATTAAAACACTTGCCTCAGTGTCGAGTACTATTTCATTTTCCACGAGTTCTAATGAAACATGAAAGAAAGGAAACTATTCTGCTAGTTACAAATTTAAGATCAGGTCCTTTAACACAGACTTCACTGCATGTAATTAATTCTGCTGAATCTCACTCACCCTACTGGGAACTTTGTACAATTAGACTGTCTCCAGTAGTATAACTTACCATACAATTTAAAAACAGAGGGGGGAGGTCTCAGTTGGGTTGGCCTTTCAATGAAAGTTTTAGTATGGATACAGGGGGATTTTCCAGGAGGACAATGGAGAAAGAACTCTATATAGCAAGGATGCTGCTGAACAGAAAATCTCATAGAGCCTCCTGGAAGTCAGCTCATTAGACTAAATGGTTGAAGTAGGAAATAAGAAAATTCATACTAGGTCCCTGTGTTACTGTACTTTAGAGGGCTAGGTACCACCACTCAGGTCTCTCAGCAGTACAGGAGACAAAGCAGACATCGTGGATATGTCATGGAAAAACTAGTTAGAACTTAAATATCTGCTGCCTGGAGAAGGTATCAAAGAACAGTTTTCTGACTGATTACAAGGTGCCTCTGCTTACAGACTCAATCTCCAGCACTAGTTGTGATCAACTTAGTAACATAAAGGACAGCTGGGGAAGAGCCAGTCAACTGCAGAAGTGCTAATGAAGAAACACGCTTATAAAAAAGCAAAGATCAATGATCCTGAAAACAAGTTTTCATGTAATGCACAATTAGCCTATGGAGTTCCTTGAATCAAGACTACACCAAGTGCAAGAATTTAGCAGGCTTTACAAAATGACTGCCTATTTATACGGTTTATAAAGATAACCAGAGGTCCTATTTTAAGGACCAAATATAACCTCAAACATAATTAGATGCATTTTGGGTCCAACCCCACAAGCTTTGTGCTCTCACCACAGATAAAAAGCGTCCTGTAGACTTCACCAGGGTTTGGATAAAAAGTTCTTCTTACATCTACTGGAGCCTTGAGAGCTCAAAAATAAAGCAGGCGTGGAACGTTTTCTCTCAATTTTTTCACCCTTTCATTGCCTTCCTGAAGTTTAATTTCACAGACTGTTTGAGTTATCAACAATATAATATTCCAGGCCGTATCACTGTAAATGGGGCAACTAAACTTATGATCAAGTTCTGCAGGTAACCATGCTAAGATGATCTTATGCTTCATATTACAACCTGTCCAAAGCATGAGAGAATCTTGCATCCTCCTTCCTATTCAGCCTTATGAAATTATGAGCATTAGCACTGTTAGGACCATGCTTCCAGAACAGTGGGCTAATTATTGGGGCTACTATGGATGATCCTATCATAGATTCATAGACGTAGGGTCGGAGGGGACCTGAGCAGATCATCAAGTCCAACCCCCTGCCCTGGGCAGGAACGAATACTGGGCTCATATGACCCCTGCTAAGTTAAACTCATATGATCCCAGTTACATAGTTATCAAGCCTCCTTTTAAAGACCCCTAAGGTAGAAGCCAACACCACTTCCCTTGGAAGCTGGTTCCAGATCCTAGCCGCCCTGACTGCAAAGTAGTGCCTCCTGATGTCTAGCCTGAACCTACTCTCAATCAACTTGTGGCCGTTATTCCTTGTTACTCCGGGAGGCGCTCGGGGGAACAGGGTCTCACCCATTCCCCTCAGGTCCCCCCTGGTAAGTTTATAGATGGCCACTAGATCCCCTCTCAGCCTTCTCTTGTGAAAGCTGAACAGGTTCAGGTCCCTTAGCTTCTCCTCCTAGGGCCTGCCCTGCTGCACCCTGATCATGCGAGTGGCCCTCCTCTGGACCCTCTTGACGCTGTCCACACCCCTCCTGAAGTGCAGCGCCCAGAACTGGACATGGAGTACTCCAACTGTGGCCTGACCAGTGTCGTGTAGAGGTGGAGGATCACCTCCTTGGACCTGCTCATGATGTATCTGTGGATGCATGATAAGGTGCGGTTAGCTTTGCTGACCATGTCCTCACACTGGCAGCCCATGTTCATTTTAGAATCGATAATGACTCCAAGATCCCTTTCTGCCACTGTGGTTTCGAGAAGGGAGTTCCTCAGCCTATAGGTATGCTGCCGGTTCTTTCTGCCCAAGTGCAGCACCCTGCACTTGTCAGTATTGAATCCCATCCTACTCACATTCGCCCACACCTGTAACCTGTCCAGGTCCAGTTGTATCCTGTCCTCCCTTCTAGCATGCCCACCTCTCCCCAAATCTTGGTGTCATCAGTGAATTTGAACAGGGTGCTTTTCACCCCCTCGTCCAAGTCTCTGATAAAGACATTGAACAGTATGGGCCAGAGGACCAAGCCCTGGGGGACTCCACTGCCCACCTCCCTCCAAGTTGAATATGACCCGTCCACCACCACTCTCTGGGTGCAGCTCCCTAGCCAATTTGTGACTCACCATAGCCAAAAGACATTAAACAGCTTTCCTTCACAACTGGGTCTGTAGGAGACCTTGTAAACACAGTTACTTTTCCTTCAGAAACCCAAACCTAATTATTGGTTAATATAAAATTAAAGCATAATTCTGGAAATTGCTATAGCAATGAAAGTGCTGATAGGGATACTTAAAAAAATTATGTCAAACTTGTTTTATTTCAATATTATTGATTTTTTTTTCTTTTGGTTATTTCAGCTCTGCCATTCAGTCTCATCTTGGTTTTGGTTTTTTATTATAATTGATTATTAAATACTGTTAAATATTTTTTTTTATTAAATGAAGCAGTTTTACCCTAAAACACCTATTAAAAGAAAACTAAAAAAAAAAATCCACTAAAAACTTCATGCCACAGTTCATTATTTCTAGTTTCAACCTTTCATCCCAAATGCAGAACAACATTTTCAATATGTTGGAATGGAATAAACATTGTTTTATGACCACCTCTCATTTTTACTGTGTTCAGGAAACATGGACTATCAAACAATATTTGAATGATATTACCGATATCCCATCTTAATAATAAAATAAAACACCCACCCCCTCCCAAAATAACCCCTTCCACATGGTGAATATTGGTTAAACATGCAGGTCAAAAGGGGGAAAGGGCTTGTATCTATTTTAAATTACAGGTTCCATAAACTAGTTCATTTCTATTATATAAGTTATTTGAAAATTTTCACTGAAAGATAATGCACAAGTGGATGTTTCTAAACCTGACTGAGGCCAGCCCCTTTCCTTCTCTTCACAAAAGGCTGTGGGAGTTCCCCTAGTAACAGAGCCTAACTCAAGTCATCTTTGAGAAAGCAGTACTTAACAAAAACTCAGATGAGTGCCATATCTTTGCAAAGACTAAATGAGGGTTATAATTTCTTGAGCTTACATTATTGCAGGTACTCCTGCCTTTGACCTTTGGCTGTTCAGACTCTGCCTGAGCACAGCTCTGTTTTCTATCAAACCTCACAGCATGGTTGCCTATCCCAAGCCACCTCTACCTCTTCCTGGCTAGTTTTCAAATCCAATCTAAAATAAAGATTTTGGCCAAGAAGCAATACACATCAAATCTGTTTGACAAGTGACTTGTTTTTTCTTGTCTCCCAACATATTTAGCTCCTGGACTAACAGGAGATGATTCTTTTTTTAATGGAGATTGGAAGCCAAAGTTTTTAGAAGTTAGGCTCCTAAAGTGAGATGTGCAAAAGCATCTAATTGATTCAAGCAGCATGGACATTCAGTTAGACTCCTAAAGGAGTAACCTGCTTTTTAGCAATGCTCAGAACAGAGGAGCGCACAGTGTTGTAAATGGGTAGTGCTAGGCAAACAGTCTTTTTGAAAATGAGGGGATGAACCAAAGCATGAAACTTCAGTCCCCCAACATTCAAAAATCTTGACTGGAATCTTACATCCCTAGTTTAAGGACTCTCGCTTAACATAACTGGGATTGCCTCTTCAGTCTGAGAAATCCGATGCACCTTTGGCATGACTTTCTTCTTAGCAAAACAGCTAATTCCATGTGTGCACATACTTCTCCAGCATTAGTTTTTTGTACCAAAATTATGTGGAATTGCTGTAAAATGAAATTACTTATCAAACATGATTTATTACAATTGTATGAGCTATGCACATTTACACATGCATGCATGCACACATATGCGCACACACACAGAGTTAAATTGATATGAATACTAAGGCTAGTGCAAGATTGGAGTTAGCTCTTTAGTTTTCAAGAAAATGCTAAGAATGCAGAAGTGACCTGGTGAGATCCTCAGAAGCTGCACTGTAATCATAAATGTATTAATGCCAAGGGAGCTATGGTTGTTTACACCAGTTAAAATCTGGTCCCAAACGTACTAATGCTGGACTATATCATTTTCCTTTAGTTAAATATGTAGTTTAATACCTATCTTGATATCATAAAAGAAAGGATGTGCAACATGGCCTAATACAGAGCAATACAAGAATCTGGAATTTTACACTTTTACTTTTTATGCAAATATAATATTGTTTAAGTGTAGGGGAAATTTACATCCAATTTAAGAGAGAAAAAATAGGCAGTAGTCTAAATACAGGGCTAGCATCTGCAAAAATGAATGGTCTGATAATAAAGTACATGTGTGGGCCATGCATTACATGCCAACTACAGTCCCCGCTTCTAATGCTAATCAAAGATTGAGATTGTCAGACTCCGAAGCGGGTACTATAAGAGTTGGACACCCAATCTCCTTTTATTCCTTTGAAAATCCCAACATAAATAGATAAAACAAATGAAGGGTGAGGGAAGAATATGAGAATAAGAATATGTCACTGTTTCACCATTAGAATGGAAGCCCTGGTGGATCATAAAAAACTGCTTCCTACACGATTCCCCAGGGTGGCTAGAGGGTATATGCCACCAGAGCATTCAAGACTGCCAGGAAATTTAGGGGTGATAAGGATATTGCTCTCTTTCCATCCTAGACAAAAGACATTAAACAGCTTTTCTTTGTCACAACCCAAAGTTGTGGATTTTTTGATTGTGTGTGCTTTTTCACCGCTAAATTATGTTCCCGCCGATTTACAGCTCTTTTGCACGACGGACTGTTCCGTTGCTATAGAGAACCCGCATGCAGAAAACTGTTTCCCGTCATTTTGTAGCCTTCTTTGCATTGTGCATTTCTCTTGCATTATAGTGATGCACGCTGCAAAGGAGTTCCCGCCATTTGTATTAAGATTTGAGCCACATTATTGGCCGGTCTTGATTTAGGCACACGTGGCAGCTAGCTATTGGCTTGCTAGCCATACAAAAGGCTTGGGTGGTTTCTGC
>NW_005842249.1:1626042-1639627 GCF_000455745.1 Alligator sinensis
CGGCCTCTAGCCTCTCCCCGTCACCGATCGCAGTCCAGACGAATCCCTACCCTAGAACCCAGTTATCGAAACCGCGGAGTCTGAACCACTCCGAGGATCCTGGGAACCGAGTTTTAGAGTCCTCCAACGAGGATTGCAGCGAAGCTGTACCTGGAAACTGTCCAGCCTGCACCGCGACCATCTCCGGTGTAAGTAAATAATCTTTTCAATCAACCATTACGCCTCCGTGACTGATTCTAGCTCGAGCGTACTACTCCACCCCGCGTCTTTTCTCCGGCCCCGCGTGCCCGGGCTGCCGGCCACAGCCCGTGTGCACACAGACGGGCCCGGCTCACACCCGGCGAGGACGGGACCGGGAGCCGGCCCGCACATTCTTCACAACTGGATCTGTAGGAACCTTGTAAACACAGTTACTTTTCCTTCAGAAACCCAAACCTAATTACTGTGTCTTCAAACTTCTGTTTAGCAAAAGAAAAAGTCATGGCCCCATGTATCTTTGAAAGGCTCAGCACAAGATAAGAGTTGCCTTTTTGAGAGGAATAGTGAGGCTATTGAATAGCTCACACTTGCTATTACCTCTTCCTGTATTTTGTAGTTTCTGAAATCAAAGTCAAAGCCTTCCACAATGAGCTGTTATGCTGGAGAGGCAGCTGTAGCATCCCACCCACCAGAGCCAGCCCTTATAGCTGGCAGCAACAGGCACGTGAACATGATTTGGGATGGGATGGCCTCTGCCAGCACAGCACGTCCCTATGGAGCGACAGTGGTTAGAAATGCTGACAATTGTGGCACCCACATACGGTGCTGTGAACATGCTGGAAAAGCCCTCTTTATTGTCAATGGTGGCTTGGGGGAAAAGAGTAACTAAATACCTGTAAGAACAGCAACACGGAACTTACTCTGAAGTCAACAGAGCCACATTAGTTTACATCATCTAAAGATGTGGCCCAGGAAATCCAAAGCATTTTCTTTACAGCAGAGGCTTACATAAGAGTCACAATCTTGACTGATTCAGCTGGGACATGCACTCAGGGTCAGGCTGTGGCCCTGAGCATGGGGTCTCAGCCTGCCTGGCACAACTGCTCATCCCAGTCTTCTACATCCTCAGTAGCATGCAGGGGCACACCCAGGTGGCCAAAAGTCTCCATCTGGGCCTAGTTAAACACCTACTCCCTGCCACCAGAGTGCTCAGCCAGGATCAGGTGACCCTTCAACCTTTCCAGTATAAAGCTGACCCAGAAGAGGAAGTCTCCGAGCAACAAGGCTCAACCTTGGTACCTAGGCTGTTACACCTTTGGTTTGTGCTGCTACTGGCTCTGACAGATTCTCTAGATAGAGATGTTTTCCTGCCATACCTTGTTGGAAAAAAAGAGTTAATCTGGGAAGGCAGAAGAGGGGAGGAATCCTAAGGCAGGCTCTCACTGCCTGGCAGGGATTTCTGTGTCAAATGGCTCCTCTGGTTTCCTGGTCAGGTCACCACCTTGCTGACTTTCTCTATCTCTCAGTTCTGATTTTCGATCTCTGCCTCCCAGTTCAGTTGCCTTGGACTTCAGGCTACTCTTTGGTTTCCACCTCTCTGGGGCTAGAGCACAAGACCTTGGGTTTTGTAGTCACTCTATTTAATGCCTTGCACCCCTGCAGCAGTGCCTTGGGCTGTTCTACCTGTGGCACTAATCTTCCTCCCAGGAAGTAGGTTAGGCAGGGTGCTGAAACACCCTGGCCTGTGGCTTCCCTATCTCCCCTTACAGCTGCTTCTAGTCCAACAGGTGTGTGTTGAACAAGAAAAAACTTAAACTTCTTTCCTGCCTCAGGGTGATGGACACAGTTCTAGCTCAAGGGTCTGCCTCATATGCCTGGTGTTTAACAAACCAATAACAAAAGGAAAACTTCAACAAAACTTCCTGCCCTCTGGGGCTACTTACAGGGTCTAGCAAGGCCCTCTCTCCTCCTGGCAAGTGATGTGGCGCTCTCTGCAGTCAGAGCTCTACTGACCTTTCGCCCTCTGTGGGGCAAGTGTTATCTGTCTGGGCCACTCTCCCATTCTGGCCATATGGCCCACTTGACCATACTTGGTCCTTGCTAGCCCAAAAGGTCCTAATCTTAAAGGAGAAAGGCCCCTTTCCAGTCTTTTTTCTTCCTTCTTCATAACAGGAGCTTGAATCCATGTTATAGCAGGTTTTCAATTGCTTTGAACATTATTGTTCACCTAGTTCTTTTCAAGCCCAGGGGGGTCCCACCTTTTATGAGAATCATTTTCAATACCTATCAGTCATGAGTTGGAGAGTTTGTCTGTTTTCAGTGTCACTGGAAGAATAAAGTAGCATTATATATTTTTAAAAGAGAGCTATTTTTAATTTTTTGTACAGGGATCGTTCTTCAGATTAATAAAAGACTTTGAGTAGAGTGGTAGATACCAGACACCACACTTAAACACCAAGTCATAGAAAAGTAGGGCTGGAAGGGCTTTTGGAAGTTCCATCTAGACCAAACCCCTCTTTAAGGCAGAATCATCCTTGTCTATACCACCCTAGCCAAATGTTTGTCTAACCCTCTACAACTTCTCTTGGTAAACGTGAAAACAGCTGATAGTCTTGATCCTTTCCTTACAGACTGTGACATAACAGACTGTGGGAATTCATCTGAAGTCGAGCAAGTTCCACTGCCAGTGTGAGGAGAGTAAGACCCATGTAAGCACAGCCCAGTGCAGGAGTATAAAGTTTTGTTTAGGCTAAGATTTAAAGTCGGGATGTTAGACCATTTTAACAAGCATGATCTAAACTTTGCCTAAAACTGGCCAAAAGTCAACCTGTTCTGCTTTTCAGATCCTCTAGGTTTTAGCTTGTTCAGCTTTGCATGCGCTGAAGTTTGATCTGCCTTGTCTCGACTAGATTTTTGGGGTACATCTTAACTGTAAAGCTGACACAGGTTTTTGAGACATTAGTTACTCAAGGAATTGAGTAATTTGACATCTAAGTTGGTCTCTTTTGCTTGTAACCATACTATTAAGCAACATTGCAGTTGCTGAGCCCATGCCAGTGCTATTCTTGCTCACCAGTGACACATCTCATGGTCTTTATCACTACAGTAAGTGGACCCACACTAGGAATTTTTTAAGTCTGTTGGGGAATTACTTGTCTGTCTTTTATGGGCGCAAGGTTAATTGTTGCAAGAGACTGAGGATTAGCAGCACAAACCTATGTCCTCAGTTGAGAGTGGTTATCTTACTACCCAATGACAACTTCTCATTCATATTTTAGCATGCATCCCCTGATGGGTAGCCAACTTGAGTTAAGAGTATCAATGTACTTGCACTAAGAGTTTGTCCATAGGGACTGGAATCTAGTTGTAATTTGAATGAATTTTGCAGCAAAAGAGGGATCTTAGGAGGCATTATACTGAGCTAGCTAACACAAATTAATGCCACCCCTAACCTATACAACATGAGCCTTATGAGGAGACTAGTGAAACTCCTTTTTTAAATGGTAGTTCCCATTCACTTCTGTGAGACTTAGATTTCTATGATGTTGGCCTTACATGCTACCATCTCCACTAGAAATCAGCCTGCCCTCCTTCCCCTCCTGCCACTTTCCCAACCAAACTGGTTCAGCCATATCTTGGAAGCAGATAATTATTTGTTCTGCCTAACAGCTTTTCTTACTTGGAACATGAATTTTTAATCACTTAAGAGGAACGTGCCATAATGAGTGAACATATGCCTGCCTTTTTTGGGTGAAAATTAATGGGAATTGCTTTTCTCAACAGGATTGCCTTTAAAATATATATATCAAATCTAGTCTCTTAGGGCTAGAATAACCTTAGCTGGGCCTTCAGTGTAAGGTGAAGCACTAAGTTATGAAGGTAGAAAACATTTGGTAAGTCCTGCAGAGGTGCTGGTGTAAGAAAAGCTGCTTCTGAAATGCTTGTTTGCCAGATTAAAAAATATATATATTTTCACACAGATATATGATTTACCCATGCTAAGTGTGCTGCAGTGCTTTCCAGTTTAAACCATTGTGCTAGCCTCCAAACCTGTTCTAAAAACAAATCTCTTAAAATGGTTGTGAAAGGAAGATCCGGTTGCCAAGTTCAAGCTTCCTTGCCTTGCACTCTATGCTGAGGTCATGGTTGAGATTTTAAAGTTTTGCGTTATGTATATTATTCATCGCTTTAAACCCATGAAAAAACCCTCTTTCATTGCCATCTAAGCAATTAGAACTAGTGCTGTAGCTGCCACATTTTTACATATCAAACTGAGGAGCCAATTAGCTTTCTTGACAAAATGGGATTTATACAAACATGTCATTGTACGTCCTTTATCATTCTTCCCAAATTGGGTTCCACTCCCTGTTTTCAAAGATGTTACAGTCTTTGCCTGAACTATCAAACACCACACAGATGAATTTGCTTTTGCTCAGTCCTTTTATTAATTCTTGCATGGTAGCAAAGTTTAAGGTTTCACACTTTCCCATTCATTCGTATAGCTTGAAGTGACACATCCTGAGTGCTCTTTTACACAGAAAAAGCAGTTTTACGCTGACGGTGTATTTTTATCAAACAGCAGTGCCTGGGTTTTTTTGTTTTTTTTTAAGAAATAAAAAAAGCATTCTAATTTAAACCATTAGCATGGCCTGTGGTTAGATGACATTATGTTGCTAATGGATCCACTGTGGAATACGACACCAGTTGTGCTGTCTACAGGGACTTAGAGGCATATAATACACATGTTTATTTCAACTCTAAAAGGCCATACTAATGGCTTCAGCAGTTTTGTGTTAAGTAATTGACATTTTCCCCCCTTTGGCAGGGAATGCATATGTAATGCAATCTATGTTTTCCTAGGATAATTGGTCTCTCTTTCCTCAATCAGAGCCATGATGAAATTCCAGACTAGATTTGTGTTACAGAAAGGTTAGATTTGCCCCAATTTTTTAAAAGTCTTCTAGGAATTTTCAGAGGCAAGTCCCATCCCCCTCTCCCCGCAACTATACTGTTCTTTTGAAAGCCTATTTGGGGGGGAAGTCACAACAGTAGTTCTTGCATTATTGCATTGATTGCTGCTCCTCTGGATCACAATATTGTAATGTCTGAAAGCTCACTCCAGTGGTATTACAGTGATTTGAAGTAGGATGAACCATGGACAACATAGCTACAATAGCTACCTATTGGGAGATGCTTTCAATGAATAATTGGTTTACAAGCTAATGTAATGTGATGTGTTTCAGTTAAACAAATAAATGATGAAAAACAATTCCTTCAGTTGTTATGATCTTGGTATTCTGATTTACAACTATACATCAAATAGCAAGGCAGGAGCTGGTCCAGCAGAAAGACAACACTGGCCACTAGACAGTGCACTAAGCTAGGATACAAGATTTCTGGTTTCTAATTTTGGCTGTGAACAACCTGCCACGTGACCTGGGATACATCCCATCTTTGCTCCCATTTCTTCTCCTACCCTTGGTTTTTTCTACCTAGGCTATAAGCTGTCCCTGGACATTTACCATTTGTATAACACCAAGCCCACATGTGGTCTCATTTGGAGCTCTAGGGACTACTATAGTAATAGTACTGAACAAACCCAGAGAGAATGGGATAATAAAGATACCCACTCATTGTTCAAGAAATTGTTGTAAATCCTGACAGACCATATGAATCAAAATTCAACTTAATAAGGAATCTAAAAACATCAAGTGTTTCCCTATGATCTAAAGGTAACTCCTTGGTTCCCATCACTTAACTTTGCCATCGTCTTGTAATAAAGACAATGTAGAGCTGGGGAAAATGTGTGCAATGGAAGCCAAACTAAATGGAACTTATCCATTTTGCAGGGATAAGGGTTTCATTGCAAACCCAAAGCTCAGACCACATTTACTGAGATTTGTCTGTTGTTCAGAGGCTTTTGGGAGGAACCAGAATCTGATTTACAGTAATCCTGATCAAAACTGTGGGTCCATTTTGTTTTGTTTTTTTTAATTAGGTAAAAATCATGACTTTGTTGCAGAACCAGTCATATTCAGAAGAGGTGACCAAGTTTTCATTTGAGACTTTGAAAGGCAGCAACAGTAATTGCAATTTTGACTTCTTGGAGTCAGTGCATGTTTTGTCATTGACCTTCATGGGGCCTGGACTTCATCTGGCATATTTGTTGATGAGAAATGTGTGTGCGCGTGTAAACTCAAAGAAAATATTTGCCCTCCAATGCAAAACAATGAATTCCACACAGCTCTAACTCTGTGCTTCATGAATGCAAGACAACTGTGATAAAAAAAAAAAAATCTTCTGCAGAGCACTGTGTAGTCCTTTTTGATCAAACCTGCCATGCATGCACACAAATACTTCTGCACAAACCTTTCACAAAGGGTTAAAATTGGATGAGAGAATACACTTACCTCAGATCAGATGTATGCATGAATAATATCCAGACCAAACTGATGATACGTTAGTGTGCCCTACGGAAAACACAATTTAAGTAGTAAAAGACCATGAAGAACTTGTTGTGTGAATAGAGTTGGGCATTTGAAAAAAGCTATGAGGAAAGTATTCCCTCTATATGTCTCATTAAGCAGTCTATTGCCAAGCCTTGGAATTTGCATTTTTCTAACTGTGCCGTGGTAGCATGTATGCCTAGCAGGCAGCTGGCATATAAAACTCACCAAGTGACTATAACATTTCACAGAGGAGGTGGGACTGTAACACTATACTACTATTAATTAGATTTCAACCGAGGTAACTATTACCAGGGATTTGTCAGATTTGTCAAACTGTTACTAGTAAAATTTCAGCATTGTCTAGGGATCAGAGATACAGACAGCTCACTTTACACTCCTGACGTTAACTAAACATAATTCATAAAGGCAAAGGGGGGAAAAACGTTCAGTACAAAATACAATATTTAAATCAAAACTGCACAATGCCTGATCCAACACACGTCTATTCAGTTCTCTCAAGCTTTTATTTAATGAGAGGATTCTCATCTATATCACTTCTTTAATAGTGTATGATGTGTCCAATTTAAGCTTCTCACACTTTATGTTTCCTATTAAGTACCAAGAAACTGCCACCTGGATTGGAAGCATCCAGCTGGCCAATTTTTATTAACAGTGCCATTATTAAATCTACTGCTGTCTGTTACTGGGTCTGGGCATGATCCAGCCACACACTGAACACCTCCTGAAAGGTGCTGAATACCCGCTGTTGAGAATGACACACGTAGTCAAAATGTATAAGGAGCATAGTTCCACTATATTTGCATACTCTGATTTCTGGCAAATTGCATCATTCTGTATGCTCAGAGGATCAGCCTCTTACTGACAATTTACCATAATGGAACATAGCTCAGTCCACAACCTTGTAAGAAATACGGTCTCAAATCCACTTGAGCCATTCGACAATTTACAAGAGCAATGAAAGCAGAATGTAAATGATTCTATGCTTTTAACTGAATTAAGAAACCCCTAAAAAGTAGGTCTGTTTATTAGCTACAAATGTACATAAGCCTTTCAGGCTTTAAATGGTTTGAAATTATGATCTAAGACAGAATAGCACTGGTAAGAATTATATAAAGTGTTGGCAAAATTAAAGCAACATCCTAGCTAAATAAGGGAGCTGAGATGTTCATACCTTATGCTTTGTTGCTTTCAGGAAATACATGATTTACCCTTTGATCATTTTGTACTGCAACTCCCATGTTATTAGCTATTCATAAACACTTCCTGCTACATACGTGGGCTTACAAGCAATGCATGCTGTTAGACTTCCTGGCAAGATCTCACTCAATAGTGATAAAAGTCCTACCAAACCAGAGTTACCCTCTAAGAACAATTGAATCTTCTTATTTTCTGTAGAAAAATTAGTGTTAGGAACACATATTATTTTGATGAAAACTGTTATGAGAAAAAGATGGAAGATTGTAATGCCAAGTAGCATGGAGCAATTGTGCCAGCAGTTGGAATGGCATATGGAAAAACACAGCCTACGTTCATAACCAGGATGGAGAAAAATCTGTCAAGAGTTATTTTTGTTACATATTCATGCCCTAATAAATTCCCTTAATTGGGTAAAAGAATGAGGAGTCAACCAAGAATGAACGTGCCGTGTTGAGCATGGGGCATGGTAAGAATAACAATTTTGTTTCAAAACTGTATGTTGGTGAAAATCCAAGAATCTTTCCCCCAGCTCTATTCATATCTGGCAGGATGGAGGAACAGAAGAAGATGGCGCAGCAGTGGAAACATGTTTGCCAACTAAAATGTCTAAAGATGCATTTTGTAGTAAATGGAGTATTCACACCAGAAAACCACCTCTTTGGTAACTACTATATGCCATACAATAGAACCCAGAAACTTTTCATGGTTAGATTCCTAATGCCCCTGTGAAGATGACAGTTTGTGAAGTATTAGGGGTATACAGAGTCACAGAAAACAGCTGCATGGGACTGCTGATGAGCTCCAGCTGAGTGAAGAAGCAACACTCTTTGAATTAAAAGCTGCATCAAGCAGCTCAGTGCCTCATTCTTAATTTGGCAGCCGACCGCGAATTGAGCGTGTTGCAAACCACCTGGACATGAATGATCTGGGTTCTACTGTGTATTCTATGCTGTAATTTAGCAATGGAAATAGGCATGAACAAATAGTCACAAAGAGGAATATTACATAAAATCCAATGGGCTGGTTCACCATTCCACAAAATCCTACTAGCTCAAAGCACCTGATCCCCTTATTCTTTCTCTGCCATCAGCTGCACCAGTTTTCATAATCTGTTCTAGTTATATCTTTAAGGTAGAGGCTGGTATACTCCCTAAACTTAATTCATTGCCCCCAAATAGTAGACACACAGTATTATACCTTCCTCTGGAATGCAGCATTTGTCTAACATGTTAAGTGCAATAAACTCTAGAGGCCTCTTAAAGGCTATCTGAACTCTACTTTAAGCGATAGAAAGAGAGAAGGGGAAATTTCCAACAGAAAAGTTAAGAAAAAAAAGGAACTTTTTTTTTCACTTGCTTGTTTTTGTTGCTAATCTAAACTTGATTTTGGATGCCTACAAATTTTGATGCTCAGATTCTGCTTTAAGGAGCCCTGGCTTTCAGAGAATGGGTACTCATCATTTTCTGGAATCACTAGTCACGTTTAAAAATGCAGGCTCTTATATGTTTCTGTTTGCCTATCATTAATTTATATCCCATCTCAGTTTAAATAGACAGCATTGTCAGCATCCTCATGAAATAGGAATTGGCACCAGAAAAACAGGATGAGTAGTAGTAGGTTGGTTTGCTTTGATGCAGCAAAGTGCTTCTTTCAGAGCACAGTTCTCAGCTCTTCTCTGTCTTTTCCTCCCTCTTTTTCTGGGATTTTTGTGCTTATAAAAAAACCAGAATGACTCAGTCAGGACTCTGTCAGGTGAATCTAGGAAAATAATGTTGCCCTTGATCTGTACCTATTCCATGCTACACCTATGGGTTGGAACTTGTAACTGCAAGTTCCAAAGAACAAGCCATATGCATCTTTTGGCACTTGATGACTTAGGTTAGGTCAGGATGTGGCTATTTCCATGTTAGTACTGTAGGTACACTAACAGTCTGGCCCAAGAAGCAATTTTCAGCCAAACTTCCCTCTAATTACCATTCTCATTTAGAAACAATAAAAGGTGATTTCCCCTGACAAATGAAACAGTTTGTTGATGCCCCTTTGAAGATCAATTCAAATTAAATTCACCATATAATTCTAAATAATAACCCATCTAAACATACACACATAATTTACTTAACCATCAGAGATTCATGGAGCTTGCACTGGGCTGCAATAACAAGAGGACACAAAGTAGATTACTGATTAAATGGTGCTTTTATTCACCATAATGATACAGGGCCTCTCAATGGAGAGCAATTCTCTTCTTCCTATCAGTACATCAGGCCATGTACTATTTGTTGTTCTTCTGAGATACTTGTGGCAAAATCCTGGCCCTTCTGAAGTCAGTGGGAATTTTGCTATTCTTCACTGTGGATGCTATATGGTTTGCTAGTAGGTCCCCTTCTGTTCCCTTTGCTAAAGGGGTAAGGACACCGATTACTCACTGGAGTCAGAGAGGCCTTTAATACACAATTGCCTCTTCCACCACAGATACTCTCACCTGTATGCTTTTTACTAAAAGGCCAGGTGAAGCCAGAAGTTGGGTTTTTCTGATTTTTATTTGTGCCATTCCCATCAGTAGTGGATATACTACAATCACGTCTCAAGCTTCCATGCCCCTGTTTAATAGTTGGATTAATGATTTGGGAAATCTAGGGAAAATGAGCTGGCCAGTTTACAAAAGGTGGGAAAAGTTATTTAGGGTAGTAAAGATGAAACTAAACCACATGCATCTTCCATTCAGTGGGCAACACTGTGCTGTGTGAAATTGCAAAGGGAAAAGTAGTGATATATTTTATTAGACCAACTAAATAGTTGGAAAAATTGTTTTTTTCAAGCTTTCGGGCACACACACTATTCTTCAGGGATAGGGAGCCCGAACTGAGAAATTATCATGTTTTATCAAATCCATCCTAAGACCTCTTGTCTCTCAAAGAACAAATTTTGTCCAAGGCACAACAGACTTTCTATGAAAACTTAAAAACCATAGACCACATTCCAGCAGCACCCTCATAGCCACCATGAATATTACCAGTGTATATATCAACATCCCACACCAGGATGGCATCCAAGCCTACTTTACATATCTACAAGAGCAAGATTACAACTCAGAGTACAGACCTAAAGATCTTACTGAACATATACACTTCATCCTCACACACAACAACTTCACTTTCAATAACCAACACTTCCTTCAGACCAGGGGCACAGCTATAGGCACCAAAATGGCCCCACAATATGCCAACCTTTTATTGGCCTATCTGGAAGAATTCCTCAAGAACTGCACCATCAGAACCATGCTATACCTAAGGTACATTGATGACATCATTTGAACTGAAAACCTGCAGTCTCTGATTATTTTCCATCACAGATTCAATAACCATCACCCATCCATCAAACTCTCTCTTGAATACTCCAGCACCAACATTTCCTTTTTAGACACTACTATGATTAACATCCATAACGTTAAAATGCAACCCACCATATTCAAGAAACGCAAGGGCCAACATACATATCTACACAGAACCAAAAATCACCCTAAATACACCAAGAAAGCTGTAAGATACAGCCAAGCCCTCCAATATCACTGAATTTGCACTAAGGAGAATACTCATGTTCATCACCTTGCAAATCTCAAAGGGTTTTCACCCAACAAGGACACTGCTCAAGAGAGAGAGATTGTAACTTTGAAAGAACCACCCAGATACCACATGAAGAATTGTTGGAGTACAAAAAGAAAATCCCCATGAATTGCACACCATTAGTTATGATATACCATCCTTCCCTGGAACCTATACAGGAAATCGTCAATTACAACCCATACTAGAAGACTCAGCTCTTACAGAGATCTTTCCAGAACCACCAATCCTAGCCTTTAAACAAGCACCAAACCTCACCAACCTCATCACCAGAAGCAAACTTCTGATAGCCCAAAACACACCAAATGGATCCAGACCATGTCGAGACAAGAAATGTAAAACCTGCCAACACATCTCCACCACTCCCACAATAATTACACCCCACAGCAGAACCATCACCATTTCTGGATGTTATACTTGCATGTCTAGAAATGTAACATCTTATCCAGTGCATTTAATGTCCTGATGGAAAATATGTAGGGGAAACCAAACAACTGTGTAACAGAATGAACACACACCGAAAATCTATCAAAGACAAAAGTACCCAATTACCAGTGCATGCTTCTCACAAGATAACCACTCTCTCTCTCCAATTTTTCAGTTCTAATCTTCAAAGGGAATTTATAAAACACCTTTTGTAGACAAGCCTATGAACTCCACTTTATAAATCTACTGGATACAAAAAATCATGCACTCAATATAGATATTGGATTTATGGCACATTATAACCTGCCTGCCATCTGATAACCCTAAGTAACCTGTTTGCATTTTACCAGCTACAGTCTATCACCTTCAACCCACCACTACCTTCTCACACCTATTGTCTCCCATTCCCTTTGAACCTCACTGCCAAGCATTTGCATTTTTACAGACTTGCATTTTGCATTTTGGCTTCTCTTCTACAAAGGAAAGTACACAGACACCAACAAACTTTCCCTATGCTTGGAGAAGGTGCCTGAAAGCTTGCAAAGAACACTTTTTCCAATTATTTAGTTGGTCTAATAAAAGATATCACATCTATCCAAAGACCCTTGTCTGCCTATGTCCTTAGACAAATGTGACTACAATCAACAACCCTAAAGGGAAAAGAATGTAGTTTGCAAATAATTTAGAATCCAATAAATTGTGTTAATTGACTTAACTCTATAAATTCAGAGGGAAAAAAACACCTGGTTGCCAAAGAGAAAGCTCCATAAGAACCTCTCTTCAGCATGCAGTAGCTGTCAATAAACTAAAAAAAAAAAGAGATGTTTGCAGACTGCTTTGGAGAATAATGCAGAAAATAATATTATGTTACTATATAAATTAATGGAGCATTCACAGCTGCAATACTGTTACTCATGTCTGGACAGCCCCTATTAAGGAGCAGAGTGGAAATGAACAGAGTTCAGCACTGGACAGCAAAAATGATTTAAGAACATGGAAAATATTTCTTGTATGAAGAGAAAAGGAGAGGCAGAGAGCGAAATCCCACAGACCTGATCCCATATGGCAGATCCAGTCACAGAGTGACCTCCTGTGCCATCCCAAGTATAGACCAGTGATCTAGCATGCAGGGCCACATCATCTAGTCCACAGTGTCACAACCCAGTTAATCAGTGCCCATGCCACTAGCAAGAGATACCATTCAAGTAGTCAACTAAGGGTTAAAAGAAATCCTGGCGAAGAGCTGTATATAATTTATGCCCACGTCACAAACAAGAAACGAAACTTAGCATGATTTATGATTGGTCAGAGTAAAAGGGGATAGCCCTGCCATAAATCCCTGCAATTGGTCAAGAAACAAGCGTAGGTACCTCACACATAACAGACAGAAAACCTAACCCACTACCTTGTAACCTGATAGCAACCTGAGAGCACAAAGAACTGCTGCTTGCCAGAAAATTAAAGATTCCACATAGCAGTTCATCATTGGACACCTCCATTAGTTACCTCTGTCTATAAATAGTTTAACAACTTCCGCCTAAGTCGGAGAACTCTGGGGGAAAGCTCTGAGGAGAAACCTAAGTCCATCACCAGAGTGACTTGACAGTTTGATCAGCTGTCAATAGCTCCCCGTCAGCGTAAATCTTGACGTATCAAAGCCCTGCAGGCACGATAGCACGTTTTTCGGCACCACGTCCGTCATTGCTTGGCTGTAACCCGTACGTTTAACTATAATCAATGCAACTGTAACAGAAACAAAGGCTCAGCCTGCGTCGCACGTCACTATCTGGGTGACGTAAGTAAACAATCTCCTGTAACCAACACGCGTCTGTGCCTGGTTAATTTCACCCCATCCATCACTACCTGTCAGGTGAAAGCTTTACTGCTCCGGTG
>NW_005842249.1:1639639-1651934 GCF_000455745.1 Alligator sinensis
GGGGGGTCAGAAATCAGCCGCCGGCACTGCTCTGATCTCCGACACACAGGACTTCACATGGGTCTGGAAACTGGACAGTAGGGGAGAAGCAATTGATATTGCCACCATTCCCCAACAACCAAATTTCTGGACACATGGGGAGCCCAGCAGCTGGATGACAACTCCATGGGCTGGATCTGGCCCATAGACTGAAGGCTGAGCGCCAGTGCTTACTACAAGGATTAAGCCAGGGGTGATGTGTAGGGGGTGCACATGCACCCCCTGAAAGCACCAGTGCACCCCCTGTCAGGCCACACTTCCTGTTGAGCTGGTGGGCAGGCAGGAGCACCAGTGCCCTGCCTGTGAGCGCCAGCTGGGGAGCAGGGCCGCCAGCAAAAGCGGTAAGCAAGATTAGCTGCGAGGGACCCCTCCCCACTGGGTCAGCGAGATCAGCCACTGGCCAGATGTACCTTGACTCTGTGACAGCTCTAGGACTGGTAGCTATAGAGTTGTTCACATTATTCTTATCTGCTATCATGGTACAGTAAAAGTTCTGTTATCCAGCATCTTATAAGCTGGCATGCTCAATTAACTGACATGCCACCTTCTAAGTTAAAGAGAAACTGGAAGTGCCCAGTGTGGCAATTTAGGTTTCTTAGAGTCCCCAGGGCCTGAGGCCAAGCAGCCTGTGCTGCCGAGCCTCCACAGCCCGGGGGCATAACAGGCTGTGCGGGGCTGTGTGGGGCCCACCTCCCTGTCCTGCAGGGCCCGCAGGAGTGGCAACAATGTGACAGGAGGGGGTGGCAATACTGTGGAAGGGGCAGCAGGACGTCCCAGACACAGCGGGAGAAGCAGCAGCCTGGGCCACTCAATTAATCCGCATGTTTTATTATCTAGCATCTCCCATTCCTGGGGGATGCCAGATAACACAGCTTTTACTATATATAAATAAAATTTGCCTATAATAGAATGGAGAGGTCGTGGTCTTAGGGTCTTAGGTCCACCCAGAACAAGACATCTGGGTCATAAATCTAGTTCCCACCCAAATAGCTTGCAGAACTCATGCCAACTAGCCAAGTCACAGGGTACAAATGGGTCCAGGAATACAGTCTAGGAGGGATGGGGGCCAGATAAGGTCCCTATGAGCTGGGAATTCCTTCCTGGGGCAGTGGCAGTAGCTCCCTCTGAAAGTACTTTCCCTAATTGCTCCCATCTCTCAGCCACCCCAAGATGCTTGAGGAGCACCCACTTTAGTTTACTACTTCTTTATTTCTTTTAATTTTTTTACTCCTTTTTATTTTATCCTTCAGTGGCTGATTTCTTTCATTGTCACCACATTTCCCCCACCCCCATCCCACTAACTTCCTCCCAGCTTCATGTTCCCACCCCCTTTCCCAACTCATTTCTCTCACACACCCCACCTAAAGCAAGATAGAAGTCTGTCCTGGCTCACCAACCCTGTATTGGCAACACACAGCTGTAGCTCCTAGCCAGGCCCCTGCTCACCAGCCTTCTAGTGGCAAGTCAGAGCTGTGCAGGTAGAGGACAGCCAGAGAAGGCTTAGAGCCTTAAGGTGCAATTTTTTAAGCCTCAAGTTAGCACTCGCACCAATCAACATTTTGAGTGCCTCAAAGTATAACATGTAACAAGGTACTAAGTCTTTATATAATAGGTATGAGATGGGTGGCTAGCTGCTCTAAGACTATTCAGAGTCTAGTAAAAAAGGTTTTCTTCCACCTACCTCCTTCTCTGCTTGAGAGGGTTTCAAACCTACAAGTCACCTCCTTGGAGAGGATCCTAATCTGACCATAGATTTTTCTACAGTGGGAGTACAATCTCTACCTCAACTGTTGAAACAGGGCCACTGCACAGGAAAAAAAGCAAGGTTCCCAAGGCCAGGAAGAGAAAGGAGCAAGAGGGCACTGGACTCTTTAGCTCAATGACTGCCATGGGAAGGGAAAGCCCTGGGTTCCAGTCCTACAAGGACTACTTATGGACTTCGCGTGAAACTGCACTGATGTCTAAGAGCTTTGCACTGCAATATATCCCTTTTCGTATCTACACCTAGTGAATTTCAGGGTATTGAAACATGAGCAAATTACTATGCCATAACTGCAGGCACAACTTGATTGTGTGTCAGCTACTTCACAGTAACTGCTAGTATGCTTGCTCTTCCAAGGTAAATACAGTAACATACCCCTCAGTTACAGTGAGGTAAAAGCATGCACATGGGCAGTTACTGAGGGGTAGCTGGCATACCGTGAAGTGCTATGTTCCTTTACTTAATGGAATTGGTAAATTTTACACAACCATCTAAATAGGAAAGATGTGAAGCTCCTATTGAAATCAGTAAATATTAAGTGCCTAACCTTCCAGGCAGTGCTGAAAATCCCTCCAAGTGCTTTTCTGCATCTCCAGGTACTGAGGCACATTTAAAAATATGGCTCTAAATAATGTGGACGCCTAAGTCCCATTGAAAGTAAAATACATATATTAATCCTAACTCCCTTAGGCTTTTTTGAAAATTCAGCCACTTACAGCATTTTGGGTAATGGTGCAGAGTAATTGTAGATAAAGGCTGACTTTGTATTCACCTTTCTTATATGCAATTTGTAAAGAAAAAGTGACAGGATATAGGTCAGCCTTGCTCATGTGCTAGATTTTCCTCACTCACAAAGACACCTGAATGCACACAAAGTAGCACATCAGTCATGCGCCTGATCAAAAAACTGAGCACAACCCCTATCCTACAGCAAGCTAACTGGGGTGCTCTGCTTCTAACTTTACACATGACCTTGTGCACACTGATCACAGGTGCATTTCCCACAAAATTTAGTACTCACCTGAGCATTTAGAACCAGTGGCCAAATTTTCAAAAATGTTAAGCTTCTGGCACCTCCCTACACCTACCTCTTCTGAAAACCCAACCCCATTTGTGGGAGAGAAGGGACTGCTGAGCACTTTCATAAATGCTCTCTGCCTTGGTTTATCCATTTGCAAAAGGCAAATAGTCACCTATTTCATGTGGGTACTGTCAGATTTTGTTTCCCTTTGAAATCCTTAATTTAAAAAAAACAATAATAATAAAAAAGAGTGCAAAGTTAAGGAAATTAAATGGGCCAAATTCATCCTGGGTGTAAGCCTGCTGCTACCACTGGAAATACTGCAAGTCTGAATCTGACAAAATTGGCTTGTCTTGTATTTTCTTGAACAAAAAACAAGACAACATTCTTTTTAATGACTTAGTTGAGCACATAAGAAACTGAAGAGTTTCTTCATAAATGGTGACTGTTTTCAGAGACACATGATGCCATTGCCTTTAAAATTTTGATGCAAATACACATTCCATTAATAAAAAAAAAGGTGAAACAAAAAGTTATTCCATGTCCCTTGGGGTCTCAGTATTTGACATTGAAATAATTTTAGCATTTTGCAGTACATTTAAATTCATTCCTTTCCAGGGTTTTAAATGCTTTGCTGGGGGAAAAAAGAAAGTGAATGCAGATAATGAAACGTATATAAGTTATTGCTCACGTTGGAGGATTTCTGGTGCTTGCCAAATTTGCAGAACCAACACTCAAATAAAATGTATGAAAACAGGGACTCTGTTTGAATATTCATTAAGAAGCATGTATCATGTCCTTGAAAGGAACTGAATAGCCAGGGTTCCTTGCGCTTATGATCATTATATAAGAGCAAGCTGTGCTACCACTGCCCAAGAGAGGCTGTGACATTCACCTCTCTCACACACACACTTGACATCTACTGTGCCTCCAATTACAATAGGGAGAAATAACAGTGCCAGAAGTTGTATTCCTATTGTTGCTGAAGCCACCAGAAAGAAAAATACAAGAGAAAAGTTTGCAACTGGCCTAACCTTAGGTTTGTTGTGTGTAGATCCTGGAGCAATATTCCCATTGACATAAGAATAGTGAATGCATTCATGTTATTCACTCACCAGTAAGTTTGCAAAAGGATACAAAATGAAGGGTTGAAGGGCCCTTTATCTTTTGTGCTTACATCTAAGTTTGTATAGAGAGTTACAAGTTCTCCCCCAGGAAAAGTTTCTGAACAAGCTGTTATTGTGCCCCAAATTTTATAAACAATCTGTTAGGCTCACTCAGGAAAAAAAGCTTCAGAATTCACTGCATTCCTATTAGGAATGCTAGAAGCTGCCAATAATCCTGGGTTTTAGTTTGGAGTGAGATTCAGTTCTATTTCTAAGTGAAACCAGGAGAAGAAAGAGTTTGAGAGCCCAGGAAATAAAAAAAAGACAGGTTTAAGCTGTTCTCTTCTTGCCCCCTTGGAAATATCTCAAAGAACATTAATTACACTCTCCAAAGGTTCACAAGCTTGGAGAGTTTGCTGGCAAGGCATATTTTCCCAGCCTCTCGCAGCTGTAGATTAAAGTAAAACATGAAGAGAAATACAAATACAGGATACTGAATCTCTGATGCTTCAGAGATAGTTACATACGATGCATTAAAGAAGATCCTCGCAAATAGCTCCATACAGCTGTCACCATTTCAAAAAGTCAACATTTGCCATAACATTACACACAGTTGCCATAGTTATTTCTCTGTTCTAAGCAAGAGAATAGAAAAGTGAATATTGAATCTCAGCTACTGCCATAGGATAATTCTCGGTAAAGTTTGACACTGCAAGGGCAACTATCTAGTAACATGCAGAGAAAAGCTGAACTTCTACATTGCTCAAAGTAATTATAGTAAGGCATAGCTCTCAACTGAGACCAATGCTCCATTGTGCTTCTTGGCAGTTCTTCGCAGACGATGATATTAGGAAGGCAACTGCCCATGCTGGTTGCAGGCCCGCTGGTGACTAATCAGTCCAATTGCAGAGAAGCAAATCCTGCTGCAATGGTTACACGTGTATGACTTATTGCTGCTAGATGAGGGTGTATCTGTCCTCTTTCTCCTTGATGCTAGCTCTGTGCTGACATTCAAAGAGGGCTGTTGCCTTTTTTATTTGGAGCCGCCAGGCATCGCATTCTGCAGCCTGTTTTACCTACAGTTTGTGGTCAATACCCCAGGAAGACAAGGACCTCTTCAGGGTATTCTTGAAGCACTTACCTAAGACCCCTCTGTCACATTTCCCAGTCATCAGTTCCCTGTACATCATGGACTTTGGTAGGCAGTTGTAATTCATCTGGGCCACGTGGCCTGCCCACAGCAGCTGAGTCTGCAGGAGTCTTCAGACGAATTGTTTCAATGCTGGTGGTGCTAGCTCTTTGTAACACCACCACATTATTGACATAATCCTGCCAGGGGATCTTGAGAATGGTGTAGAGGCACCACTGATGGAAGTGCTCAAGGAGGTGTACAAGGCAGCAATAAAATCCATGACTCAGTACCATACAGTAGGGTGGAGATAACAACAGCTCTTTATACCTTAACTTAGGTCTGCGCCAATAAGCTGTGACTGTTCCAGACCCGCTACTGGTTTTTTAGAGTCTGTTTTCTACCTCCTTGTCAATCATGGCATCATACGAGATGACACTCCCCAGGTAGGTGAACTGCTTGACAGCATTTAGCTCAGTTCCTTTTATAGTCATCTTCAGTGGCACATAAGCTTAGTGTGGAGTTGGCTGATGAAGAACTTCAGTGTTCCTCATGCTGATGGTAAGTCCAAAGTGTTGTGCTACAGTAGCAAAGCAAGTAGTCATGTGCTGCAGATCACATTGGGTATGGGCCACTGGGGCACAATCATTTGTAAACAGAAGTTCACAGATAAGCTGTTGTGAGGTCTTTGTGCAGGCCTGTAGCCATCTGAGGTTGAAGAGGTTTCCATCCACTTCTGGGCAGATATAGACACCTTCCTTACCTCCCCCAAGGTTGTCCAATGCTTGCTGTAGCATCATGGTGGAGAAAATGATGAACAAGGTAGGGGTGTGTACATAGCCTTGCTTAACTACACTGGAGATTAGGAATGGACCCGAAAGGCTGTTCTTATACATGATTTGTCCACACTGACTGTCATGGAGATGCCTAACTTAGGTGGGCACCCAAGCTTTTCAAGCCTCTTCCAGAGGCCATTTCGGTTTATGGTGTCAGGCGCCTTAGTGAAGTTGATGAAAGTGATGTATGGCCCCTCATTCTGCTTCTGGCAATTTTCCTGTATTTGTCTGAGCACAAATACCATATCTATCATGCCTCTGTTTGCTCTGAAGCCACATTGGCTCTCTGGGAGGACCCCTTCAGCCATGGGAGGCACCAGCCTGTTGAGGAGGATTTTAGCTAGGATCTTCCCAGCAATGGATAGAAGAGTGATCCCTCAGCAGTCATTTTCATCAAACCAGTCCTGATTTCTCTTAGTACTGAGCCTAAGTCTCCTTGGTGGTCTCTAGGACTACTGACCTGATGTGTTCCCAAAGTCCATCAGGTGAGGTGTCTGCAGTATGGACTTGGCTTTCATGCTTTGACTGAAGTGTTTTTTGAAATTTTTGTTGGCAAAATTGGTTTTGCAGCTTGGAAACATCAAATTTCTTTGAGGGGTTGCCTCTGTGCTTCAGCTGAGGCTTGAAGTGGAAGGACAACTTTGAGCGAACGAGTTGGTGGTCAGTATGGCAGTCAGCAATAAGCATAACTCTGGGGTGCAGGACATCCCCAACTTCTACACTGCCCTTAGTAATTATACTAAGGCATAGCTCTCAACTGAGAGAAATGGTCCATTGTGCTAAGTGCTGTACAAATGTACAATCAAGAGAATATACATAGACAAGGCCAGCAGTGTGAGTGTGTGAGAGAGAGAAAGAAAGATTATTATTTTAGCTCCAGATACTATGGGATGGAAAGTAGAGGACACAGGTGATTCAAGTGATGCTCCCCCACGTAAAAAGCGGGTGGGATACCAGAGGTCAGATTCATGGCTCCAGCATCTCTCAGGATAAGGTCTAGGCACCACACGAAGGTGACTAGGCCCCAGCTCTTTAGCTTCAGTTATGATGCAGAATATCAGTTTTCAGTACAAGAAAGATGTATTCAGACTGAAGCAAGTACAGAGCAGGACACTTAGGACAATCAGGGGAAGAGATAACCTCTCAAGAGTGTTACTAAGAGACATTTTCTTGCTCAGCTACACAAAACAGACAGGTGGGAGGGGGATAGTAAGTCTGTTCTATAGATACATCTACTCAACTTTACTCTTTTCTAAGGTGTTTAATTTTCCTACTGCTCCTCTCTAGAGCAGTTTTCCAAAGAACACTAGCAGTTCAGTCTGCACAAAAAATGTCTTCCCTTCACTCTGGTTTAAGTTAGGTCTAGTTGATATACTGGGCCCAGATACCTCCCAGTCTTGGCAGCACCTGAGAACTAGCTGCTTAGGACCAGACGTGTAAGGGTCTTTCCAGCATGGGACGTTGCACTTTATCACAAACCTCAGCAGGAGAGAGACATGTCAGATCTCTAGTAGCTAGAGATCTTTCTAGGCAGTGTGGGTTCAGATCTTTGCTTTAAATCACAGAGAGATAAATCTGAACATGGGGTCTTCACATCCTGAGAGATCATCCAAGTCATTGGGTGCAAGGGCAGAAGCACAGCCAAAACTATTGAGTGAATCCAAGCTCAATTTGCAAGTATTTTTAGATAGGCTGAACCTGCATTTTTGGTGCATAACCTATTCACAAAAACCAAACAGTGCCTGTAGATGTATGGGAGGCCTACTCTGACACACTGTAATTACAGTGCATCAGAGCACACAATCTAATTGTCATGCTCCAGCAGCCTCGATGTCTCGTGTGTTCAGCATTCCTGTGCTTCAAAAAGACAGTGGGGATGCTTTAACTAAAGCTGACCAAATAAGCTTTAGTTAAAGCGCTCCTGCTGCCATTTTGATGCTGAATACACGAGGCACTGCAGGCTCTTTAATTAGAGCGGCTCCTGAGAGCCCCACCCCACCCTGCACCCCTTACATGTGTAAAGATGCCCAAAAAGACCAGTGCTACTTCTAAGCCATGGACCAGTGCAACTGTCTCTCACCTAAACTCAGCAAGGACTAGGTTGTATGTTTTGGCATGGCCAAGACTAGAGTATACTGCATGGATGCATTCACCCATTGTGTCAACCACAAAATGAAGAACAATGACAACTGAAGTTGGAACCAGAGCGCCCCTAGGGATGACGACTAGGTCGAACAGTCATAAACTACTACAAGACCATTTCAGGCTGGACATAAGGAAGAATTTCTTTACTGTCCGAGCCCCCAAGGTCTGGAACAGCCTGCCACCGGAGCTGGTTCAAGCGCCTACATTGAACACCTTCAAGAGCAAACTGGATGCTTATCTTGCTGGGATCCTATGATCCCAGCTGACTTCCTGCCCTTTGGGCAGGGGGCTGGACTCGATGATCTTCCAAGGTCCCTTCCAGCCCTAATGTCTATGAAATCTATGAAATCCCAACGATACTCCTCATGTAGTTGCACCCAGACACACTGCTCTGTACGGTGGACTGTGAAAAAACATACTGCCTAGTCCTCACTGAGGTTAATTCTATCTTGCACAGTAAACCCAGGTGATTTGCACCTTGGTTTGAACTCCCAGATTAGCCTGGTCCGAGTTTGAACACCCCTAGAGTAGAGCCCTATGCACCCTCACCCTTTTTGTACATGAACATGTACACCTAAGGACATACTACCCCCCAGATCTTTGTCAGGGTTGCCAATTTAAGAAACTCTCCCCCCCCCCTTTTTTTTTACTGACAATCTACAAACATTTTATAGACAACTACACTTTTTTTTACTGACATATGTTGTACATAATTTAAATGTAACCTTTCTTCCAGGTCCTGGATAATAGTAACAAAGGTCAGGTTCAAATGTAAGGGTTTAACACCAGCCATAGTAAAGAAAAAGTATGGTTATCAGTAAAGTTATCTTCTGAGGTTGGCAACCTTGCTTGACTGCAGCAGTGGTTTTACACCATGCTGTTCCCACATCAAGGATCCCCTGCTCATCCCTATATCCATGCCCCTGACTCAGGAGAACTTTTCCATCAGGTAACATTAAAAGGACAATTATCACTTGCGTGATTTCTCCTGCATCCTCATAAAGTAGGTGGGTTACCAACTCAAATGAAATCCAAGCCTAGGCTCTAGATATTACCTCCAGTCAGGCAAGATGGCCTGGGCCTATAGCACCTTGAACCCAGCTCAAAGGTTCATCCATGTGGGTGCAAGAAGGCTAAGCCTAACACCTATGTAAGAGACTGCACTAACTGTGAATTTTAGAAATACTTTTGTATAAATCACAGTAAGTTCAATACTTCCATCCACAACTTTGCTCTTCTGTGGGAAAGCACATTTTGATGAAACCCTGTGGGAACCATCTCTTTTTCAATTATGTGAAAAGATGTGTGAATGTGAAAAAAATAAAAAGTGAATCAACTTATTTTGTTCAAACTTTTCCAAAAGTCACCTTTGGTGCAGAGACAAGCATGAAAAATGTCAATCCAAAAATAATTTGTTTGGGGAAATCAGGAAAAACTGATGAAAAAGAAGGAAGTGGGAGATGATGTGGGCAAATGAAAATGAGAACTTGGGCATAATTATAATGAGCTCCACTGTGCCCAGTGAAATATAGGATATTATTTAACCCCGTTTTTCACCTATTGCATGTGGCTGCCATACAACACTAGATTTTGATCCTGCATTGCTACAGTTAGCTACACTATGAACATTAAGCATTCAAAAATCATGAGATATAAGCAGTCATGGAATTTAAAACCATATATATTGAATTTGGAGCCCTTTTCTATTTTTTTCATGCAATGGTGGGAGCTCGAATCATGCTTCACTTTTTCTTTTTTCTCTTTTTCTTTTAAATAAAAGCAGAGATCCTGACACACAAATGTGACATTGGAGTGCAGCCATCTCATGATAAAAATCATGAAGACTGACCAATACTGCATGTTCCTATTCACTTCCTTATCATGAAAAAAATCCTGTTGAGTTTTGCTTTAAGTTTGTTGGTTCCTGTATGTTACAAATATACACTGATAGGGAACTTCAAAATGAGGTTACAGGTGTTTAGAGATTTATGGATTGGGTCCCAGTACCACGCATAATTCAACACAGTCCATTTTACGGAATGTAGTATTGGTCAGAGAAGAAAAGACAGACTGGATTTCAAATATGGCATGCCATTTGGTCTGTAATGTAGCTCAGCCCCTTCATTGTAGCTATCTCTATGCTAATAGAGCCAACCTTATGGTTATCCAACCTATAGTCAGCAGCCACCTACACTGTAAATATCTGTGCTCAATCCATGGCAACAATCCAGACGGACCCTAAAGGCTCTGCTGAACTCCTGGCTACAAGGTCAACCCTGCTCCAACTTGTCTCCTTGCCTATGCTGCCCTACAGTGTTTTGAACTCATATGGATATGCAACAGTTGAGTACAGGAAGCCACTAGCAACAATCCTACAAGTCTGTTCCTGACTCCCAGCCAGCCTGCACCCCACTTCCTTTCTGTACTGCCTATAAATAGAGACATACCTGGAAGGAGACACAAGTAGTTGGGAGACTGAGTCCTAGAAGCACTCGGGAAGGCAACATAAGATACATCCTAGTACCGAGCTCAAGAAATAAGCAGCATAAAACAGACAACTTTGGTATAAACTACAGAAAAGGATAAAAGACAGGGATGGATCATTTATATGGCTCAGGCTGGTTAAAGGTGACCTCAGTGTCAACCTAAAATATCAGTGCAGATACCCCCTAAACACCAGATCCAAAAGCTAGTTGTCCTCAGTAGCCTTTGGGTCAGTCTCTAGGAAACAGCAGAGCAAATACAAAATTCTGCATTTTTTTTCCTGTGCAGAGTTAAAAGGTCACCTTGCACACAGCAACATTGAGCAGAAAAGAACAAAACTGTTTGCTGCAGTTAGGTGTACACTCAGGAGTGTCTGATTCTAGGAAAGGGCAAAGTGAAAAATAAAATTAGTTTGTTTAACAAAAGCTCTTCCTGATCGTGAGAACACCGCATACAGTTCAGCCTCTCTTTGCATAATCAGTTTCCAGTGACTATCATCATTACTCCAGAATATCCTGAAGTAGTTCAATAAAAATAAAGGAGAGCTTTACCTCTGTTAGTAGAGTGATTCAAACAACTTCTAGATAAACATTCTTCCATCAGAACATGGAGTTATGAATGCAATTTTGGGTCCAAAAATAACTGACAAGAAACATCTCAATAAGGTGCTCCATTTCATATTTACTGAATCGGTTCAACTTTTTATTTCAAAGCAGCTGCTTCAACATGTTGTGCTAAAAACTTATCATTTGAAAATTTCAAAAGTCACACTCCAAAGCATTTCAGTTTCATCAAAACGGAGCATTGAGTGCAGATTTATTTTATTTATTCATTTCATTTAGTTTTAGGGGCAGATTCTTTGCCTTCCTTTATTTTTCTTCCGAATTAAAACAAAATAAAAAACAAAATAAAATGTTGGAAATCCCAACCAAACAGCAATTTGGAGTCTAGCCAGCTCCTGCAGGCATGCTCCAAACCTGAGAGAATGTCAGTATGTTTGCTTTGGGCTCATCGCCAATAGCTGGTCTCGGGAACACCTGAAAGTGGCTATCGAGGACAAACCCTAGGGAGCCTCAGGGATGAGCTTCTGGGTCCGAAGCTATAAGTAGTCATAGGCAGGGTATGCTCAAGTCCCTCACTGACAGGTCTCACCACTGCTGTGGGACAAACAAATTCAATGGATCCAATATACTGAGTACCTACGGTAGCACCAGTGTTTTTGTAAGCGTACCTTCATGATTTAGCCAAACTGCCTACTAGCATACATTACCTAAAAGCATGGTAAGATTTCATTTGTTTTTGAGAGCAGCCCCATATTACTGAAGCGGTGTTTTAGTGCAAATGCTGATGATGGCTTTGGAGATGTATATATAAATCAACATGCTGGAAGTACGTGTGAGGACCCAAAATCAAAACTGAAAACATCCTTGGAGACAGGTTCACAGGACACAGATTGTATTATTCGCTCTCAGGTACACATATGAAACTGTCCCCTCAGTACACCAAGCTTCCCTATGATGCTCGTAACACCCTTGTAAGGAAACACAATACTACTTTCCCCATTTTACAGACTGGGTGCTGAGAGAGAGGTCAAGTGACCTGCCCTAGGTCATACAGGAAGTCTGTGGCAGAGCTGTGATAGGCATATTAATCCAAGTCCCAGACTACAACTCTAGTAACTAGACCAGCCTTCCAATCCTTTGGATGGGTCAGAAAACTTACTCTGCACAAGTATTAGGTGCTGTTATTTTGGAGTAGATACATTATTTTTCC
>NW_005842249.1:1651965-1665195 GCF_000455745.1 Alligator sinensis
CTGCTGAATAGCTAAAAACAATTCAGTCCTAAATATGAACCTGCCAGTTACCACTTTAATGATTGAGGCAGCAGTCAAAGGGCTTAACCAAGCCAACGCCCTATGGTGCTGGGCATTGTATAAATGTGTAGCAAATGACCATTTCTACCCCAGGCTCCTTTCTGTGGTTTACTCCAGCATATATCGAATGGCACTAATTTGCATTCTGCATAATCTATAAACCTAATACTACACACAAAAAAGTTACTCCTATTAGCATCACCCCCATTTCTCAGTGAAGATTTAATAGTAAAATGCTGTTGGGAGGTCTCCTGTTACTAAGGCTTCTTTATTTTTCTAAAGATATACCACTATATTACATTTACTAGTGGTATGCTATGAAGTACTGCCATAAATTATTTAAACGACAATTGTCAAAACAAATGAGCAAAGTACATTTCCTGATGTAGTTTGCTTGTTTGTGTGTGCGTGCATGCTTATTCATTCACTTGCTAATTTGCAATAGCCAGCCACTCACAGAAGGTTTCCTGGCCATTAATGTGAATTAGTAAGGTCCTCCGCTATGTTATATTGTTGTGGTTTACCATATCTCTGACAAACAGAATAAAAGCAGATTTTTTATTTCACACTTCTATGCAAATCCTGGGCAGCCATCCAGGCAAAGTAAGGAACAGCTAACAGAGTTGTTTTAGGCCATCCAAACTAAATTAAGAAACTGTTTTGGTCAGCAGCCCCAGCCATCAGTGGGGTAAAATCAATTTACTGCAGCTGTGAACTGCTATTTAAGTCTGAGGCCTTCAGCAGAATAATCAAGCAAGTGTTTTTAAAGGGCATTAGGGTCAGAGTCACTGTAAGTTCATGAAAGTTTGGTTTTTCCCCTAGTGCGTAACGTTTCATGGTTCAAAAGGCATCATATTATCATCTTCATTAGACAAAGCTATATTGATATCTTTATGCCAGTACTGTGGCTTTCACTCTGTCAAAAAAACTTTTAAAGCTGAAGTGTCAGAAAGAGGCAGTGGGATGTTCTCATGGTGGAAGCAACTCCAGAATGCCATCCTGAAGACTTTCACCAGCTTAACCCAAGAGGGTTATTACCAGGGATCCTGGTTTTCTCTTATTAAAAAAAAAAAAAATCTCCAATTTTTTAATTAAAAAAGTAACCCAAAATGCACATTTTTCTGTGATTAAAATGAAACACCAATAATGTTTTATATATATATAAATATATATATATATAGTGGTGTTTTCATTTTAAAAATCATAGAAAAATGTGCATTTTGGGTTACTTTTTTTAATCCAAAAATTGCAGATTTTTTTTTTTTTTAATCAGAGAAAACCAGAATCCCTGGTTATTACCAAAACAATATTCCCTCACACACAATCATTTTAAAATTGTAGTTCAGTTTATTGTAAGAGAAAGTCTTTGCTCATGAAGGGCAGTAAAGCTCCTATCTATAAACCAGATGCATCTGAAAGCCTTTATATGCAGGATCCACAAATAAGGTGTTCCTCTGCCTCTCACCTGCTGGACCCCCTCCAGTAGAGGCTAGATCCTAATCTGCCTTTCTATTTTACCCTATTTCAATCCTTGGGGGAAAAAAGGACAAACTGTAATACTGAAGGTGGGGTCTTTCTATTTCTCATTGGTTTTTTCTGACTCAGACTTTTAGGGTCAGATAATGGTGTGTTACAACAGTAGATGCATTAATGGATGTTCAGTACTTGAACAGCATGAAATAGGATCACACTTAGCCCCCTAAATCCACTTCAGTGCCCAGTAGATGGAATAGAGTCTGCCCTGGGGGTTCTCAGAGACCACCAAATGAATCATGCTCCACACAAAAATTGAGCCAAGAATTCTAATACTTCCTTCTTATCCAGTATCTCGGTTATTAAACATCTCACCCCAGATATGGGAGACCATTGTAAACCCAATCTTTTGAACTAAAATGTCCCACCTACCTGAAGAATCCCCTACACCTAATACCAAGCTACAAATGTCCTGACGGGGAAATACATGCATGGGTTGGCAGGGTGGGGAGGAGGGAACAGGGATGACAAAAACTCTTATTCCTCCTTAAGGAGACTATTCCATTTTACAAGGAACAATTAACTATCCATTAGGCCAGAGCAAGCACAGTGAGCATGGCTACTGCCCACCAGCTAAATCGCTCACCTGGGAGGTAGATTTTGATTGCTGCTCTATTAAGTACTTAGTATAAAATATTCAATGGAGCAAGGGCTGAAAATTCATGTCTCCCTTCTTCCAGGTGACTGCCCCAAACACTAAGCTATAGACTTGTGTTCAGACTCTCCCCCTTTGTCTCTGGCTTAGTGAATATTACCCCTTATGAAGGGAAACAGCTTCAGTAGGAGGGATTGAGATCAGCTGAAAGGTAAAGGTATTCTCCAGGAAAGTGGGAGACATGGATTCAAAATTCTCTCGGGAAAAGGAGGTGTTGCAGCCCACATGTCCCACATCCTGGGTGAGTTCTTTAACCCCTAATCCACTAGATAAAAATAGGTGAGGCGGTGGCACAATATGTGGGGCACTGGTACAATAGAAATTTTGCTGGATCCTCAGCCCATAAAAAAAAATTAGGTACTTCTACATTCAGCAGTGCAAAATTTTAGCCTTGGAGCCCTGTCTGCAGCTTTGTGTGCCTTTAAATTGGGCCCTCAGGATAAAATTATCAAAAGCACCTAGAAGGCGTAGGCTCCTCAGTCTCATTCTTGAAAGAGACTTAGGCACTGGAGGGCAAGATTTCTAAAAGTTTTAAGCTTTAAATGTTTATTCTACATCCCTCGAGGTCCCATGCCCCCCCAGCTCAGCAGTCAGCTGCAGGGAGACCCCGGGTGCCCCCCCAAACCCAGGAGGCACCTGTCGCCCAGCCAGGGGCAAGGGGGGGACCCCCAGCATGCTCCCCACTGGACCCAGAAGTGGACCAGAAGTGTTTCTGGTCCACTTCTGGGTCTGCTGCTGAGCGCACTGGGGACCCCCCTGCACTCCTGTGGGATGCTCCATGCACCCCAGCATCACAGCATTCACGAGCCACCTGGTACATAGAGGTATGTAGGAAAAATATATTTAAAGCTGTGTATATGTCCGAATCACCGCATCAATTCAGAGGGTTCCAATTCGATTTAGAGAGATTAAAGAGTCCTCCGATTTAATTCAGATCCGGAGATTCGGTCACCAAATCGAATCAGGGACCGAAGCTTCACACAGCCCTACTGATCTCTGTAAAAGTTAGCTTTCATCTTTCTGCAGTTCTGTTCCTCATTTGTAAAATGGTAATGATACTTCCTCTCTCCCGCCTGCTCCATTTATGTTTAAGCTTTATAAGGCAGAAATTGTTTGCTATGAGCATGTAAAGTGTCTAGTGCTGATCTTGGTTGAGGCCTGTAGATAACACTGAAATATAGACAACGGCAAATCTGTAAATGGAAAAAAACCTAAGTTTTCTACAGTATGGAGTAGATTTGAATAGGCAGCCATGTATTTTGGGTAGGAAATACGCAGTGGAGCAAGACAAACTATCCCTGATCTATACTCACCTAACGCAAAGGGATTGGTTTGACAGGTAACTTCTAATCAAGAAGATAATCTGGACATAGCATTGCTGCTAAGGCTAGCAGACAACATTTTATTAAATTCATATACTGGTGAATTGTCAGCACTTATTTTAGTCTGTATGTAGTGCAGCTTTCAGCACTATTGATCATGAAATTTTAATATAATGCTTGGAAACATATGCTGGTATTTCAAGAACAGCAGCAGATTGATTTAGGATTTAGCTATCCCCACCCCCCCATTTCCCTGGGGAATAGTCCTTATTGTCTAGTCCTTATTCCCTTTCAGCCCAGCAGGCTATTGCATAAGGAAATGCTGCAGATCTGGGTTTGCTCAGAATCTATAGGCCACGGTGTCCTTTATGCTATATCCATTACTAACTTTAGCATCTCTTACTAGCTTTCTGTTGCTCTACAGATTTATTTTGCTTTTACCTCTTCTGATGGTGCTACACCAACCTTTTTCCCCAGTTCTACTTGACACTGCAACTAGATGTAATCAAGTTTCCCACAATTAAATGCACCCAAACCTGAAATTATGATGCTTACCCACCTCACTAGGCTCATAATTAACAGCCATTTCCATTTGCTTTTGACAGAGACAACTTTTTGATCAAATCTTGGCTTCGAGATTAATTTTGGCTGCGATTGGCCTTTTGAATTATATCTGCACCTTGAAGACTGTAAAAAATCTTCTTCCCTCTCTCCCTCCCTCCCCACCCACAAGCCAACTCCATCTCACATATGCCGCCTGCCTTTGCTAGTGTTTGTCTCATAATAAGATTGAAACTCTGGTTTGCACATCGATTTCTACCCCCAACAACTTGATTACTGAAATTCCCCGTTAGCCAGCCTCTCTCCAGCTACTATATCAAATTGCAATATCTACCAAGCTGGGGCTGCTAGATGCTTGACCTGTGTCAGGGCTCAGGGACACACCAGCCTCACTCTGGTTTCAGTCAGTTGGCTCCGTGTCAAATTGTGTATTTATTTCAAGACTATTACTTGGATGCCTGATCCAAAACCCAGGGAAGTTACAAAAAGAGAGGGGGAGAGAGACTCTGCTGACTTTGGCCCTTGCAGTTTCAGATTTTTATCCACCGTTGGGAAAATCTATTTACTCTTTCAGCCCTTCCCTTCTGGTCTTCCCAAGCCTTCTTCCCAGACTGTTCAACTGTGAGAAATGGGACAACGGGCCTAGCTTCAAATTAGAGTGAACAATATTGTCACACTGATGCTGCTGGCCTCAAGTCAGAGACAGAGCTACCAAAAAGTTTATGCTGCTGTAATTGTGGGGCTCCTGAAATCCCTCTGTTATCAGATTTTTTTTACATTGGAAACATTTTCAAGAGGGAGGACTATTCAAAGCCATCCAAGGATTTAAGGACCCCAAATTCTTTTGAAAGTTCTTGTGCACCTGGAAGACTTAGAAGCGTCTGAAAAAATAATTAAATAAATAAAAATTCCCTTGCAATGCCCTTTGGTCAGCATCTGCAATTTAAAAAAAAACATTTAAAGAAAAAGAAAAGCCCCAACCAGCTGCAACTGACCATTTTAGAGAGTCAAAGTCAAGTCCCATATCTCAAGCAACCTCCAAGCAACAGGAAACAATTCCTGATTAACGTAAAGGAGAACATAGGACTGGTAGGGGTCTCCTGCACCATTGAATCCAACTCCAAAAAAAGAAGAACGGGCTATATTATTCTTTCTTCTCTACTTCCAAACCCACTAAAAGCATGACACAGCAAAAGTGACATGCATTAACTGTAACTACTGGTATGCATCTGGAAACTCATTTACAACATGGACCTTGCAATGTCACTAGGTTTCTCTATGGATCTATTTTGGCATAACTTTTTAAAAAAGTGTAAGTGACTTTATACTGATTGGCACTCAAGTTGTACCAATGTAGTTAACAGCAATTTTGGGTGTGAATATTTGCTGCACACTTATACAAGCATAAATTGGGTACTGGTGCAAATACACAAAGATAATCACTGTCATACTTTACCTTTGCCACTATATTTAAAGCAAAAATATTAAGGCCCAGATTCTATTCCACCAATTAGGCATCTAGAGGGTGCATCTACATGCGTGCCAGGCTGTGCAGCTGTTACTCTGCAGTAACTGACAGTACTGTGCAGTCCGGATGCCGCACAGGTCTTTTTACATACTACTGTGCAGTAGGATCAGCATCATGGTTTGTGCCCACTGACACTATATCACCATGGCAATGAGCTATGGTGACATAGCTCGTCACTACTGAAATGTAGCGTCTCGTGTAGACACACCCAAAGTGGATTTAAATGTGATCCTATTCTACCCCGCTCAAGACCCTGAAAACCCTGCTCTTTGTTGCCGAGTCTTAATGGTACAATGGTAGCATGTTACAAAATGTAACATTCTTTTAAGGACTTGGTTAAGGTGGAATGGGATCATAATTAAAAGCCCAGGTTTAGCCAGGATCTTTTAAAAATCCCACTAAGGGCCAAGTCATATTCTATTAAGTACTTGCATGTATCATGTCCTATTGTGGGATTTTCAAACATAACTATGGCTTCAAAGTCCACATTTCTAAAGATATTAAGGCATTTAGGTAACCCTTAGTTAGCTTCCTAGGTCAGATTTTTCTGATGTGCTCAGCACCTAGTCACTTCTCTAATGACAATTGGAGCTAAGCCCTCTTAAACGAATAGTCACTTGAGTCTGGCTACTTATTTAGGGCCTTGTTAAACATTACAGTTCAATACATTAGACCAGTGAGGCAGAAGAATAGACTAGCTAGGGAAGTTGTGGACTTTCCTTCACTGGAGGTATTCAAGAAGAGTTTGGACAGCCATCGCTTGGAGATGATATAGGCATAGGCTGTGCCTATATTCTACTATGGGTATTTCTCGTGCTTCTCAGCTTTGCTGGTTGTTCCCTCCCCACCTTTCTGCTACATGTGTCAGGGTGTTTTTAAACCTGCCTCAGAGGCAATGCTGCTGCTAGGACTTAAAGCCAGAGGTTCCTGACTAAAGGGTCTTGCCCCTGAGGGTCAGACCAATTGCCATATTTGGGGTCAAGAAGGAATTTTAACCCATGGTCAGATTGTTATGGACTGTGGGGGTTTTTGTCTTCATCTGTATCAGGAAAGGGCATGTGGCTCTCTACCTGAGATCTTTTGAGTGTATATTAAAAACATTTTATAGAAACAGGATCCCCCTGCCGTGGTCCCCTTAAATTACTATTATCTGTGGCAGGTTAGGGTCTTATTCCAGGGTTGACAGTAGTTTTATGAAGAGTTTAGATTATGGATTTCTATGGGATAGTTTGGATAGGGATGATCCTGCCTCAAGCAGGGCGTTGGAGTAGATGACTTCTGGAGGTCCCTTTCAATCTTGCTTCTCTATAATTCTATGACTAAAGTTAGGATGTGCACTGAGCAGTTGGACATTAATAGGAACCTACTTAAATCATGGTTTCACAATTTTTAAGCAAAACATGAAAAACAGTGGTTTCCAGGATCACAGCAAAAAATGGCATTTCCTGTGATTTTATGCAGTAACTCCCCCTTGCCCCAATAAAAGCTTACTGGAGCTAGTGATGTAGACTCAGTAAAGGCACCAGTATAAAGCAGAAGGGTTTTGGTGCCATCTTTTAAGAAGCTAGGTGCAATGCTGAAATCTGAAGATGAGCGATTGGCCTCTTGGCCAATCAGCAGTGAGTGGCAGGGTCGCTGGAGCCTCTTATGGCTACTGTGATGAGGCGGACTCACCATGACAAGACTGTGGAATTGGCTCCATGAGAGCAACCCACAGAAATCCCTTCATCTCACCACAATTTAGGTAGGTCCCTACACATTAACACTTAATACTACCTCTGTACAGCACATCTCTGACTTGCCATTAAAGGGCTGATGAGCAGGGACATGGCTAGAAGCCAGGACTTGGCTTGTTTGCACCTGCTTCTCACCCCAGCCATGGGTGAGTCTCCTGCACAACACGGTAGCCACAAACAGGCATACAACAGCATGCCTTTGCCCCACAGCTGCATGCTTCTGCCATGCCTACTGCCCTCCCAGCAGCATTATGATCCAGCTTCCCTACATGCATGGAGCCGGAGCCACAGCCACTGGGAGGAGGGTTAGCACAATGGGAGCATGGAACATAGAGCTGCTGGGAGGAGGAGGAGCAAGCTCCATGCTTCAACCACGCCAACCACCCCCCTCTCCCCCCACCCCACCATGAGCATGGAGCCACAGCCACCAGGAAAGGGAGAGCAAGCGCCATGTTTCTAATGCACTGACCCCTCTTCCAGCAGCTGCAGCTCTGTACTCATGGGGGAAGCTGACTTGCATGGAGCAGAGTCACTGAGTGGGGAGTTGGCATGGCAGAACTGTGCTTCTCCCCCTCCTGGTGGCTCCATGCTGTCACCGTGCCACATGCTTCTGGCCAGGCATGAGTCCAGTTTTGCCCAGGTGTGGAGTCCAGTTTTGCTGCAGCTGCCAGGAGGAGGGTTGGTACAGCAGAAGCATGGAATGGCAGAGCTGCCACACCACCATCTGCTTACTTAGGTCCAGGCTGCTTTGCTGCACAGGGGGCCCGGCTGTGGCATCTCCAACACTGGCTGCCCCTGGGCAGTAGCATTCAGGAGCTTGGGTAGATTGCTTATGGAATGGGAATGGGGAGGCTAGGAGTGGTGCATTCTGGATCCTGGAATACCACAAACTGCCTTTTAAAAATTTCTGTCTAGCAGACTGATGTTACCACATCATGAGCAGGAAATACTCCTTGCCTGAAGTGGCACAATTTTGTGGTGCTCTAAGCACGCTTGGCATGTTTTCCTGACTGAATATGCAGAAGCGTGCATTCTAGCTGCATTTAGCACTAATTCCAAAATGTGTAACAAGACCATTAGATGCCCAAATGGGGTCAGAGTAAAATAAATGCACTTAGCTCTAGATCTTAGAAGTGCACAAGGACATTGGAATAACAGCTTTTCTTTATGAGGGATAACAAAACAAAATATTTCTACCACACTGAAGGATGGGGTGGTGGGAATGACCTGATAAAAGTATGAGCTGAATAAAACTGCCCAAGTTTGCAGAGGGTCTGAAACATTAGGGCATTTAATTCCTTCTTGGGATATCTACCTTATTTCCAAGCCTACTCCATAACTCATAGATTTCATAGACATTAGGGCTGGAAGGGACCTTGTGAAATCATCAGGTCCAGCCCCCTGCCCAAGGGGCAGGAAGTCAGCTGGGGTCAGATCACCCCAGCAAGATAAGCATCCAAGCATTTCTTAAAGGTATCCAGAATAGGTCCTTGCACCATTTCTGGGGGGAGTCTTTTCCAGATTCTGGAGACTTGGATGGTAAAGACATTTGTCCTTACGCCCAGTCTAAAACAGTCTGCCAGTGGTTTGTGACCATTAGACTTTGTCTTCCCTTGGCGTGCTCTGGTGAGCAGACATTCTCCCAGTTCCTGATACATACCCCTAATATACTTATAGGCTGCCACCAAGTCACCCCTGAGCCTTCACTTCTCCAAGCTGAAGAGTCCCATGCCTCTCTCTGCTTCTCATAAGGCCTCTTCTCTTGACCTCTAATCATGTGCACGGCTCTCCTCTGGACTCTCTCAAGCTTCTCCACATCCTTTCTAAAGTGTGGAGTGCAGAATTGGATGCAGTACTCCAGCTGCAGCCTCACCAAAGCCAAGTAAAGTGGGAGGATGACTTCTTGGGTCTTGCCTGAGATGCATCGCTAGATGCAAGCCAGAGTTATTTGTTTTGCCAGCTGCGGCATCGCATTAGTGGCTCATGTTCATCTTGTGGCCAATCATGACCCCAAGTCTCTTTTGGTTGTGGTGCTAGTGAGTGTGCACTGCTGAGCCTATAAGTATGATGTGGGTTTTTTCTCCCGAGGTGGAGCACCTTGCATTTCTTTGTGTTGTATGCCGTCAGGTTTTGATCCGCCCACCTTGTAAGCCTATCCAAGTCGGCCTAAATTCATGACCACACTTCCCCTTAATTTGGTGTCATCTGCAAACTTAGCTAGGTCACTTCTGACACCCAAATCCAGATAATTTATGAATATAGTATATTAAAGAGCACTAGTCTGAGTAGTGAGCCATTGAAGATTCCACTGGTCACCATGCACCATGTTGACTCAGTTCCATTGATTGTCACTCTCTGGGTCAGATCACGGAGCCACCATCAGACCGTAGTGCTGTCGAGGCTGTAGTTCCCCAATTTTACCATGAGGACATCATGGGAGACCAATGTAAAGGCTTTTTTGAAATCTATATGTATGATATCAACCTCTTGTCCTTTGTCCAGGCTCTTTATCACTCCACTCATATTTCAGGGTATGCTTTGGACCCCACATAGTTTTAAAATTGTCTCTGTGCCTTAATGAGAGCTCTTATATGCTGAGCTCTCTGGAATACATAGCCCACAAGTCTCAAGTGTGCCTGTCCTATTTTGAATAAGAATTTTACACCCACTCCATACGAGTTGAAAAGCATCATGCCAAAGAGTGGGTATTGTAGGTCTTCCAGGATTATGGATTATTGCAACCATTTATCAGTGCATATCTCAAGTATCTCAAGTCAGAGATACTGCTATTAGCATGAACTCAAGTAAGCCCCAGTGAATCTGAAACTAGGCATACCATATATGGTTTGCACAGAAGTGTTAGGAAAGTAGCTTGTTAGTTTTAGAGGTGCCTCCAAGGCCAACAGATAGTGAATGAATTGATAAGACCAGCACAGAACACCAAAACAAGGATCAGAGTGACCTGGCAAATGGGTGTCTCTCTGATGGGAAGGTTGCCCTAATGGGCAAGAAGTAGAATGTGGATGATGGCACATAAATGGTGAGAACAAGGATGTATATGCTATAAACATTAAATCATTTTGATTAGTGTATTAAAACAGGCCTGGGAATGTTTAATAAATTGTATTGGGTTTAGGGGTTATGTTCATACCTGTGCCATGCCTGCAAATAACCCAGTTAGCACCATGAACTTGATTGGTCATTGATATTAGTATCTCAGCATGTTTGTAGGCAATAAACCTAGGCAGGTTCTCTCTCACCTACAACTGAAGCTGCAGTCTCTCTTGTAACAGTGAGCATGTTAAGGGTACAATACTACAGACAGTGTCCAAACAGCACATGCACAGACCATCCAAACCGAGGGAGCCTGACATGACTGGTTACACTTACACCCCAAAACAACATTAACACCATTCATTCCGAGAACTCGGGTGACTCCCTAGAGACCTACAGGTCTCCTAGCCTCTCTCCTGGCTCAGGGGCACTCTCACTTTTGCAGGTGGAGTATCCAATTGTTGGAGGAGCCATGATAACCATGTCCTACTGAACTCTACAGGCATCCAGGTCCCCGGGGATGGGGATTACTATGTATTGCACAGAGGAGTCTCTGTGCTGTTTCCCCACCTAAGCAAACCTTCAGAGGCAGCCATAATACGTACAGTGCCAAGTCATCACATTAATTTCCCCTGAATCTCCTTCACAGATGTGCCATATATTATTCAATAATGATTTCTCAACTGTGATAATTATCAACAATCATGGACCATTAAAGGCTTAACTCAAAACTAGGAGAAGCAATACAAATAAGATTTAAATACAGAATAAACTAGACTAAGGATTAGCTATGATCCCCCTGGTGCCCTCATTACCTCTCTATCACCTCCCCACTGTGCCCTGACTTAGGAATTGCAGTGCCACACAAATGGCCCGCAAAAAATGTTTGCTAGGATCAGTCTAATAACTCAGCTGAATGGGACTACAGCTTGAATGAGCCAGCGCCTGTGCAGGGATAGGGGTGGACTTTGTCCCCCTCCAAAGCTGAGCAGAAAGGAGGCACAAATGATATATTGAACCCCCATTAGGAAAAGTGTTTCTGATGCTGGCACCAGCTGCAGAACTACCTTCCTCTAAGACAGTCCCTCACCCCTGCACCCAGACAACAGGAACATCCTCGCTAAGGATGGGGCAGGGATTTAGCCCTTCATCTACTCCAGTGACTTTGACCCGAGCCTATGGAATGTGCAAGGCTTTCAGAATATTCCACTCGAACAATTTGGCTGCAGGCACTTTATGTAGTAATGAAGTCCCCAATTCTGAATTTCCTTGTTTTACTTTGTATTTTATTTTTCAGATTATTATAAAATGCATTAACCAACATTTCACTAGAAAAAAACCCTAAGGTTGACAGTGAATATTAGCCACCAATAATTATTGGACAGGCTTTAGAGTAATGGAGGTTGCCTTGTGTTGATGGCTGCTATTTGTTCTCTCTCAGCAGCGATGGGAAGGATCATCCAACGCTTAGAATGCCAGCCCAAGACTCAGTGCAAACAAGATCAAATCCCTGCTCTTGAGTATGAAGCCCACAGGCTGTCTGTCCAAGTGACTAGCACTCTGAGCAGAAGACAAGGGAAAATTTTCCCAGTTGCTGGAAATTCTGATGTATTTTTCAATTAAGAGAATTGGGGGTTTTGTTTGGGGTGGGAAGGGGAAATGCCTTTGTGGAAATTCAGTAATTTTTAAATGAGAGGTCTAAATTTGTTCACACAAACACACTGCCCATTTGGAGCATTTTGAATTAGCTTTTTCAACAAATTAGCCCCAAATTTATATTTATCAGGCATCTCCAGATCTGGATTTGTGACCAAAAGTTTGTCATGACAAGTTTCACCCACCTCCGCAAGCGACATGAAGCATTTCTGTGCTGCATCCACTGAATCTCATCTGAACATACCTAAACTAGCTTTAAAATATGCTAGCTCTAGGACTGACAGCAGCAAAAAAAAAGCAGCTCAGGTTAATGCTCAAGTATTGCTCAAGTTCATGCCAGTTTCAATGTTGCTGCCACCACACTGCTAACAGTAGCTGATGTAACTAACTCATATATACCATATTCACTTAAATCACAGTGTAGACGCACCTTAATTCATTTCAGTGCATCTACTGGCCATCTTCACTGCTCTACCTCCCAGCTGTTTCCTGAGGATCAATACATTTGAGTTGAGGGGATTAGATACTATAGTGACAAGGGCTAGATCAGGTGCTTACGGTAAATGTATAGGGACATAACACACTGAAGGGCTGGAATGGGTTTGTACAAATCTCTTGATAAAAGAGCCATCTGCTGCATCTATTACTTAAAGTTAAGACAAGCCATTTTCCCCCTGTGAATAGAGCTTTAAGAAGATTTATAAAAACCCACAAGCTGTAAGTTTTCTCACCAGAAGCAGATAGTTGCCAGTATCAGTGCAGTGCTTTGGCAGTGTGGTGGATGAAAACGGATTCAGCATCAAAGAGAAGCCTTAGACTACATGTCTCTAGGTCTGTCTTTAGACTATGTCCCAATAGATGCCTTCCGGGTCAACAAGGTTGTGCTAGGTCACAGAATCCAAATCAGCCACATGGAATAGGAAGGCCAAACAGCTGTGCTCCACTGCAGGCTGGAGTGCGCGCGCACGCACGCACTCCCACCCACCCCTAGGCCATATGTGCTTACAGTTTATCCCAAAATGACCATTTCACCAACCATCTCCAGAATCTTTGGACTAGCCATAGAAGTACAATCATAGTAGGAATAGCTGGGATCTATTACATAGCAATGCAGGAGGAAGGGAA
>NW_005842249.1:1665205-1666061 GCF_000455745.1 Alligator sinensis
AGCCAGAGGCTTACTAGTGGGACTGCTCCAGGCTTGTCCCAGAAGCCACTGAAGCCCTCTGCCTGCAGCACACCTGAGACCAGCCATGCCATAAGATATCTCAGTTGGGAGCTAATAAGCAGACTGGGGCAGAGAGGGCAAGGCACCCTTCACAGCAATGCTGTTGTGAGAGCAACAAGCTCAAAGCAACCTTCATGTCTTCTCCAGCCTTTACATCCGGAACCAATGCTCTTCCACCCCATTCTCTGAAAGTTGCTACGGCACATTGCTTTTGATTCTGCCTCCTGCAGGGTGCATGAGAGGTTCCTCCTGAGCTGTGAAGTTGCCAGATATGCTGAGTCACATCCTCAGCTGAGAGAAATCAGCACCACTATTGTCTTCAGTGGAGCTAAGCCAATTAACAGCAGCTGAGAATCTAGCCCATTATCTCTGCTCCCCACAGGAAAAGCAACAAGAGGTCTCTGGCTTGCTGCTTTCAACTTCCCCAGAGGAAGGGAATGACATTTCTGGCAATTCCTGTCCTTGTTTATAATCTCCCTTCCATAAGTCCACAGAAGAAAGGAAATAATCCAGTGACACTTGAAGAGCTTGATATGCTGCATTTCTGACTTAGATGTACCAGGAAGACAGGGAGCTTTGACACGCACAGGCTTGCGTGCCTTGTGCTAAAAACAGGAGACATTTTAAGCATTTAGATTTCTTTCCACCCTGTGATCCTAGCCCTTGCCCCATGACTACACTACCCAAAGAAGTGCTGAACTACAAAGCAAGCATCCATTCAGTAGCATAACAATCAGTGAGCCACCAGGGCATCAGTCCTGGGCACCCACTTAGAGTGCAAGACTGGCAGCTGCCA
>NW_005842249.1:1666077-1666841 GCF_000455745.1 Alligator sinensis
CCTGCCACTACCAACAGGCAGGGGACATTAAGCCAGGTGGCAAAAGTGTGTGTAGAGGCACAGTACACACTAGAAAAAGTTTGCTTGTCTGAGAATACCAGCAACCTTGTAATAAAAATGTGTTATAATCTAGTCATTATGATTTTACAATAACGTTTGTATAACAGCTGTATGATAAAAATGTCTCATCTCACTACACAAAGGCTTCACAGCTGAGAACTGTTTGGCTTTGTGATAAAAATACATTATAACCTGGACCTCAGTTGAGTAATAGCTGTATGAGGCCCTCATGATCCCTTGTGTAAAAAGCACAAGGCCTAACGTCTGAGTTGTGGGTTTCTTTTTCCTTCCTGCTTGCTCTGCATTTTATAGCCATACTTGCATAATGCCCTGAAGTTACACTAAGGTATAAGATTACTAAAAGACACTAACTTTGCCGTAGTTCCCCTTTTCCTCTGCGCATGCGACAGAACTTTTTGCTGCAGTTCTGCTTTTGAAATACGCATGCACTAAATTTAACAGGAGAGATCAACCAATAGCAAACTAAGCCTAGCCCATAAGATAAGACATAACAACAAGGAAATTGCGGTACTGCCAATAGTTGCATGACACGTTGTAGCCCTTTGTTTATGTAAGCTATAAAAGTGTAACCCCGAGAGAAACTGGGGGTCGACACGGATTTGAGCATTAAGCTCCCTTGTCGAACTTGTTTGCAAACAATAAAGCGATAATTGGCCCCAGCCTGTGTGTGTGTGACTCTCTCC
>NW_005842249.1:1670595-1688056 GCF_000455745.1 Alligator sinensis
CTGGCAGCTGCCACTGCTGCCAGCTCAGCTGCTGCATCTCCTGCCACTACCAACAGGCAGGGGACATTAAGCCAGGTGGCAAAAGTGTGTGTAGAGGCACAGTACACACTAGAAAAAGTTTGCTTGTCTGAGAATACCAGCAACCTTGTAATAAAAATGTGTTATAATCTAGTCATTATGATTTTACAATAACGTTTGTATAACAGCTGTATGATAAAAATGTCTCATCTCACTACACAAAGGCTTCACAGCTGAGAACTGTTTGGCTTTGTGATAAAAATACATTATAACCTGGACCTCAGTTGAGTAATAGCTGTATGAGGCCCTCATGATCCCTTGTGTAAAAAGCACAAGGCCTAACGTCTGAGTTGTGGGTTTCTTTTTCCTTCCTGCTTGCTCTGCATTTTATAGCCATACTTGCATAATGCCCTGAAGTTACACTAAGGTATAAGATTACTAAAAGACACTAACTTTGCCGTAGTTCCCCTTTTCCTCTGCGCATGCGACAGAACTTTTTGCTGCAGTTCTGCTTTTGAAATACGCATGCACTAAATTTAACAGGAGAGATCAACCAATAGCAAACTAAGCCTAGCCCATAAGATAAGACATAACAACAAGGAAATTGCGGTACTGCCAATAGTTGCATGACACGTTGTAGCCCTTTGTTTATGTAAGCTATAAAAGTGTAACCCCGAGAGAAACTGGGGGTCGACACGGATTTGAGCATTAAGCTCCCTTGTCGAACTTGTTTGCAAACAATAAAGCGATAATTGGACCCAGCCTGTGTGTGTGTGTGACTCTCTCCTAGAGGTGGATTGGACAAGCCTCCAGGGGCACGAAACTAGCCGTTTGGGCAACAACCTCCCCCAATGGAGATAAAGCTTATGTTTTTGCCAATATACCTTATACTAGCTAATTCCCTCACTGTTTAAAGTGCATTTACACTTGGGCTTTTGCTAAAATTAAGATTCACATGCTTCACTGACACTAGAATAGAGTCCTTTTGCAGCATTTGACCAAGTAAGCCTCTGCTTACGAAAGCTTAGTCTATAAGATGCACATCTATGCTGCTTTCTACATACGGGTCAGCGTTTTCAGTGTTGACCAGACTTCAGGCCTTGCCGACATATGCCTGGCTCTGTCAGCAGAAGTTGAGGCTGTAATTGGACAATGAGAGCACATACACATCCATGATCAGTTAGCGTCTCCACTGCAGCAGCTGTGCCTGCTGAATGGAAAGTGCAGCTTGGGAGGGCACAAGCTGCTGAAGGGACTAGTAAAGCAAATAGAAGGCACTGGAGTGGCTACACACACCTTCTGCAGATGATAGACAGCAACAGGAACTGCTTTCACTTGGGAAAGGTGGTGGACACAGCCAGCAGAAGGGGTGGGGGAGGGAAATGCTCTGCCTCCCCAAAGTAGCTCCAAGTATAGCTGCATTCAGAGCTCTGCTGGCAGATCTTAGTCCCATATCTTTCAAAGCCTTCTCTCTCCTGCTGAGGGAAGCACATTTTGTTCTGCCTCCAAGCAAGCATCATCAAAAGTAGAGGATTCAGTCTAAATACCCAGACCTAATTACCCACAATATCTTTAGCAGAAGAAAGGAAGTACACACAAAAAAACCCATTTCTCCTCTATCTTTCATACACTTAATGTAAATACTGTCTATCCCCATCTCAGTCTTTGTTTCTCTTTAGAACAGTTAGTAAGCTTTAATTTTAGGCAGTTTGGGCAAAACAAAACAAAACAAAACAAAACAAAACAGCATATTTTGGCTATGGAAATATTTTCTTGATTAGACCAAAGGGAAGCATTAGGATAATGAAATTTCACCTGTTATTTGTGCTGTAAGCCCATATCCTGCACTTGTGCTACATCAGAAGGACTTTCTATCAAGAAGAGATGGATTATGATGTTCATTGGCATTTGATGCTTTTCCAAATCAGCTTCCCTCTTTATATAGTTAGATGAGAGAGTTATATGGCCCATGTACTCACAAGAGAACTTTTTTCTAAAGGGTTAAGGTACTCAATTTCCTGTGCTGCAGTTTGGCATCTTCTTTAGCTGCATTTGAAAACTCTCACTTTCAATTATAAAGCGCTGACATTAGAGCATTAATCTCATTTTATGGATCAGGAAGCAAACACAGGGTGTTAAACATTCTTCAGTATGGGAGTATCCAGATGAGCCTACAGGTGCGGTTTGTGGTGCCACACATGCAGGTGTTTTCTGTGCTGCTAGTTAGTAGCATGGCAGGTTTTTTGACACTGGGATTACCCAGTGTCAGAAAACCCTGCACCAAAACAAAAGCAGTACAGCATATGTGGCAGCAGCATGTGCCATCCAAAACTGGAGCCTGGCCAGTCAGAGCCATGCTCCTCTAGCTGCTGGCCAGGCTCCACGCACCCAGATAGCCACCACTACAGCCCCTGGAGGCACCCAGGATTTTAAGTAAGGCTGCTGGGCCCAGCCCAGGTGCTGGCCCCAGCCTCCTGCTGCAGCTAGCATCAGTCCCTGGGGAACACTTTCCTGCTCATCTGGGCACACACTATGAGTGCAAGTAATTGCCACAATAGAACCCAGTGCTCCTGACAAAACAACTGCCAGTGAAAAGAGTTCAGTTGAATGCTGGTCAAAAAGTACCATTTTGTTGATACTGCCCCTTTCCATGAGGAAGTATAGATTCTGCTAACATTTTGTTGAGGAAAAAGAATTGAAAGTACTTCAGCAGAGTCAGAATAAAATGCTTCCATATTACTAGAGTGCAAGATTCTTACTTTTCATCATGGGGTGTCAAACTCAAGTGAGTTGGCCAGACATATCTGGGCTGTGGCTCTTCTCACTGGGACTGCAGAAGTCAATGTGTTCGCTCAACCCCTGTTGCAGCTGCTGCACATTTTACTCACCAGAGGCAGCTGAAAACATTCAGTTCTGGTAGCAACATCCATTCCCTGGGCTTCGTTGCACAGACACAGAGGCTTGGGCCACTGGGCTAGCAGTATCAATGGTTTTGCTGCCATAAGCTGTGGCTGGATGCCTCACAGGTCAGATGCCCCACAAGCTACATCTGGCCCACAGGCTAGAAGTTTGATACCTTGGTCTTACATTATGACAGTTAGTATACAAAAGCTCCAATTTTGATTTTAAGAAAGAAAAAAAAGTTTCAGGTGACTCAAGTTATGTTTTAAAAGTTACATTTCATAGAAAAATTTGTTTTTGTTGTCATGCTGATTTCAACCAGGTTTACTGTCAAGGCCCAGCTCAGTACTCTTCCCGGGGGATCACATTCTTCTTTGGTTAGAGGTTACTGCCTATTCAGTGCTGGTTGGTTGCGGGGATTAAGCCCTACATACATTCCAGAGCCAGCATTACTCAACGCAAGATGAGATACATGAGTAAACTTATTCCTTTGTCTGTCTTCTATTATGCTTTAATCTAGAAAAGTGAGTTTTGTCACTGATTTTCCCCCAAATTATAAATAATCCTATTTACTTTGATTGCATTTCTCACTCATGTAGGGATTTAACACCATTGTGAAGAAGTGATTTGGTCACATTTCTGCCTGGAATCATGAACCCCAGGGCCATATTTCTGAAGATATTTTAGTAATCATGCCTTTAGACTCCAGCTGTCTTTAAACATCTGTTTCTTGTGTCCTTTGAAAAACTCCCAGCTTTAATAGCACTGAACACATATCTTCTTTACAAAGTTGTGTTCAGAAGCAGAAGCAGATTTTTCAGTTGCTGTGAAAACTCCACCCAAAGTATTAATTCTTTTTTGTCGTTCCACTTACAGAAATCCACATAGTCATTAAAAAAATGGAATTGAAGTGTCATCCCCAAAGATTCTCAGGTGACTAAGCTAGCATGGCTAATGACTTTTTAATATCTTTTTATGCCTTCAGGATATGTGCTAGGATATAAGTAGTATTATTTTGTTTTCAAGTTCTGTAAATCCATTCATTTTTGTCTCATTTCACGAAGTTCCTCCAGAGTAGCTATCCAGCTGGGCTTATTTTTATTTGGTGAGGTTTCTGTGTCTACTGGCTTGGTTGAAAGGCAAAGAACATAAAATTCCTTCCTGCAAAAATTGGGAGATATTATTCTGGCTAACCTGGTTTCTTTGACCTAGAAGATACCTTATGATCATTGAGTTAATTTTCCACAAAACTAAAATGAAATAAGCTACAGGGAACTGTGTAGAATAAAAATAAAAGCAGGGTAACAGGTTCATTTTATGTAACTACTTCTTCCTATAACCAAGTGGAGTAAATTCTTCTTTCAGTTTTTTCAGTTTGTTAAACATTAGAGGTGTTATGATAGCTTTAGCTGCAATGGTCATCATTCAGCACTTTTTAGTAGTTGTCTTAAGACAGAGAACTATACCTGTGTTTTCACAGGTAATACTTTGCATTTTTTCTATTTGTTTTGAGGAGTGAGAGAGAGTCAAATAAGTCATTGTCAGAGAAATACCAGATTTGTCCCATTGATGGGGATATAAGTGTACAGAAAACAGGCTGATGGAACTACAATCCATCAGATAATTCTCATCTGAAGTAAAATCTCAGACTGAAGATAAAAATCTAAAAGGTCCTAGTTTTGCAGAATGGATTATAAGCATCTTGTACCATCTCTCTCTCTCAATCAGAGTTATTCAGAGAGAGAAGAGAATAACAGAGCACATTTTGCCCCCATCCTAAAGCAAGGTAAAGTCAAAGCAAATCTGTTAAAAGAATGTGAACAAAAATATTGAGCTAATCCAATTCTGAGTTCAATATATTACCTTAAATTTCAAGAGTCATTTTAAACCAAAATGTTACCTTTTCATTTTGTAAGTCTCAGAACAGACTGTTCTGACAGTTTTAAAGCTATTGGAAAAGGTTTCTTGAAATAAGGAAAAATCATTGACATCGACCCTTTGCTATGAACAAAAAGAAAACCTATTTCTCTGAAAATGTCCTCACTAAAGGGCTGATTAAGTCACTTATTACAATAGCAACTAAAATAAGAGTAATCACAATGCTGCTGAAGCTCCTGTTCTCAAGAAGGTCAGCAAAGACCAGGGGAGGAAAAATAAATAAAAATAAAATGAGAGATGCAATTGAACAGTTCACTCATATATATCACAATGGAGATACCTTAGAGGTAGTCAGTAATTAAAGGTGTGATTGCAGAGTCATTGTGGTTTCAGACCATCCTGTGGGGCAATTGACATAATCTTTGATGCCTGTCAGATCCAAAGTGTTCAGGAACAACATCAGGACCTATATATATGGTCTTCATTGAGCGTCTTTTTCCTATAAGCGCATGTCTAAGACCTTGACTTCTCTTCTTCGGTCAATGGGTGGACTTCGACCAAAACCTGGAAGCTTCTGGAGGCTTCTTCACCAATCACCATTCACCTTTTTGGATACGTTCCTCTCAGATTCTGTTACCAATTACGTGTTATCTTTCACATTCCAATCTGTTTTTCTATCCCATGTTGTACCATCTTCCACACTCCTAAAGCTTTACCTCATTCACAACACACAGACTCACTTGCTGCTTTTTCAAAAAAATGGTGCACACAGTGAAAATGGTTACTTAGTATAAGCAAATGGCTGGCTTAGATATCACTCTTCCTTGTGGTTAGCAGCTTTTGCTAGGCTGCAGGTTAAAGCCTTGCATTCATCTGCAAACCCAGTGGTCCCCAAGATCCAAATATTGTCACCCTAACACTATTCAACTCTGTACCCCATTCCAACCCTACTCCTTGTAACCAATAAAGTTTTCCTTTGTACCTAGGGTGGGAGACTTATTGGGAGTGGGTCTAGATTATGCCTTGGGGTCCCCTTGGTTCAGTTGACTAAGGGAGACCACTGCTTATGCTTCCGACTGAGGGAAGCAGCCCAAGTTCTTGAAGTGAATCAAGTACCCTCAAGGGCTACTAGGCCTGTGTTTCCCAGGGGGCACTGTGCCAGGATCAAGCCCATCCCTGGGTGGTGGCAGCAATACCACCAGGCTAGCGGGTGTGCTCCAGGAAGGGGGTCGGCCAGACGTGAGGCACCCCCAGGGAGGCACTTGGATCCTGGAAGGTGGTCAGGCACAGTGAGGTGGGTGGATCAGCACAGGAGCACCCCCTACTGCCCTGCTACAGAGCTTACTAAGGCCTTTGACTCCATCAGTCATGAAGCCTTGTGGAAAATACTGGTCAGATTTAGCTCTCCCAAAAAATACACCAAGGTCCTGAGGCTTCTCCATGATCAGATGCTTAGGAACATTCTTTGTAGTAGATCAAAGAATGATCCATTTGTCATCTAAATGGGTCAGGCAGGGGTTGCTCCAATTCTGTTCTCTATTTTTTTTCTTTTTTTTGAAATAACCATCCTTGACCTTCAGTATGCTGATGACGGCCACTTGTGTTCATTGTGAAAAAAACCTCCAGACAGCACTAGATCTCTCTGCAGAAGCCTACCAGATATTGGGCCTCTCTTTCTCTCAATATCCAGAAAATTGAAGTGCTGGATAATCCTGCCTCAGGCCATGAATGTGACCCCACCCCCATCCTCAATTTACACTGAGAGAAAGACTCTAGGGATTGTCATGCACTTCATTTACCTTAATTTACCTTAGCCACCTCTCTTAAAGAACAAACACTGATAAGGGGATCCAGGGACAGGATCCATCCAGTGTGCAAGTGCCTCCTTCAGGAAATTGCTTTGGCTTGCTTTTATTGATTGCAGTCTCCAGAAAGATGCTAAGACACAGATCTATATAGACAATCATCCCCACTCTGCTCTACATGTGTGAAACATGAGTGACCTACTGTCATGATCTCAAGAGCCTGAAGAGATGATCACCAATCATGCCTCCTCAAAATCCTCTGTATAAAATGGGCAGATTGATGCACAAATGCAAGCATCTTTGCCGAAGTCAATATTACCAACACTGAGTCAGTGATCCTCAAGCACCAAATTCACTGGGCTAAATATTGTGTGTGGATGCCCAACTCTTGACCAAAACTAGTGCTCTAATCCTATTTTAATTGCAGCCTGAGATCACAAGCTGGTCAGAGGAAATGCTACAAGGACACATTGAAGGCATGCCTCAAGAAAATGGATGTTAACATCAAGAGCTGTGGAGAAGCTAGATACTGACCAACTCCAGTGGCACCACAACCTCAACCACCCTGCTTTCTGGTAAAATGTTTTGCCCTCAAAGCAGAGAACTGTGGAGGAAGGAAAGAGAAATTCTGACTTATGGTCTACTCTCCTATGCAGAAAAGCTTGCAACTTCTGGGGATAGGACCTGTGGCTCAAGTTGCCTCAAAACCCCATGAGTCATGGCAGACATTAGGGCTGTGCAAAATGTTGCCGTCTATTTCGTTTCGACACTGTTTTGACCCATTTCAAAAGTCGAAACGTTTCGACCATAGCGCTGGTGATGGGAAGTCAGTCCAGACTCTTCACCCCCCATGCCAGATTGGGCTGCAGGCAGGGAGTGAGCCCAGCTGGGCTGACTTCTCACCCCACTGTGCCAGATCAGACTGGGGGCAGGGAACACAAACCAATAGCTCCAGCTGGGCTCACTTCCCACCCGCCGTCTGATCTGGTGGAATGTTTGAAACAGCGTTGAAACAGTGAGGCTGTTTCAACGAAGCAAAATGGAAGAGCTGTTTTGAATCAAAATGAAATTTTAAATGAAATGCTGCTGTTTCGTACAGCCCTAGTAGAAATCATCCTTGAATTGAGGGATTGCTGACTCCTTTACTTAGGTGTATTGGCAATCTTAGAAGCAATCTGATGATTCCAAAGTCGACACTGGAGACTCATGGTAGATGCAATGGAACAGACAACTTAGCATAACAGTGGCTGTAATATGGAACACACTTCTGGTCATGATAAAGGCCAAAACCAAGATCCCATTCTTCCTGGCAGTATATTTAAGTGGCACTTCACTGGTTCTTTAGGTCTACAAGTGACCAAATGTGAAGCAATTCAACCCCATACAATATTCAAAAGAAGAAGAAATCTAATAGAAGCACATGGGCATCAAACTCCACTTTGAGCTCAGTAGGCTTCCAGTTCCATCTGGGGAAGCATACATTTTTTGTTTATATCCTAGAACTTTAGTCAGGGAAAGAAAAAAACAAAACAAAACCTATGAACAGAGACTGTTTGCCACTGGGGAAGGTGATGGGGGCAGTAATGCTCATCTTTTGTCCAATAGCTTTGTGGCTATTGGACTTCAACTATTAGGTTGTGACTTAACCAAAATAAGCAGCATCTTCCATCAAACTGTTTGAAGCTTGGTCACAAAGTGAAGGGGAAAACAAAAGAACCTGGCTATATTGCCTGTTGGCTTAGAAACAGTATTTAAAAGCCTGTTTTTTGGGAATTGGCTTATAGATATAGTTATATGCATTATAAGGGGTCAAGATGGGCAGCAAGGGTTAACTGGATTTCTAAAGATCTTGGGAGACACATACACAGTTTCTCATGGCCCTGGAAGGAGACAGCCAGTCTCAGCACAGCCTAGCACAACATGGCCAATGGATGGACACAGCCTGAGAATTGAGCGGGGCATGCCATAACATGAGATCACAGCCTTCAAGGCAGACAGGCTGTCTAACACAACAAGGACACACAGCCTGGGAACCAAAGAAGTATGGACCATACTGTCCCATAACACAAGATAAGTGATACCAGCAACAAGGCCTCAAAAAGCAGGGGGGCCTAAGTCCCAGTTTTGGGGGAACAGGAAGGTTATGTGGACATGTGATCACAGAGAACAACCAACCAGAAATAGCCATGGATAAAAAGTCATCAGAAGTCATCAAGGGGGAAGGAAAATACAAAAGCAGAGACTTGAGATTAACAAAGAGTCCTTCTCATCTCTTTGTCCTGTCTCTCCCTCTCTCCTGTCCCACCCCATTTTTCTCCCTGAGAGGGGTCCCCATCCCCATCCCCTGGGAAGGGTCCCCAAGGCTGCCATGGACAGAGAGCACACACCAGCAGCCCATCTCATGCTGGAGGGGGGCTGTGGGCCTCAGCATCCCACCTCCAGACTGCTGACACCTAAGAGAGAGAGCCTCAGAGTGGAGCCTGCATCCTGACCAGATGTACTTTTGATACTGATGACAACCCTAGGATTGGGAGATACAGAATTGTTTGATTCTTTGTATTGTTGCTTTTTGTTATCACTCTGTATCAATAAATTCACCTATTATCGACTGGCAGGTGTTGTGGTCGGTCAGAGGGTTGTGCCCTCCTGGAACAAAGGTATGAGGTGCTGGGTTCAAATCCAGTGTCAACATTGCCCAGTGCAATGGGAAGGGCCCTGAGCTCTTCCCCCTTGCTCTCTTGTCCTGATGTCAGTCTGGAGTACTGCCATGGTAAAAGAGGATGCTATTCTGCGTTACCCTGCATTAAATTATTGCTAGCTCAATGGAAATGCATTAAAGCATGTGTATGGACTCTAGCCTTAGGCTTCAGCTCCACATGGAGAAGTTCAAAGGGACAACAGGATCAGGATTGTCTGCTGAATTCTAGGAAAACACAAAGCAGCCCTTTCAGATTTTATAGGGTGCTGTGTTTCTGTATATCCAGATTTTAAAAGAGTAGTAAAGAACATACACATTCAAAGTTGAGGAACTGGGAAGTCCACTAGCAGTCTCATAAAGAAGGGACCAGAGGGAGCCCACAGTAATAGACAAGTGCCTTAAACAAAGCATTTTATTCCAATCATTAAATGGCAGTATATTGCTGACCTGGCAGTGGCTCACCCAGCGGGCAGTATATTGCTGCTTAAGCTTTTTTAAAATGGCTTAGCAGAACCTGAACAGGTTGGCTAGGATGGAGCTTTCTGTAAGTTACAATTTTCAAAGAACAGACCCACATTCCTACCTCAAGGAAAGGATGAGAGAGCCAGTCCTAACCTGTTCCATGTTGGAACACCCAGATTTATCTGCCATCTCCCCCTCTGAGCCATTCTGAACCTTTGCATGTCAGATACTTTGCCACAACTCTAGACTTAAAAACACCTTCTGTACTTATAGCTCCCAAGCACCGAAGAGCATGAAATCCTAGAGGAAGGAGTTGGAGGAGGAAAGGGGGAATCCTCTGCTGCTCCAAGGAACATGGAAATCTTCAAAGAGAGTAGTGCCAAGTAGGAGGAAGAATGCAGAAGAAAGTTCTAATGAACATTTGCAAAGGACATCTTCACAAGAATCTCGAACAGAAGTACTGCATAATCTGAGCAATGCCAGGTTTGTATCATCTACCAGTTCAGATGGGCCTTCAGCAAGATCCATCTTGTTAGGCAGAACTGAAACAACAGCAAAGTGAGAGTGGCGACAGGTCTACAGTGTTCCTTGACTTCCTCATATACAAAGCCAAAAGGAAGAGCATGTCTAAAGTAAGTGAGAAAGGCCAAGAGGTTCAAACAAGGAGGCAGCATCTTTACAAGCAACATGCTGGAATGGATATTGCTATTCACTCATCTACCTGGAAAAAAGAAACATTTCTACCCCTCCCCTTCCTTCAATAATCACTGTACAATAGCTTCCTATCAAGCAGCATGTCACAAGTTATGTGCTCCCTGTACAAGATCTGTAACTAGCTAGAGAATGAGGGGATTCTTTTATAAAAATCACTTCAAACATAAACAAACAAAAAAAAACCTTGACCAAACTACCTAGGTGGCCTTTTAGTTCCCTTCAACTCCTAGGTTGCTATCACATACTAGTTATTGTACAATTCAGATGACCTGCTATAGACACCTCCATTTCCAAGTGGTAGAACCTATTTAGTCCTAGCCAGAATTTGCACTCATTACAAATGTTTGGAAACAGAAGACTGACTTGTGCTAACAGAAGTGAGACTACAACTTAATCTAGGACCATATTCAAACCAAGAAATATTATGCCACATACCAAACTGGGGTTGGTTCAAGAGCCCTCTCACAAGCCCTAGAAAGAAAACCAGTTCATTTATCAATATATAATTTCCACCCAGAGATATGCACTCAACCCCCTACAACACACTACAGCCTTGTTTCTCATCTAGTAGGAATACCAGGCTTCCCATACCTGCCTCCTCACCACTATAGACCAATCATATTCCTTCCCCACTCCCAGCCAAGTCTTACTATTCATTCAACATATATGTGAAAAGCAAATAAGCAAGAAAACTCACTCTTTTCTGTAAAGGATCACTTCTGCAGGCTTAACGGGGGTGTCCGCACCACCTTGACTGAAAAACTGGCTTTGCTCCTGTCCCTTCAGACACTTCCACATTCCACCCTCTGGCTTCAGGGTCATCTGTCCCCATTTCTGTTCCTGCCCCATCAGTTCTGTATTTGCCTGTATCCAGTAGCCACTGCCAACAACTGTCTGCTTCTATGCCATGTCTTTCCCAGACTGACTCCTCTTCCTTTTAGAGGATAGGCCCTTAAAAAAATTCCTATGCATCCAACCAAAAGAGTAAGTAGAGTTTGGGTCATAGCTTCACCCTTCCAGAGCATCCCTTGTGATGTGACGTTGTACTTTAGTGGTTTGGTCATGACTTGGTACTAAAGTGCTATTTCCACTCATTTCAGGATACCAATATCTTAAACAAACAGAAAACAGAAATAATTCACAATATTGTCCACCTTTCCTGGGCTCCTTTTCACTCTCAGTGTTTCCAGAGTAATGCTCATGGGACTTCTACTCAATAAAACAAACAAAAACCCAGACAAAAATACAGTGAATAATTCATGCCACAGGTCCTCCAGAGTTTCCTAGCAGAACTTAGATTGACACTTATCCGGTTTTCAACCAAGCAGTCCAAAAAGTCCATTCTTATCTGTTGTCTAAGAGAGAGGGGAAAAGGGACTTTGCCCAGAGTCTGATGGGACACCTGACACAGATACCCAATGTCCAGATATTGGACCTTCATAAAATAGCTATCAGTTTCCTCAGATACACTGGTTACTTCAAAAAGGATCATGTACCAGGATCTCACTCTTCTCCTCACATCCCACCCCATACATCTCCCACTTCTTAATTCTTAATGTCCCATGTTGGCACAGGCAGTGGAGTGTTTAGGGATGTCAGCGCTTCATCCAGAGTTAGAAACCTGAGACAGAACGATAATTCCCAACCCAGTGCTAGCTTCTTAGAGGTTTGTCTTTGTTACAAGATCCCTCTAAAAGAGATACACCCTGCTCTTTCAGGTTGTTTCTTTTTTAATTATAATATTTTTTTTTTTAATCCTTACCACAAAAATAAGCCTCTTTCATTATGCCGAATACCTCCTTTTTACATCTTTCCTGAGCAGGCCAGGTGTAATAAATTAGAGCTAATGGCCCTCTTTCACACTTTCCAGGCCATCCTCAATCCTTTTCAGCTGAATCTATTGCCAAACAGAGCTATCTTTTCTCCAGCTTATCAATATTTTATTTAAGACCATAAAAAGGTTGGCTCACCTGTAATAGTCTGATTTTCCTACTCCTATTGCCCAGTCAAATGGAAGGAGAGAAGGGGCAAATCTGTGGCTCAGTAGATGCATCTCATTTGTCAGTTTTCAAAAAGTGCTTCACCAAGGGCTAAATCTTGCTGGTTTTATTCATGGAAAAGCTCAGCTCAGACCAATGACTGTCAATTGTCTTATATGATGCATCATGTTTCTTTTTATCCTTTATATCCTTTATAATCTATTTCAAATATTCCACAGCAGTTGTGCACAGTGCACAGGTGCATTTCTTTCCTGGAGACTCATTTTTTGGTGGTAGGAGTGGGGAAAAAAAGGATGTCAAAAGATTTGTAAAGCAGACTGGTCTTGTTTCTCCATTGCCCCAAATCTTGTTCAGCAAAATGGGTGTCAAATAACATTAAATCAGAATGGCATTATTTTCCAGACCTACCATACTCATTTTGCTCAAGAGTAAACAATTATACTTGGTGCAAATCGAGGCAGTATTGGGCTAGTCTTCCATTAGGCTCAGGAAACTGGTACTTTCCCATTTCAAAGCTAGAAGGAAACAGTATTCCTGATTATTATGGAGAATAATGTCAAATGTAAGTACAATATTAAATTGTTTTTTATTTAAAATGTTTCATTTTAAGTGCACTAAAGATGCTATCAGTTTCATTTACTTCAACGGCTTTTTCTGAGTAAATGTACCCATTGTGGTTATACCACCACTTTCTTCCATCTGAGTCTAGACCTTATTTTTATGATGTGGTCACTGCCTAAGTACACTGAAATTCAAATGTGCACTAGGAAGGCAGATCAATTCAAATTAGATCATTCTGTATTAAGATGTAAAATCCCACAAACGATCCCATATCTTGTAATTTGGTGTTTCAATATAATTATATAAAGCTTCTGTAGTGATGAAAATGCTGATAGGTTGACATTAAAGAAAAATTACTTTGAGCTATTCTAATCTATTGTGTAATGAGTGCATTACCAATAATAAGACAAATGCTTACTTTTAGACCCATATCCTCTAAGACTTGCATGAACATGTCCTTAAATTGTTCCTGCTAATCACAAAATATTCTCCAAGGCTAGGTGAAAGGTGGCATGTACCCTACAAAAGTACTACTTCACTTTCCTAAGCCTTCTAGTATTTCTTTTTTAGAATACTTTCATCTACCCCCTGCAGAGTTTGCTAAAATATCTCTATGTAAATAACACTCTCCTTTATAACTAGCTTCCTACTCTGTGACTTAATCAGTGATGTTGTAAGTTAGACACTGTGACAATTTGATCACCTCAGAGGTAGTGAATCGTGGCATTGCTAGAGAGGAAGGATGAGGCAGTAGTTGGGTTCATGATGTTTGAGTTAGGGTAAGTCATGCAAACAATCATGAGCAGAAGGAATGGAACTTAAATCTCCGGTCTCCATGATGAGTACTAGGGCTCTTGCGAAGCTTCAGTCCCTGATTCAATTCAGCGGAGATCTGGCCTGATTCGGTGACCAAATCTCCAAATTTGAGTCGAATCAGGAGACCCTTTAATCTCTTTGAATCAAATCAGAACCCTCCAAATCAGTTTGGAGAGATTTGGAAAGATTCAGAAATTCGGACATATACACAGCTTTAAATGTTTTTCTATATACCTCTAGGTAGTAGGCGGCTCGTGAATGCTGCAATGATGTGGCAGATGGAGCATCCCACAGGAGCACGGAGGGCTTCCCAGTGCACTCAGCAGCAGACTGGAAGTGGACCAGAAGTGGGGGTCGTCCCAGCGCACTCAGCAGCAGACTGGAAGTGGACCAGAAGCACTTCCGGTCCACTTCCAGGTCCGCCGGGGAGCATGCAGGATGGGGGGCCCACATCCCTCCCTGGCTCAGCGACTGGTGCCTCCTGGGTCTGGAGGCGGGGCACCCATGGTCCTTCCCATAGCTGATCGCCAAGCTGGGAGGCATGAGGGCCTCCCGCATGCTCAGTGGCGGACTCGGAAGTGGATCAGAAGTACGAACACAAGGAGGGGGATCCGTGCTCCTGTGGGATGCTCCATCCACCCCAGCATCACAGCATTCATTAGCCACGCCTTGTACCTCAAGGTATGTAGAAAAACATTTAAAGATGTGTTTATGGCCAAATCGCTGATTCTCCAAATCAGCATTGAATCTTCAGGTTTGGATTTGGCTGAATCTAATCAGGGACAGTGATCCAAATCAGTGAATTAATCACTGTCCCCGATTCAGGCTGAATCCAAATTGAATATGGCCCATTTCGCACACCTCTAGTGAGTACCCCAACCCTTAGACCAGGGAACTATCCTTGCTCTTTCTCTGGCTCATTTAATCTTTAATTATTCCATAAGCAATGGAAAAGTTTCAACAGTAGGAATGGAGATTTTCTCCACTCTATCACCACCCCAGAACAGCTTATCCCCTGGTAGTTAGGACATTCTCCAGGAATCAGGCCAAGGCAGATATTGAAACCATGCTTCCCACATCCTGGGTGAGTTCCAGGGGGAAAAAAAGAGGTAGAGACACCAAGTTCAGCTACTAGCTCAAGCATATCAAGCAAGGTAGGTAGAAGAACATCACAGACTTTGAGGTAGGTGCTGAGCTGCTCATCCCTGCCATGCCTGAGGCTGGCCAATAACAGAGAGGGGATTTTGATGATCACATTTTTAGGTTTAGTGCATAATATCCAGACAAATCCTCTGTTTTTTTTAGATCTGGGGCCTTAGTTGCCTACTTGTACAAGAGAGATCCTAATGCTTTCTTACCTCATAGGGCTGCTGTGGTTTAAGTGAGCTAAAAAATGTGATGAGTTTGGAGGGTATGGTAGCAAGTGACAGAAAAGTACTTTAGATCCACTGTTGTCCACCAGAGGCCTCTTATGAGAGAGAGAGAAGTGGGTCAAATAATTATGAATGCTGTGGTGCTCTGCAGCGATGAACACAAATGTCTTTGGAGGCCAAGACTGACCCTACCCACAAGCTTTTTGTTAATCATGGGTTTTCACAGGTGTAGGAGCTGGCCTTTTGCTATGAGGAAGAACTTAGTAGACCCACTTCCAACCTATGCCATTTGAAAGCTGGCTGTCCTTTTAAAAAAGTTGAATTTTCCCCCTACATATTTGGGATAAAGCTACTTTTGGTTTGGAAAGCAAACTTCTGGTGTGGGTTTTTTTTTTTAATCTGATGATTTGTTTTGCTGGAATTGCACTGGAGGGAAGAGATGAATGCAGGGAATCAGAAGAAGACAACACTGCTAAGTTGCTGTTTCAGGCCTAGTTCAGATAGTCACCAGGTAGCCTCTGATGCCTGCTTGGTGAACATAATGCAATGAGTCCAAGTGTTGCACACTGGGAGCTCTTGCTAGAGAGATGTCATGTCTCACTGGAGGGAGCAGTGGGTGGTTGTTTCTCAAGGGCTGTCAATTCAGGCCTTACAAATATATCTGTGGAGATATGTTCCTAACTCACTTGGAATCATTTGAGAGATAAGTGCTTTGGATATGTTTGGTTTAACTATTGTATCTGTTTGATCTGCAATCTATTGCAAATCAGTCTTCTCCCCTTAATCTGAGAGGTCTTCAGATGTTTTAACATGTTGCTTTTGTGCCACAAATACCTTTATAACTTTCAGCTTTGACCCACAAAGCGCAAGATATCACTGTAGTGTAAAGTTGTCTCTTTCTGAGGTGTCATTTTTTTCTAGGCTGCTGGAGTAAATTTTAGCTGTGTCAGTACATGGACAAAAGTAAATTGCATTCTCCAATCTGCTAATGAGTTCTCAAGCTGGATAGTACATTTAAATAGCAGGGAGTTGCACACATAATTTTTCAAACATGTTTGGTCTGAAAAGAAGCACGCAAATTGTGCATGCAATTTAGAGCCATTTGCTCTCTTGCATAAATGAGGTGTCAGTATTTCCACACACACTTAACTATTGATTTCCAGGTGAGCATTTTTACTGCAGCAAATAGGAGACAGGCAAGGTCACTCATAATTGCTTTTCAGCATTAGAAAGAAAGTATTCTCAGCTGAAGCTTTCTGGTAGAAGAGTTTTGTTCTCTCCAATACATCACCTGAGAGGAAGTTTTCATGGATTTTGGGGTGAGGTGTATTTATTTGCTACTACTGAAGGAAAAGACATGGATTTTATTTTTCATTGAATATGAGTGCTGGTAGAAAATCACTGCTGCATACTGTAATGGGGTATTTCTAACTGTGTGTAATTACTTGGAAGTACAAACTCAATTCTGGGAGAAGCAGAGAAGTGGATGGCCAAGATGGGGGGACATGACAACAAGATTAGAGATGTAGGGGATTAGTGGGGGAAGGGGATGGGGGTCTTACCTGCCTGGACAGCTGCCGCTGCTGTTACTTCTGTAACAGTCCTGGGTACAGTGGCAGCAGCTCAATGGCTGGGGTCTCTGGGAGCCAATCTTTGTTCTCTTTTCACTCCTCCCACCCCAGAACCATACATATTGAGAACAGAGCTGTGCCTACTCTGGCAAAGGCTCTCTGGGTTAGGGTGGGAGAGGGAAAAGGAGGAAGAGGAAGCACCATTGACCCACTCACCCTCCACCTCCCAGATACACTGCTTGATACAGACTTGTGCTCTCCAGCTCCTGTCACTGGGCAGGGGCAATGCAAGGCTGCCCCTGCCATAGCAAAGACTCCCAGCGGGGGGGAGGAGAGGGATTCTGGCACCTCCTCATAGTGGGGACCATATCTGTTGCCCTGCTCACCCTGCCCTAGTTATGCTACTGAACCCAAAATTAATGTGTGGGAAGGGAGAAAGCAGTGAAGGGCTTGGAGGAAAAGTCCAGAAACTTGGGTTTGACTCAGGGGCCAGGGCCTAGTTGATGGGATTAGGCACCTAAATATTCTGAGAACTTAAAAAAAAAATCTGGCCCCTATTAACAATTACAGCAACAAAGCTCCAAACGATCAAAGGGTTCAGCTGGTGATTGTGGTGGAGGTAAATTACTGAGGCAGAGCAGATGCGACAGCATGCTGTATTCCT
>NW_005842249.1:1689061-1731359 GCF_000455745.1 Alligator sinensis
CACTTCAAGAAGGATGCGGATAACCTGGAGAGGGTCCAGAGAAGGGCCACTCGTATGGTTAAGGGCTTGCAGGCCAAGCCCTATGAGGAGAGACTGGGGCACCTGGACCTCTTCAGCCTCCGTAAGAGAAGGTTGAGAGGCGACCTTGTGGCTGCCTATAAGTTCATCACGGGGGCACAGAAGGGAATTGGTGAGTATTTATTCACTAAGGCGCCCCCGGGGGTTACAAGAAATAATGGCCATAAGCTAGCAGAGAGCAGATTTAGACTAGACATTAGGAAGAATTTCTTCACAGTTAGAGTGGCCAGGGTCTGGAACGGGCTCCCAAGGGAGGTGGTGCTCTCCCCTACCCTGGGGGGTCTTCAAGAGGAGGTTAGATAAGCATCTAGCTGGGGTCATCTGAACCCGGCACTCTTTCATGCCTATGCAGGGGGTCGGACTCGATCTATTGAGGTCCCTTCCGACCCTAGCATCTGTGAATCTATGAAAGATTCCCATTGACTCCTATGGAGCTGAGTTGGGCCTTAAAGACAAAATAAAGCCTGGCAAATACAATACAACTGGTGTCCTTCATGTTGCCTGTGGAGCCTGCATGGTGGGGAAGATCTTGGAAGCCCACCTCCACAGCATATGGCCTATGGAGTGTGTAGCCCAGAGGTCATACACCAGCAGGGGCAGATCTAGAAGGGGCATGGTAATATGATTTCACCCCCCCGTCCCTTTTTTTGATCTCACCACAGGAGCAGCAGCCAGGGACTCTTTTTAAGTCCACAAAGCAGGTAAGACTCTCCTCTTTGGCACACCCTTCTTTGCCGTCAGTGGCACCTCACCTCCTCTTCCTAACCATTTCTGCCTTCATACCCATCAGTTCTGCTGTCCCTGGTGACCCAGTGGCTGAGGAAGAGTCACCCCTGCCCCACTGTAGCTGCTTCCCCACTTAGGTTTTCCCTGTCTGCCTGGTAGCAGGTACAAGGAGGGGGAACCCACCTGCCACTGTCTCCACTTGAGCCCAGCTTCCCATGCAGCTGCTCCCTGCAGCCCTAACTGAAGGGCACAAGCGTGGTGGCATGTGCTGCACTCAGAGATGATAGTGGAGAGAGCAAAGGGAGGGAATGGGAAGGGGGAGGAGGTGCCACTGAGCCTAAAGGGAAGGGAGCATGCACTGAGAGCTTGGGGGAGGGGGGAATTCTTACCTATTTTGAGGTCTTAAAAAGACTTTTTAAAAGTCCCCAGCTGCTCCTCCTGTGGTGCAGTTTGCCTGTCCCAGTCAGGGGGGAGGCTGAGAGCATGGGTACAGTGCCTTAATCATAACCAGCACCTCCTTTTTGAAAACCCTAGGTTTGCCAATGTGAACCAGTCTTGTGTAGCCCCTGGCTGTGCCACAACTGGACAGCCCTGATAGGAACAGTTGTTGCCATTAAGCAATTAGAGGGGGAATGAGATTCCTAAACTCAGTAGTCTGGCTGGCAGTGTACCAGATGTGGGCATCTTTGGTCTGTGGTCTCAGTTCCCCTTGGAGGACACTTCAGAGCAGGACACACTTTAGTCTGGGAACCCATGTACAATTCCATTTTTTTTAACAGCACTTGAAAAAAAATAGGATTTCTTGGGAGCTGGGGAAGGGTGGGGGGAGTCTTACTACCTTTGTCTCATGTTCAAAATTTAGCTAGGGTAAAGGGACCTCTTTCTTTGCAGAGATTCTCTCCTTTGAAACAATACTGAAGAGATGGATACGAGGTCAAGGAAGCATCCTGGAGAAATTAAGTTCCATTCCTGAGCTGAATATCAGCACTTCACTAGGAAACCTGCTCACAAGGTAAACCCTGCTCCAAACAGTTATTTTTATGTATATGATGTAGTACTTGCTGGGTGTTAAAAAGTAGTAGTCTACCTAGGATGGGGTTACCAGGGAAGCAGTCCTGTGCCTTGATTTGTCGGGAGGAGTAAAAACTAACATCTATTGCCTCATCACATCATGGTGCTGCCCCTATGGCTTCCACTGCCCCAGATGCTCAGCTGCCTCATGACACCTAAAAAGCTCAGGTTAGCTGGGCTGTAAATACAGTGAAAGAGAAGAGATGTCTTAAAGGGTTTACACTAAGGAGACAATGAGTGAGGGGTAAGTAAATGAATACTGTTCCCATTTTGCAGATATGGAACTGAGGCACATTGAAACTGCAGTCTGAGCCTTAAAGGCAGCTGGTCCCTGAATTGGGTGCCTCTGAATGGGAGAAACAACAGACAGTGCACTGAACAAGGAACTATCTAGTGTTAGCCAGGGGGACGCTTTGAGGTCCGGGTGTTCCTTAAACACCTTCCCCAGTACTAGAGGTATGTCTCTCCATTTGTAATTCCTGTCTTCAGGACCTCTCTTGAGGTTAGCACATCTGATCTTTCTTCTAAACAGGGGTTATGTCTGTCTTCTACAAAATGGTGGAATAGGGAGTGCCCCTGCCACTGTACCCTTCATCCAGGTAGCTCATTGGTTAAAATAGGTTGTTGGAGAGCTGAGCTCAGTTCCCTATTCTGCCCTAACAATTAAAGTACTTACCTGAGGAAAGGAAGATGTTAAGGACACCTTGCAGAAATGCCATCTTAAATATAGAGGCCCACATTTTAGTGCTATCTCTCTCTAACTCCTTTGCAAATCCCAGTTTGGATGATTATTCATCCTATTGATTACTGTTGAAACCTACTGGTTGTACCCAAGGACAAATTTAGCCTACAAGTTGGATTCTATTGATATGTGGCCACTGCTCACGTGCCACAAATTGCATGCCAAATGATTTTTAAGTATATTGACACTTCTGGGCTTTCTGGTAATGGTGATTTTTTTTCCTGAATTGAATAGAAAGAGATTAACCATCCCTGGAGCACCATTAATCATGTCAGCTGTATGTTGTGTCTCTGCTTCTTAACTTCAATATATAATGGCTTAAAATTGTGATGAATAGATTCAAAACAATAACACTAATTCATGTGCTTTTCTGCATCTCTGCAACTATTATACCACATTAGAAATACATCTTATTAAAATAATTTACAAAACATGCCCAAGTTTAATGTGGTGGTATGCAAGTGCTTTAATAACATATTTCTATCACACACCACTCAGTCCAATAGAACATCAGTTTAAGAAAAATGAGGAGGAGGGATGAGGCTAATGGCAGAATTTCACTAAAGATGGTCTTTAAATTATTTTAGTTGAAAATGGGAAGTGAGAATCTGGTAACCAATTTAATTCCATTACTTTTAACATTGTGCAGCAGCAGGAATTCATCTGCATGTGCTTAATGTTAAGCATGTTCTTAAGTGCGTTGTTAAATAAGAAAAGAGTATTGAATTGAGGCCAGAATGAATGTTGGTCCTTGAGGAAGCTGCATCCCATACATACCTCTACCATATTAATACTATATATTTATGGAGACAGGTCTCTATGTCTCCTCAGTAGATCCTGAGAATGTTCAGCTCTTGCACAGCTTTTCTAAGAGGTTTGTTTAGGTATCTCAGAGATGCAGATAGTTAGATGCCTAGTGAGATTTTTCAAAAGAACTTAAATCCAAATACCTATTGAAATTAAAAGGAATTTGGCACCTTAGTCTTTTTAAAATTCTGCCAGGTACCTATTTGCATCGTTAGGCACCTAAATCCTTTTCAAAGGCTTGACCTATATCTTTCTCTGTGTCTATCCAAAAAGCTTTAAAAAAGCAAGCTCCTGCTACCTCATTAATGATGATGATGTACACAGATTCTGCCCTGAAAAGAGAGTTGGAGTAGATGACCTCCTAAGGTCCCTTTCAGCCCTGTGTTTCTATTTGATATACATGAAATGCCTGGCTGTGAATGAAATGCATCAGGTGAAGACTGAAAAGCCTGTTTTCCACAGTTGCAAGCCATTTAAAAATGTTAGCTTTCTTAAATATTAAGAAGTGTGTGTATGTGTTGGAGAGATCCCTCCCCCCCAGAAAAAGAAGTAGGTACAAAGTACAGGTACTCTTCACTTAACGTCATCCTGGTTAACATTGTTTCATTATTACGTTGCTGATCTATAAGAGAACATTCTCATTTAAAGTCATGCAATGTTCGGGTATAATGTTGTTTGGCTGCCACCTGCTAGTAGGTAACTACTGTGACGTAATTGGATTTGCTTAACATCATTTCACTTAAAGTTGCATTTTTCAAGAACGTAACTACGACATTAAGCAAGGAGTAGCTGTAACTCCACCCAGCTCCTGGAACAAACATGTTTATAAGGAAATCTGCAATTTATTAACATAGCAAATGGGAGAATCCTGGTGTCCCAGGGGAGCTGGGGCTACAGGAGGACCCCAGGCTAAAAACAAAAGAAAGCCCCACTTACCTCCTGCAGGGGCCGAAAGGCGTGGGGAAATGCGCGCAGCAAAACCGCCCGCGCGGTTCGTCAGCCGCACCTATATCCAGCTGGGGCAAGGTGACGTCAGTGGGAGATGCCACCCAGTGGAGATAAAAGGCTGCCCCGAGGGTGCAGGAGGAGTGCGGGAAGACGGAAGCTCCACAGGGACACCCAAGACCCGAGGGGCGCAACTGCAGCGCCCATCCGGTCAAGAAGGTGGGGGCGGAGATAGCAGCAACAGGCAAGCCATCAGCAGAGCCAGCGAAGACCCCAGCAGGCAAGCCGGTGGCAGAGCCGGCGAAGACCCCAGCAGGCAAGCCGGCAGCAGAGCCGGCGAAGACCCCAGCAGGCAAGCCGGCGGCAGAGCCGGCGAAGACCCCAGCAGGCAAGCCAGCAGCAGAGCCGGCGAAGACCCCAGCAGGCAAGCCGACGGCAGAGCCGGCGAAGACCCCAGCAGAGAGTTTGACTAGGAAGTCGACTGGCTAGTCAGCTGGCCACCTGATATGGAAAGTAGCTGAAAAGCTGCTGCAGGAAGGAGCCCCAAGGGTGGGGATCCAGCCGTTAGGTTAAGGGGAACTCCGGGCCCGCTGGGTCCCACTTTGCGCTAGTAATCATGGTGATGGGAAGTGCACTGCTATCACGGTGTGAGTAAGATAGGGAGCTGGGCTCAGGGATAGACGAAGCAAGGGCCTCGGGCCTCAGTGCCTGTATATTTTTTTTGGACTAAGACCCTGAGCCGCTGGCTGCTTGTGGCCATAAAGCCAGGAGAGATCAGGGTAGAGCCTGAGAAGAGCCAGGGGCGCTTGAGGGCCAGGAGATCCACGAACAAAGGTGGCGAATGGCCGGGGTGTAGCGGCACCCCTGAGAGCCCCTGCCACACAGTGTGGCGGCCCCAAAGGCTACCCAAAGGGAGAACCCCTCCACTGAAGTTACAATCAAAGTCGTGGCAGGAGAGATAAGGGGAATCCCAAACGTCAGCCGGGGTAGCCTTTGGTGTCCCGCCCCAGGCCTTGGTCATAGAAGATCACTAGTCTGGGCCAGGGTTGCAAGAGAGCGCCTAATAGAACGGAGGTGGGCACACCTGGCTTACTAGTTCAAGGCTTTGGTAGCTAACTAACATGGGTTCAAATCCTATCCCTACCAGTGATTTACCATACATGCTTTATAGAAAGAGTACTTGATCAGGAACTGCAAGATAGGAGTTTTATTTCTGGATCTGTTAGTGACCTGCTTGGGGAGTTGGGTATGTTACTTTTCTTCCCACTCTTTGGGTGTGGCGTCTAGTGCTTACAAGCTCTTTGTGGCAGGGGCTATTTCTTGCTCTATGCATACAGAGTCTAGAACAATGTGGCATTCATCTCAATCTAAGTGTGTAGATGCTAACACGTCAACCATAATAGCCTGAGATATGTTACTTAGGATATGATCCAAACCCTCCACGTTTTAATGGGGGTCTCTCCAGATGCTAGCATAGGCATTGTATCAGGAGTTTAAGCCCTGAGAAATAGCTAAAGAACGTACAGCAGGGGCTGGTAAAATATGCCCATGGGCCACATGTGGCCCACCAGGCAATTTCATCCGGCCTGCGGATGCCCAGCCTGCATGCCTTGCTCCCACCCTCGTGGGCAGAAGGGCCCAGCCTAGCCAACATGCAGCTTCTGGGTGGGGCCACTGCTGCAGCTGCCAGGGGACCTGGTCAGTTTCCCCGATGTCCAGTGGTGCCTCCACCTGTCCCTGCTGCACTGCTCACTCCAGGCAGCAGGTAGGGAAGTGGCAGGGACAGGGGTGGTGGGCGTAGGCAGCATGTGGCTGGGGCTAGTGGAAGCACAGAGCCCATGCCCAGGGGGTGGCGGGAGTGTGGAGCTCGGGTCAGCAGGGTGGGGGTTGTGAGGTAGGATGGGGGTGTGGTGACTCCCATGGTGCACAGCCCCCGCCACCGGCAGCAGATGGCAGCGGGCTCTCGGGGTGCTCATGGCCCATGCAGATGCTGACTCCCAGCCAGTGCTGCACATGGTGGCAAAGAGTGCAGCCAGGCAGGCCAACCTCTATTGTGTGGGGCTCCCTGTGGCACACATACAGTTCCTGGCACTCATGTGCCACGAGGGAAGCCCCGTGTGATGTACTTGGCTGCCTTCCACACTCTTTGCTGCCATGTGCAGATCCCGGGACTTTGCCTGAAGTGGTGGGGAGCCCCAGCAGCAGGGAGCAAGGAAGGCAGCCAGCTCCATCATGCAGGGCTTTCCCCATGGCACATGAGTGCCAGGAGCTGTATGTGAACTGTGGGGAGCCCCACAAGATAGAGGTGGGCTGACCTGGCTCCTCACCACGATTTGCAGCTCTGGACAGAGCCGTATGCTACATGAGCCATGAGTGCCCCAAGGGCCAGCTGCTTGCTGCTGTTGCTGCTAGTGGTGGGGGCTGTGCCCCACATGCCCTACCCTCCCTCATACCACATACACCCACACCCTCTCAGAAACCCCCCTACACACACCACCCCAGCCACACCCCACACACTCCCCCACACACAATATACAGGAATAAGACTTTATTTTGGAGCTATTTTGCAATCACCTCTATCTACGCTACACAAACACAAATCGTGACAAAAATATTTTTGTAATAAAATATGTTATAGTAGGTGCTTGACTTTTAGTGTATGATATTTTTTTTTTTTCTGGTTCAAAGATGGCAAAACCCCCCTCCCAAAAGAAGTACTTTCTGGGTCAAAGACAGGATTTCCAGGGGCAAAGGTCAGGGGTTAGGGACAGGACTTCTGATCCCAAGATCATGATCAGGATCAGGAGGCAGGTCACCTGTCAAGGGTTAGGGCTACCCTTGCGGCCCTCGACAGCTCACCACAACTCATTAAGTGGCCCTCCAGGTGAAATAATTGCCCGCCCCTGATGTACAGGGATATTTTCTGTATCATTAGGCTGAGACAGGACCAGTAACAAACAGCTGTGCAAATAATTCCCAAGTTAAAGCTGGAGATCCACAGAGGTGACTCAGGTTCATCACCGAAATGCCTTATTCTCAGTCTTGCTGCCTGATGGGATGTTCAGCCCCAAAGTAAGTGTCTAAACTTTGGATGCAGTGCACAGAGAGACTTTGACACCTCAAAATGGAATCCATAGAAGACAGCCTACTGAGACAGGGCAGAGACACTCTGGTTGGCCCCATCACCACTGACATCTTGATAGACGGAGACCTCAACAGCAGCAATGGGAGACTTCCCTAGAAACTTTGTAGCCTTGGTTCCAGAAGCTGAATGTATAGAGCAGGAGTAGGTGGCTTGGGCTTATTTTTTTGGTTGCAGCCTCAGGAGTGACACAAGAGTCGCTGCAGATCAGGGGTGTCAAACTCATCTGGCCCCATATGCCAGATGTGGGTCTCTGGACTAGTCTGTGGGATGCATGAGGCATGCAGTCTGGATCCAGCACTGAACACAGTACAGAGGGACAGTTTGGGGTGCACACTGCACATGGTGTCAGGGGCTGGACTGGCCATGCACACTATATGCAGCACAAGGGGTTAGTCCAGGGCATATGCTGCATGTAGCATCCTGCGTGACAGCCTGTGCACCTGTTCTGGCATGGCCTGATCCAGACTGCCCCCAGAGCCAGCAGGCAGAGCTGGTCTGTTGTAGTCACTTCATGCAGTACTGACCCCAGACTGACCCCCTGTGCTGCACACAGTGTGCACGGTGTCAGGTCCAGCCTGTGTACTGCACACAGCATGCAGGGTTGGGGTTGATATGTGCCCTTTGCAGTCCATGGGGTCAGTCCAGAGACCCACAGGCCAGACTCTATGGTTCCACGGGCTGGATCCATCCTGCATGGCCATGTCTGACAACCCTGGCATAGATGTACCTTAAGGCTAGGTACAGGCATTCAAAAAGCCCAAGGCAGAACCAATCTAAGTTACATGGTTTTCTATAAGCAGCATAGTTTAGATAGTAGTGAACAGAACATACATTCACCCTCTGGTGGGAGGGGACCAGGTTCTTAGATCAGGTTCTGCCATTTTTTTAAACCAGTTTATGTGTGCTGAACTTCTGTTCTATGGGTATCAACCAGTTTCCAATCACCAGTAAAAGTGTAATGTCTGTACCTGGCCTAAGTGGGGAGCTGTCTCAGGTAGCCAGTAGAAAATGCTGAGGAGAGGGGCAGACAGAACATAAACCCTGTCTGTCTCAGATTTAGGTACCTAATCTCTGCCTAAAGGGAGGCTCTCTCCTCTGGATTCACAGGCATAAACCCTCATTTGGCTATATTATGGGCTAGCTGCCCAACATGCTAGCTTTTTATAGTCCTAACCTTAGGCATTTAACTCTTTCCATGACTTTTTAAAAACAAGATTAGGTGTTTCACTTGGGGATGTAAATTTCTCCTAGGTGGCATGGGGCACGTCCCCATGAGCATACACATGTGTTTCCCCAGGGACAACCAGCAACAGCACATATTTGTTACACTGCTAGTTGTCCTAGGGCACATCCCTGCACATGCACTCTGGCATGCAGCAAATTGTCCCAGGTGGAATAGGGGAGGCTGGGTCCTGGGGGGCTCCTGGGGCTGCAGTGGTGGTAATCTGGGTGTGTGGAGCCTGGCCAGCAATCAGAGCATGGCTCTGGCCAGCCAGACTCCAGTTTCAGGTGGCGCACACTGCAGCCATGTGTGCCACCCCACTTTTTTAAAAACCTTTTTATATATATATCTGGAATTCCTGGTATCTAATTTTGCCTCTGTGCTACAAATATGCAGCATGGAAAACCTATTCATGTGCACCATGTGTGTTTTGCATTCCCTCAGAAGTCTTTGAGTTGCTGCAAAGTGAATATTCCCGCTTGTGGGGACATGGTCATGGTGCCTAAAAGCTAAGTGCTCTAAGTGACTTTGCCCAAGGCCTCATAAGAAGTCTGTAGCAGAGACTGAAACTGAACCCAAATCTTCTAAGTGTCATCTCAGTGCCTTAAACTTTAGTTCCTCCTCTGTCCTCTTTTGCAGAATTTCCCCAGTTTTATCAATCAGACTACCTGAGCTTGCCAATAGCCCACTTTCTGGCTCTTTACTCTGAGGCTTTCTATCTCCTAATAGAGTAGGTTGCTATCTGAGGCACTTGAATTATTTAAGTATCCTGATTATTTTCTTTTCTTAATTCTTCATCTCTTTTGAGCTTCAGACAGAAAGTTTAAAGGCATTGCTTCACATTTCTAAAACTGTGCAAAGAATTGCTCTAGAATGTATCTTTCTCTTTGAGCCATTTCACAATGGGATAGCTCTGACTGCTTGGAGATTTTAGATATTGTAGTAGATCAAGGTTTTACTGAGAAACCAATGAGAGATGGAGATAACCCTCTTGACTCAAAGTGAGGAGCTTTTTTATTCAGAAAGCTTTTCATTACCACAGTGAAACTTCCAAGTATGTTTTTGGAATTCATTTGAAGACATAATCCAGACTCTGAGCTGCTCTAAATAGGCATAAATCCATTTAAATTAATCAGTTTGGTTTTCAACTGATGTATGACATTGGCTCTCAAAATCTAATGAAGTAAGTGGGTCAGGTCCTCAGTTGGTGAAAATCTGCATAGCTCCAGATTTAGGGACTACCTTTCCTAATACAAGATTTTAAGGAAGCAATGTGTTCCAGAAGAGAGCACCTTTGTGATGTGCTAATGGTCAGGTTGGCTCTATTCATTAAGAATGTAGTCATTCATTCCAGAATAGAAGAATTTAAGATCAGAGTATATGATGGCCTTTAATTTATGGAGAAAAAAATCCAAGAGACATAAGACTTCACTTATTTAAAGTTTTACAAAAATAAGGAGTTTAGCTAGCTTTTTGTGGGGGCATGCTCTATATCTATCCTTTTTTTACTGGACAAGAAGAATATTCAAGCTATTATATTTTGACTAACTTAATTTTCTACATATTTTTCCACTTATTCCATTAAAACAGAAGTAAAGAGGAGTGGTCCAAAGCACCAAGTTAACATGACAATAATTGTGCTATTGCTTTGGAAAGAATAGTGTTTTCCAATGTACTTGGACTTTCAGCTGAGGAAAAAAGATATGATTCAGTTGCCAATAAGCCTAAAGGGACTTCAAAACCCAGTTGCTCTGCTCTGTTAATATATTTCTGCTAACCATCTGGTGACTCTCAATTCTTTGGCTATTTTATAAGAATGTCACTTGCAATATATTTCAACAAAAAACATATGTATTAGTTTAGGGAACAGTAAAATATATGATTAAATAGTTAGTATGGTAGAAAAGTGTAAAGCCCACAAGACTTTTTTTGCTATTTAAAGTTAGTGGCTGTGTGTAGACGAAACAAAGGGCATGTGCGCATGACACTTTAAAGTGGGTTAAATGCTTTTGCACCACTTTAATAGTGTTGGTGTTGCTGTACTGCGGGCAGGTACTGCCTGGTGGGGGAGCTGCTGCTGCCCCAGAGGGAAGTACCAGGCCCCCCCCACAGCCCAGGAACCACTCCACCAGCCGGCAACTTGTCTTCCTCTCCCCACCACTGGAAAGGCAGGTAAGTTCAGGTGTGTGCATGACACAGGGGTTTAAAGGGCCCTAAATTGAAACGTTTTTTTAAAAAACCCATTGCTTCAATTTAGGGACCCTCCGTTGTAGTTATCAGCCCCCCCCCCCCCCCCCATTCATCTACACATGCCCTATGGTCCAATGGTGAGAGTGACAGCTCAGGACTTGTCTCAGGACTTGAGACCCAGATTGAAGTGCCTACTTTGCCAGACACCCAAAGTGATAATGGGCAAGTTGTTTATTGATAGATCCATGAAGGGACTGAAGCACCTAACTTTTTAGGGGCCTGGCTGCTAGCATAGAATCCACAGTTCGGATTTCTGGGGAACGACTGGCATTTCAGGTGTGAGAAGGGGAGTGTGGTTTAAATTCTGCCCCATTCTGTGCTTAACTCCAGGCTGCAGGACCAAGCCTGTCTTTCAACAGTCTAAAGAAATGTACCTGTGGTTGCAGGGGGGAGGAGGGAGGTTACCCCTGGACACTGGACACTGACCTGGAGAGCAAAAAAATAGCAGCAAGTGCTCTGCCAACCTAGCAGCTAATGATGCTGCCCCACGTGTGGCTGCTACAAAGGCTGCTCAATCCCCTAGTTGCACCTCTGCTGTCTGTTTGTGATTCAAATCCTTCAGTTTTTTTGCTTAAACCCTTACTTTCTAAACAGTACTGATGTGACTCCCTTTTTTTTTCTTAAACACAATTAGGGGAGAAGGCCCCCCTACTCTAACCCCCATGTAGAGTTATATATGTGTGTGTGTGTACCTGTATTTCATTTTTTTTTTTACACTATTTTCAAAAACGTCCTCCAATGTCTAATTGTTACAGGTGGGATTTTCAAAAGCAGGCAACAACACTGACTTAATTTTTCTCCCGCTAAAAGCAACAGGGATTTTGCCAGTTGTTCCACTAGAAACAGATTTAGACTTTTTAAAATGCCTACCCAGCTAGGTTCATAATTACCATCAGCCTTGGCCAACGTTGCAAATGTATTTTTAAAAGAAAAGAAAAAGAAACAGTGATATTTCTGCACTGTTAACACCAATTATATTCATTCCAGCCTATGATTTCATAATGGGCGTATTAAATAGGAATGTGAACTGCTGCGTGAGCCACTGTGAGATCTTATGAAATTATCTCCTGCCTCCACTGAAGCCCAGCTCAACAGCAAGGCAAATGAGGTAGAAGGAATACCCGAAATGTGCTCTGCAGCACTTTGAAAAGGCCTCTGATTGCCCATTCTTTAGATGTATTATGAAAGCGTGTTCCTTTGTGAAAATATACTATTATTGTTGCAGCTCTACCATCAATATACTGCCACTATGACATTAGATATGCTAGCAATACTATTCCTACTGTACTTCTAGAACACTTTACACTGAAAAATGTGCATCTTAGCAACTGAAGAGGTATTTCCTGAGGAGATAGTCAAATTGCTTGTGCAATCAAAAGACCTGGTACAGTAAAAACTAACACAACCTGATCATCCTTGACATTTTATATATAGATAGATATGTATGTGTGTGTATGTGTACGTGTGTGTATATATATATATAGAGAGAGAGAGAGAGAGAGATAGGCATGTATACTAATTTGTACTAACTAGTAGCTTGGTTTTCCTCTGCCATTCATGAGCAATGCACTTCCCAAGTTATAAACAAAGCATTGTCCATGGATTTAATTTTTCTTGGTAAGTCATGTCCTAGTCTCCCTATTTTATAGAGTGTTAACCATTCAAAAGTAAAACGCTGTAGAGTAAGAAAGCATTTTTATTCCTAATTGTAGTATTGGAGGATGTTACATTACTTTGATGGGTGGAATGCATTTTACAGTCAGCTCAATCTCTCACATATCACAGACCAGGAATAGTAATTCATTAAAGACATAAAAAAGAAAGTCTGGGAGGGAGGGTTATGGGTTTATCTAGGGCTGCCTGGAACAACAATCCCCTTCTGTGTAAAACTGAGTGTTCAGGAGGTGTAGGAAGTTCAAAGGTATCTGTTTCAGAGAGATGGACCCACCCCAGAACTTCTGTCCCAGCTTTGGAAAATCTCCTCTCTGGACACTCACTAGGCTAACAGTGGAAGGTAGGGCAGTAACCTACTTCATTAGATGCCCACAAAAGCTCATGCCTCTCTGAACCAGTTAGTCTCTCAAAGTGCATATAAACGTTATATTTCCATCAGTAGAACTGCAATTCCACCAGTAGAAATGCAAGGTGTACAAGTGTTTACAATGCTTCAACAAAGGAAAAATGACATGTGCAGTGGAAATCTCCATTGTGTCGCATGAGGTAAAAGTTGCATCTGACAGGGGTTCAACTGGCTAAATCAGTGGTGCTCAGCCTTTTGGCACCATGGGTGAGACGAATGGGGTGGAGCCAGGCCACAGGCTGGATCAAACCCTGTGCCAGGATTCAGCTTTTGGACCCAGCACTGACTCCTCCCTGCCCCCCACAAGTGGGGATTGGGCCCTAGAGCCAGTTGCCACCTTCACTTGCCCTACATGCTGGAATAGGTGCCAGATCCAGTGCCAAATTTGGTGGTAGGGAAGCAGTGCAACTGGCCATGTGATCTCCCAGGGGTGGGGGAGATTGGTGTGATTGGGACTGGAGCATCTGCCCTCACACTGCCTTACACTTTGGTTGTGCAGGCATGTCCATTTCTGAATGCTGAGAGCTCACAGTCCAACACGCTTGGGCCCTATGACTAGTGCCAGCTCCTTAGACACCAGTATACCTTGCATATGCTTTGTCCTGGGGCCTGAAGTCTGTGAGTCCTCTCTCACTTTTATCCTGGCAACAATATGCACATAAAGCACAGATTTTGCTAAGGTTCCAGAATCCCTCTATTTCAGCCAAGACAAGAAATACACAGATCTACACAAAACAGTAAGATATTCAAATATATTCATGCGTCCTGGTTCCTTTCCCACTCTTGAGCTTTCTCTGGGTGTGTTTCAGAGTCCTCAGAGAAGCCTAGGATTCTGCCTCCTGCACATTGTTTCTCATCCACAACAAGGGGGTTGTCTCTTTCTCCTCTGGGACCTTTTTCCTTGGTTAAAAAGGCCCCCTTTGCTGCTGTTCTGTTGTTGAAATGTCATTGTTTCTGTGAGCCTTGCTACATTTTAAAATCCTAACAATAACACCTGGCTTCTATGAGCTATTTCTGGGGAAATTCTATTATTTCAAATCCCAGTCCTCCTGCACAGAAGCTGGGAAAACTGGCTTTATCTACTAAAACTGGCTTGATCCAGTGTGTTCTCAACCAACACGTATTCAGGTGCTAATGGTCTTTAACAATTAATCTATTCATGGGTAGACATGCAGGTGCCACAGTGCTTTCTACTTTGTACAAAGGGCATGTGGTAAAGCCCAGAAGGCAGGCATAAGGATTTTGTAAGCAGTGGCTTGTTTCATCGTGTGAAGTAAGCTGCTGCTTACAAAAGCTTATACCATACATCTCTGATTTAGTTAGTCCATAAGGCGCAAATCTACTTTTTCTGCCTAACTTCAGACTAACACAGCTAACTACCTAAAAGTTTCTATCTATCACAGTCAGGGCTAGCAACTAGAACAGGGGCGGGCAATTATTTCGGGTGGAGGGCCGCTTACTGAGTTTTGGCAAGCCATCGAGGGCTGCATGACAAGCAGCCAGGGGCAGATAAATATTAATTTTCTAAATTTTTTTGGGGCCCCACGGGCCGGATAGAATGGCTTGGTGGGCCACATCCAGCCTACAGGCCACATTTTTAGACCCAGATCATCTACTGCTGAGCAGTTGATTTTGTTTTCAACATCTGTAGAGATCTGTTTCTCAGCTTGCTGTGGTGAGCCTTTCCTGAGGGAGGCTTCTCAAATACACGTACCCGTGCATCTGAAAGAAAAAAATCTGCCCAAATACACTCCAGTTCTGGGGTAGTGTCTGTCTGCAGTCTGTATGTATGCAAACAGGCAGCTGGCAGCCAGTAGCAAAACTACCAATAGTTGGCACTCAGTTGGATGTACAGTGGATTCCTCTTATTGGAATCACTTTGGGAAATGGTTATCTGATTCTATTAACTGGCTGATTCCGTTAAACGGAGACCCTTTTTTAAGAACACAGATACTCACGCCTCCCCTAAAGCCCCCTGGCCCTGCTTGTGACTCTCACTCCCCCCCAGTCCCCACAGCCCTGCTGGTGCCCCTAGCCCCCCACCTACATCTGCCTGGCTCCCCAGCCCAGCTGCCAAGGCTACGGGGCCAGGGACCTGGGTTTGGAGCCTCCTTCCCCCAGCAGGAGGCGGTGGCTGCTGCAGTGCAGCAGAGCCTGGCTCCCCACCTGCTGCTGCCTGCTGCAGGCTCAGGGGATTGGGCCAGCTCCCCGGCGCAGTGTGCACTCCTGGAGGGGCGGGGGGGGGGACCTGCGTCCCCCAGATCTGTGCGTGGGGTAGGGGTGGTGGCAGGTGCAGGCAGTAAGGACAGTGGCATGGGGTTGCACCCCTCAAAGCTACCATGCATGCAGGGGGCGCGTTGCCAGGAAGCCTGACCCCCACTCCCTGCCTCTCAGATGAACCGTTCGCAGCCCTGGCCCACTCCCCACTGGGACCCCAGCTCTGCCCAACTCCCTCCCTCCTGTCCTCCCTACGGGGGCTCAATTCCCCGCCCCCCTCCCCCCCAGCCCCCGCCGCATCCCCTGACCTGCTTGAGGCCATGTGCATATACATGCACATGGCAACCTCTGCCTGACCACCCTCCTCCTGCTCCCCCCAGGCCCCTGCAGCCGAGGGTTCATCACAAAACTGCAAAATTCTCGGGCTTCTCCCATAAAATAATTCCAAAAATTGTGATTCTAATATGAGCAATTTTTACATGTAATAATATACAAATGGTTTTGGTTTTCCCATATTGATTCAAATAAGCAGCTGATTCTATTAACCAGCAATTCTAGAAAGTGAAATCCACTATACGACTGATTGTTGGTCTTACCAAACCTATGAACTTTGCTGCTGTTTTTGATTGCAAATGTCTTCCTTCATGGAAGCTTCCTTCTCCAAGGCTGTAAGGAGATTCTCATTGGAGTAGCCTTGTTAAGATTAGCCTTGTTAAGGAGTGACCTATGAGAAGATTTTTAAGTCGGGATCCAATCTTGCTGTACCAAAATCAGTGGTAAGACATCCAATCAGTGGGTGCAGAATGGAGCCCTGAGCATATTAGGTGGGGGAGAGAGAGTGACAGCAATGTCACATAACGGGATATAGCTTAATTTGTTCTCATTAACTTCTGTGGGAGCTAAATTAAGCCACTGGTGGACACTTCTGGAAAAAGAACATATGCATTCTTTTGCTTCTTGTACCATGAAACATTGAGAACAAGAAGTGCAGTTTTAAAAAGGAAAATCTTCTATCAAATGGCTGGTAAAACCCTACAGCATCTAAATCCTTATTTGCTGACCTCAGGAAATAAAATAAGCATTCTTTTAATAGCTCCTTCAACTCTTGGGTGGATTGAGGTTCTGTTTTTTTGTTTCTCCTTTTCTTCACCTTTTTTTTCCAAAGGGTAAAAAACAACAACACAGAGATGAATGTTCTGCAGTACAAATTGAATCCTGTACATAGATGAGGTGGGACTGACTTGGTAGGGAAAACAAATGTGTGACCCTTAGTACTGGTCAACATTTCAATTTCCAAAATATCAAAATAAGATGTGGGCTAACGGGAAAAAAAGGAGAACTAACATTACTACTCTTCTGCTCCAGGTGATGTGAAAACAAATACTGGTGTCTATATGAAGCCATTCTTCTGTTCCTCTGGTTTGTTTAACACCATTGAGTTTTTATATTATGGCTTTCAATGAGTTTCCAACTAGCTTTTATAATTTCTAATTGTATCAAGGCTCTCCTGTAAATATAGTTTTGGCAACTCTTGCAGTTTTATTGTGATACTTAGGATATATATTTTTATATATCTATTTGTTAAAGGTTCAGGTTTTTGGCATCTATTTATTAGCTGAGAATACCGTCTTTTCGTTTTGGGGGGGGGGGGGGGGGAAAAGAGGGTTTTCACACTTTCCAAAAAATCCGGTTTTTTGGTTTGGGGGGGGGGGGGGTTGACAAAGGATGTTTCTCACACTTACGATGGAAGAGAAAAGCTTTGGAAAAAATAAGCCTTTAACATTCTACCGTAGGAGGTAAATAAAAAGAAATCCACAGAAAAACATAATAATAATCTCATGATTTTAAATCCAATTGCTTATGGTATTTTTGTGCTCAGATCCATGATTTTGGAAGGCATGGTGTTAGCAGCATTGTAAAATTCTAACAGGAACCTGAGTACAGTCTTCCCTATTATAACAGAAGACAATGGTTGTGTGGAACAGCTGCTCTTGGCATAAAAGGATGCAGGCAAGGCTGTAATAACTGGGGATCTGGGTTTTCCGTTTCCCATTGAAAAATGGAGAAAACCATAAATGATCCCTTTTATTGGAGGAAAACTCAGCTTTCTCATTTTGCCAGAGAAACCCATGGATTTTGCAGTTTTGTAAAGAGCTCTCTGCAGGCTGGCAGAGTTGCAGCCAGCAAGGGGCTGGGGAAGAGGAGGAGGGCGTTCAGGAATGGGGCACCATGTGCATGTACATGCATATAGATGCCAGGGAGCCTGGAGAGCAGCTCCCACAGGTAAGTGGTGGTGGCGGCGGGGGATTGAGACCCCCCAGAGGGAGGGAGTTGGGTAGGGCTGGGGCTGAGGCTGGGGTTTCTGCCCAGCTAGGTGGTGTGTGGGGCTTGGGGCCCCGGGCCACAGTGTGTGGCTGCATGGCCCCAGCAAGGAGCAGGATGGGGTCACAGGTGGCTTGTCTGGGGGGTGAAGAGGGTGGCTCCCTGCCACTCTGCACACTCCCAGGGGGCAGAGGGGACCCATGCCCTCCAGACCAGTGTACTGGGTGGTGCTAAAGGCAGACTGCCTGCTGCAGGCTTGGGTTCCCTGCGCCACCACCTTTCCCAGGGCTTCTGCAGCCCAGCACGTGCAACCCGGTGCTGCAGGGAACAGCAGGGCTGTGCAGGGATGACTCTGCTGCCGTGAGCCCTGCATTGCCCTGGTGATGTGTCCCTTGCACATGCAGCAGCAGCAGGGGTGGTGGCAGGGTGTTGTGCACCTTACTGCTGCCATGCATATATAGGACATGTCACCAGGGCAGTGTGGAGCTCACAGCAGCAAAGAGATCCCCGCATGGCCCCACTGTTTCCTACAGCACCAAGTCTCACCTGCTCAGCTACGGAGGCCCTGGGGAAGGCTCCAGGATGGGGAGCCTGAGCCCACAATGGACAGCTTGCACCTAGCACGTGCACAGATCTAGGGGGCATGGGTCCCCCCTGCCCCTCTGGGAGTGTGCACAACAGCAGGGAGCCACCCTGCCCAAGCCTGCAGCAGGCAGGCAGCAAGCAGCAGGAAAAGGGAGCTGGGCTTCCTGCTCTCCTTCACTGCAGCAGCCACTGTCTCCTGCCGGGGGCTGTTGATCTGGATCCTTGGCCCCATAGCCCTGGCAGCTAGGGGCTCCCTCCGGCAGGGCTGCAGGTAGCAGAGAGCTATGGGTGCAGGGGCAAGGGGCACCAGCAGAGCTGGTGAGGGGGAGTGAGGGGCACAAGCAGGGCCAGGGGTTTGTGGGGGGAGAGTGAGGGGCACGAGCAGGGATAGGTGCCAGGGAGGCCATGGCCGGGAGTGAGGGGCCTTTCAATTTAATCATGGATTTGGAGGGTTTTATCAGAGAATTTGATTTTTTTCTATCAGGGAAAACCAGGATCCCGGGCAATAACTAACTGTTTTCTTCCAACTTGGAAGGTAGAGGTCTGAACTGTGGGAGGCAGTACAAGTTCTGGCTGGGTGTAGCTTATAACAGAGTCCTTCTGTGTTACTTGTTATGTTAAAATAGTATAATCGTTAAGTACTTGCTCTCTTTAAAAGCACAATGAACAACCTGATTAATAAAAAGCATTTCCAAAAATATGTCCAACTTAAAAATAGTTTGGCTTCCTGAAGACATGGTTCTACAAAGCAGCCATTCTGGGAATAAATTATCAACACCTCCAGGATTCATCCTTCATGCTAGGGTATTTTAATCAGCAGACTATGTGAGGTTGACAGGTAGTTGAGGTTGAAATTATAAAATGGACAAGACAATTTGTTCAAAGTAGTAACTTGTGGGACTCTTTGCTACCAGATGTATTTGGGACTGAGATCTTCAAAGAAGGATTAGGCATTTATATAGATAACAAGTATATCCAGAGTTGCTAATATAGTAGTAGACATACACACACAAACAAGAGTTTTATATACAAGCTCTTGCTTGGGGTTTAAACCAAACACTGACTACTGAGGCTTAGAAAGAGCCTCAATAATTTACTCCCAAGAACTCCTTAAGTTATCCCATAAATGGCTACTTAATGGGAGATCATTGTCTGAGATGGACTATTGGATTAATTGGGCCATGAGTCTGATCCAGTCTGGCAATTCATAAATCCATAAAAATATCTGAAGCTACCGTATTTAGCAAGACTATTAGATTCCTTTAGATGATTTTTATAACAAACAATCTGACCATCTGTCTTGTAGCATTTCTCAGTTTACAACTAACCCCCTTTTAAGGATATCACCTTCTTTTTGTGCAGTTTAACTGTTCTTTTTCTTGCTTGTCTGCTACACCAGTGAAATGTTTAAGATCAGAGAGCACTTTTGCTCTGTAGAAAAGCAGCAAGGAATAATTAATCTAGTCACAAGATGAAAAAGCACTGAGACAACTTTAATTAAAAATCCTTCTTTGTGCAAAATGATGGGAAGTTGTGAAGTCAGTCACTAGACTGCTCTTTCTGGGTCCAGTCCAATCAAACATTTAAGCATGTGCTGAACTTTAAGCACTTGCGTAGACTCATTTAAATCAGTGAAAATATTGACTTGCTTCAGTTGCCATTCGTGCCTGAACTGGGAGACTCCAAAACAAAGTCTCCACGGTGTGAGTTAAAGGGTGTCTATACAGGTGCTCTGAGTTAGTTCATCGAGTCTGTTCCACTTTCTAATTACAATGCTTTAGCATCACCGCAGCCTCGTGTGTATAAGCCCCCTCAGATTTAAAAATGGCCACTGGCATGCTTTAACTAATGTTCATCAAATGAAATCCATAAGCATCATATGAAATTTAGTTAAAGCATCCTGCAGCCATTTTTAAATGCACAGGGACTTAATAAATGCAACACGTTTTAATTAGAGCAGCTCTCAGGGAACCACTCTAATTAAAATGCCTATACCCCCGAGCATGTGTATAGGCACTCAGAGTTATCACAGGGTATCACACTGTAATGGGCAATGTAAAAGGACCTGAGCTATTTGGGATACTGGAAGCAATCAAACCACAGAAGCATGGAGCTCCATATGCAACTGGATTCACCCTGCTTTTCATCAGCATAATAGCTCTTATGGATCTCCATGCCACCATAATAGACTAGTTCTGTTACCCCAACTGGTTTAGTAAATGTTGCATGGTATAGTGTGTAAAATAGATGCATCCTTGTAAATGAAGGCTGAAGAGCTTAAGTGTTTTGTATTCTCTAAGGTTTATGCAAAGAAAGGGATTTTGTAGCACATGCTTGCACCACAGAGAAAATCCTCCTGAAAACACAGCAATGATGCATATGACTATAATGGTATAAATTGTTCTTGATATCAGGTTCTAGTATATGATAGAGTTATTTTCATAGTCCTTGACTCATCAGTAAGCTCTGACAACACTGATGAATAGGGTGGTTACACTTATAGATAAAGCACTATTTTGCAATAGAGCCTGTGTTTCCTAAATGCAATGACAACTTTTCTACTGAGAAAAAGGAAAGGACAGCATACGTGTCTGCTGCTGTGTTCAAACATACTTTGAAGGCATGTGTTTAGCATACTTTGTAAAAGAACATCTTGTCCTACACAAGGGCAAAATGCCTTGGAAAAAAACAGGCTCCATTCACTTTTGACAGGTGCAAGGAAAAGGAATTTTTTTCCAAAGCACTCAGATTTAGCTTAGTTTTGCATTTACTAAAAACAATGGTAAGGTTTCTACTGACTTCACTGAGAAGCAGACTTCAACTTGTGTTGAGCAATGAAAAATCCATCCCTTCCCCTAAGAGGCTCACTAATTCTGGACTTGCTTCCAGCCACTGGATGCATAGGTCCTGGCAATTAATTTCTACTGGAGCTGCCATGGATTGGGCAGAAATCCCTGGTCCCATAAATCTCATACAGGGGCATAAACCTTCTGGCAGGGAGGCACTGGCCTCATGGCAGTACCCCACATCCCAAATGATCTAAGGTTAGTTGTTTTGGTGGGGAAGAGGGGGTTGGGTAGAAGCTGAATGTATGAAATGATAAGCCCTGCCCTCTTCTGACAGAACTGCTGGGAGACCTCATGGAGACTTCCTTTCTCTCAGCCCCTTCCTGCACATGTTTCATTGAAAGGAGAGGTCAGGTTCAGGCTCATGAAGCTCCCCAGTTTATGAAGTTCCATGGCTCCATCTTCCTATGGAACCTCTATTCCTCATCCCATCCATTAGCATTCTTCCAATAACCTGCTTAACCTGAAGGAGCATAAGGAGCAAGGATCCATCCTTAGAAGTGCTCTGATTCAAGGAAGACAACTCCTCTTTGTCCCCCTGATTTGTATTCCTTAGGCAGAAAGAGTTTTCTTTTTTTCTTTCAACCTTTCTAAAATGGCGAGTTATCGGATAAGATCTTTTATTTCAGCTGGTGAATAGAGGCTCTAAATACCAAGCTGAATTACAGACACAAACATTCCCCCTGAAGGAATAGCTAGTGTACTTGTAGTTCTTTATGATATACCTCCTGCACACATATCTAACCTGACTTATCTCTAGGCTTCATCTCTGTTTCTTACTTCCATTCTTTTCTCTGTTTTTTTTTTTTACTTCTCTTAATGTCTCTGGGGAGGGGAGGAAGGAAGGAGAGGGAATCTAACGAGAGGTCAAAACCAGAAGAAAGATTCACACCCCTATGCATGCATAATGGGCTATTTAGGTACTAATACCGTGTCTGAGATTTCCAGCCTTCTTTTTGAGCATCACTTGTCATTCTAGCTGCAGAGAGTTCATTGTTGCAAGTAAGCTCAGAAACCGATTGTTGGGAGATAACTAGTTGCCTTGTGTAATATGATCTATTCTGATCTCAAAAAATTACCATTGTCATGCAGGGCCAGCCTTACTACTTGAAGGCGCCAGGGAGGGACAGACCCAGAGGGGGTTCAGTGACATGGATATATGCCCCTTTCAGCAAATGCTGAGGGAGCAAAAGCGGAAATGCGGGAGACTTTTTTTTTTAAGTCCCCAAAGCAAGTAAAAATTCTCCCCATCCCCTCCCTCCATGCTCAGCAACACCTCAACTCCCTTCTCACCCATCCCCTGTCCTGCCCTGTCCTGCTGCTGTCCCCAGCTTCCTTGGGGCTGGGGCAGCTCTGGAGTCATTCTTGATCCACAGAGAGCCAAGCTTAGCTAGAGACAGTGATAGTGGGCACGTTTCTCCTACCTGCCCAGTCCCCTAGGTGTTCCTTGCCATCCCAGGAGCAGGCTCAGGGAGGAGGAACCTGCCCACTGCCTCCACCATCCCTGGCTGAGCCCAGTTCCCCATGCAGCCTGGCTGGAGTGGATCAGGAGTAGCTCTGGAGCTTCCCCTCCAATTCCTTCAGGTCACCCGGGGGATCAGGGGGACACCGTGGCATCAGTGGGTGGGAGAAGAGGGGAGGGGACATGCTGCTGAGCACAGAGGGGAGGGGGGAATATTCTTAAGGTCCCTGCCTGTGGCTCCTGTGGGGCAGTCTGCCTGCCCCAGCTGAGGGGAGAAGCTGGGAGTGAGAGTGCAGCCCCCGCTATAGTGCTGTTTCACACCCCTCACTTAACAAAATCCTGGATCTGCCCCCGGCACCAAGCCAAGACATGTAATATTGAAAGCCCCTTTAATTCACGGCAGTCCCAACCCCTCACTTGCCTGGCCTATGTTGTAGAACTGCCCCACTGATCCTGCAGTCAAGGTAGGGAATCTGACTCAGCTCCTGTGGGAAATCAGCTTCCAAATGTAGCCAGTCTTGAGGAGTCACCTGATTTTGCCTGAGTTTCTGTAGGGGTTTGAGCTGTGGTTGAATTGTAAAAGCTGTATTTACAGTGGAGGCATGTTTGTAGAGCCTCCATTTCCCTTCTCTGTGAGACCATCTACGCTGCATGCCCTGTGCATAGGTGAGCCCATCCGTGTGCCCTGAGGAAAGCACGCTGCTCCAGAGGGAGTGCAAGGCAAGCAGGCTACAACTCCTAGGGAGCAATACAGCCTGCCCCATCCCAAGGCACGCTGATCTGCTTGGAGAAAAAGGTGGCTCTTGTTATATTTGGCTTCTTCCCAAGCTCCAGGGTAAGGTGTAGTTCTTACCTACTCCTTCCCTGAGCCACCAGCAGGCCCTGGCTTTTTCAGTGCTGTCAGTTATTTAAACATTAGGTAATTTAGCTTCTTTATTGTTTCTCAGAGGTATGTTTCCAAGACCTCAGCATATTTTTATGGCAATTTTTATAAGCCCTTTCTATATTTTCAATATCCTTTCTTATGAAGAAATTTAATAAATACATTTTTGGAAAAGAAACAGGAGGTTATTTTTGGCCTTGAAAGCAGCAGGAAAAAAGGACTGGTGGGTATTCAGGGCAAGTTTACTAGTCCTCTTAAACTTTGTACTTCTGGGTTGTAGTCCTGGGCTCGGTCCTCATGTGCAGGGGTGTGCAGCTTGTGGCAGCCACAAACCATACACAGGGAACATGAAAATGTGCACCACACTGCAGATTTGCAGTGCGGTGGCAAAATTTGCTACTGTGAAATCCCAGTAGCAAAAATAAAAAAAGGTGGGGGAAATGTGGTGCAGACCATGTGTCCGTAGCATGTGCCAGAACAAATGGAGGGCTGGCTGTCCAAAGCAATGCTGCTGGATCCGTGCTGCTGGGCCAGCACCCCTGTTGCACTTGGACACCAGGTAATACTGTTGGGGCTACCACAGGTACTGGCCCCAGCCTCCCCTACCCCAATGCAGGACAATTTGCTGCTTGCCGAAGCACATATGCAGGGGTATGCAATGGCTCAGAAAGCAGCAGCACAAATTTGTGCTGTTGCTATTTGTGCCTCTACAAGCACACACCCCTGCACGTGGGGTCCTACCCCTAGAGTGTAAACATACACAGAGCCATGAGCACTGCTGGCCATATACCTGTGCTTTGGAATGGATCCCAAGGGCTCATTTCTCTAAAGTCTGCTGAAAAATTTCCATTGACTTCAGTTATCTTTGGATCAGGCCCTGTGGCTGGGTGACCCTTGAAAACACAGCGACTGTGGCCTAGAAAATTCCACACATAACTCAGTCCAGCTCCCATAATTAAAGCATTACTGCCTAAACACTATAATTAGTGTTGCAACAGGCCTTATTTAAGTTTAATCCTTTCATTGCTTGTTGGTGATATGTTTATTAATGACAAGACTGAGCTCCTCCTCCCTCCCAGAAGTTCTCAAAGATCACATTTCTACCTGGGACAGTCTACAGCTCTTCAGTCATCACCCTTCCCATCAAATTTGTTAGAAATTAAGTAGTTTTTGTACTGGTAAAAAAACTCTACTTAACCTAAGGTGAGAAAAGTATGTAAAGCCCCTCCCAGGTTCCACAAGGGCTTTCCCTCCATTAGGGGGAGAATGCCAAAAGAAGGGCCAAATAAGTTAGAAGGCAAAGGGCAAAGAAGGGGGAAATGTGCAAAGTTAGAGGCTAATCAAAGTGTTTCATTTTGCTAATTTAGAAGCAGATGGTTTAGATTTTGATTATTTTCATTTTAAGATGTGCTGCCATCTAATTTAAATTTTAAAAAAAGTCATTTTGAACCAAACAAATTGAACTTCATGTTTTAAAAATGTCAAAAAGATAACTTTACAGTTTCCAAACTTGTTCCCCCCCTCCCCCCACAATTTTTTTTGGAAACTGTAAATTCATCTAAACAAAAGGTTTCCTACCAAAATTCCCCAATCACTTTTACTGCGGAATGATCTATATTTATGCTCCTAGGCCAAGATTTTATAAAATAAGATACTGCAGTTTGGCTTCTTGGTCCCTATTTAGGTGTCTAAAGAGGCCTGTTTTGACATCAAGAGGAGCTATATGAATCCGAGCACTTAAGAGTCGGCCTTTTCTTTAAGAGACTAAATAAATAATTAAGGACCCAACTTTGATATCCTATTTTATCCTATTTTAGATAGCCTTGGCCTTCTCTCTGGCAGAACCCACAGGTTCAGCTGGGGTATTTTACTCAAAGCCCTTGACTGCTTAAGATGCTAGGACTCTAACTGTCCTCTGAAGTCATACCTATACAGACTGTTATCCCCTTCAAAAGGATAAAGCTCTAATGGCTTTCCTTCAGTTTCTCCTTCTGTTTCATATTTAAAAGCCAGTCTCCTTTTGCCCTCCTTCTTTATTAAGCTGTCACACAATTCAGCTTTCAGTTTCTATAGTAGTTGGGGGCAATGGGGTGGAATTTTCATGTGTTCTCAGCTCAAGACGTCTTGCAAAGGTCTCAGTGTTGAAGGACAGCTCTATTTAAAAAAATATTGTTTTTAGTCTACACAGTGGAAAGGTATCAGCTACCACAATTTGTTAACAAGAAAAAAAAAGAGGGAAGGAATGAACAAAAATTAAAAAGGATGCCCACGTAGAATTCATTGGTCTGCCACTGTCATCCTCCCATCCCTTGCAAGCTCACCCTGGCTCAAAATCAAGTTAACCAATCTGCAAATCTAATTTGAATTCTTAAGCACAACTCTAATTTATCATGTTCCTTTCTAAGGTCAAATGTATTCTGTATTCTTTTTCGAAGTTTTCCAGCCCAGTAAGTACTGTGGCTGAAGGATAAAAGGAAATGCAATTTTTATTTTATGGAAAACATGCTTGAGAATGGAAAATAAGCTGGCGTGGTTGTGGTTATTATGAATTTAAGTCTTCGTAATGTCCATTGACATTCTCATTTGTTTCCACAAAAGCTTTGCATTTCTGGCAACTGTCAGGCATTGGTTATATAGTCTTTTCTATGGTCAGAAACAATAAAACTATGTTTGTGTTCAGTATATGACAAGATGTATCAAACAAGAGAATTATGATTTATCAATAATAGCTCTATGCTAAACCTTAGACATACCTAAAACATTGTTTGGTGCATTTTGTGGGAGACCTAAGAAAGTCGAGATATCTTAATTAGTCCCACCCAGGAATTCTCCTGCAGTATTCTTTGTTGTCTAATATGCTAATACACCCCAAAAACTATGAAGAATGCTTACAAAATTTGCCCCAAATGCTTCAGTGTGTGGAAAAAATGTCAATATATTATAAACAGGGTCTAATTGCCATTTAATTCTGTTTTCCATTACAGGAATTGTGGCCCTATCTTGGTCAATGGTTAGCTGTTTTGTATGTGGTGGGTTCGTCGTTTTGCCTGGCATGCCGGGCTTGGAGGAGGGCAATTCTGATTGGTGGAGCATTTCCACCAATAAGGTGGTAACAGGGAAAGTCTTGCCCTGCCCCTGCCCAGAGGGGCAGACGTGTCTAGGGACTCAAGAAGAGCAGGACCCAGAAGAGCTGGGGAGAGCTACCCAGCAGGCAGTCATCCAGAAGAGCCCCTGAAAATGCCACTCGAGGATTCAAGTGGTGGGAGGTTCCAGCGGTGCACGACCTGGTGCACAGAGTCTTGGCCCTGGGAGCAGTTCAAGACTGCTCAGGCCACCTTGCGGTGCACAACCCAATGCACGGAGCCTCAGCCCTTGAGAGCCGCTTACGGGGTTCGGGCTTGTGATCCCGGTGTGAAGCTGGGTAGCCAAAGCCAGTAGCATGGCTTGGCAGAACAAAAAGAGCACCCCCTCCGCCCTTTGTGCCCCGTGCAGAGCACAGGGTGGCGGGAAAACCCTAGGTGCAAGGCTGGGCAGGCTGACCTGGGAGCACAGCTTGACACAGCTGAAAGAGGCCTTGGTGCCGGGAAGCGGAGGAGGTGGTGTGGCTCAGCCTGGGTGCCCGGGGCAGAGGACCATGGCATGAGAGGAGCCGGAGGCATGGCTGGAGGGAGGCCACAGCAGAGCCGATGACTAGGGGACGAGACCCAACTGCCCTGGAGAGGGGAACGTGAGTTGCTGGGGAAAGCTTTTCCCACAGAGGAAGTGATGGGTATGCGCCTAATATTTTGGAGGTTGTGCTGTATATTTTGTATACCATTTCTAACTGTACTGTTTATTGTTATGTCTTACCTGATATATATTCTTGTTTAGTTGTTACCTTTCCTGTGTGTGAAATTACCCTTCCACTGCTATGTTCTGCTTATTGTCCCAGTGGGTTCCTGGCTATTCACCTGCTGTGTTGACTTACCTGTGCTTACCTATTCCAGGATCCATCACTCCTCTTTGGCTGGAGTGACTAGAGGACTCACCTTGCTTGCTACTTATAGGGTTCCCCTATTGGGTGTTGGTGTTGGGTGTGACACCCCAGTGGAGAGTCAGTTCCAAGACCATCAATTATTTTTGGAGTATTGTTTATTGTCTATCCATTGTTAATATGTATTTTCATATTTCAGGTGTGTTTTTATATTTATATTATGAATCAACAAATTGTGTATAGTTAAGTAACATTTACCTGGCCTGGCTCTATAGAGGATAGAGGGATCTGAACCCAAGTGACTGCCTTCCTCTCACAGCACTATTGCCTATCCGAATATCCCATCCAATTGAGGACAGGGCACACCCTTGGGTAGACCCAGGTTACATTTATATTGCTTAAATGTTTAAAAAAGGCCTTAGAAGTTTATGGAATCTAAAATGTCTTGGGTTCTATGTACAGCTGTAGATACAGGTCTAGAAAATACATGATGGAACGATTCACTGTTTAAAAATGTTGGGCTAGACTTTTTAAAGAATCTTGACTGGGAGCCCAGCTTCAATTGAACTGGAAGGGGATTTTGCTGTCCACTGCCCCCTTGGAAGTCCCATCCTGTGTTTAAATCGTAGGCTGCAGAGTCCAAGTGAGGGTTTCTAAGACCTTGATATGACATCATTTGTAAAGGAGCTTTGCCTTGTTTCTCCCAGGGGAAAAATCAAATCAAAACAAAACATTTGAAGAATATTTTTGAGTTGTTGCTTTTGCATATTTTCCTTGTACTGCTTTTTTATTTATCCTTCAGCCTGCTTTAAAAGAAAAACTCTTTCAGCACCATGAATCCAGCCCTCCAAGCCTCAAAAGGAATGAAAAAATATAATTAAAAGGAGTATAGAAATCTTTAAAAACGACCTTCTCCTTGTGTAATAATGCTGTAGTTTTACTGCAGGATCTCCCAGGACTAGCTGTAACTTCTGTGCTCCACTGGAACAAAGGCATCTCCATTTACTGGTAGTTTAATGATCCCAATTTCTGTCTCTGAAAGTCTGCAGAACACAGCATATTCTTGTCACTGGATCAGATTTAAACAGGTCATGGACAAAGATGATTTGCGGGGAGAAATTCTGCATTTGGGTTGGTGAAATAGACAATGGGAAGCAAGGGAGATTCCTCTTGCAGGCTATTTTTTTTCCTACTTTTCCTTTTTTTGTAGATGCCTGAAGCTGTGCGGAATATTTGAGTAAATCCCCATGGGAATGGTTTAGTGGGCAAAATGTAGTCACAAGTGCATGACCTGTGGTTTTCCAAACTGTTTTGTAATTTATGACATGGATAGAAGCTCGTCCATATCAGAGCCAGCATTTTCAAACCTGAGTGCATAAAGCTAGGGTAAGTGGGAGCTCAGCACCTCTAGAAATCATAGAGAGAGGTAGGACTGAAAGGTAGGGTCATCCCTATCCAAACCATCCTATACAAATCCATAATCTAACCTCTTAATAAAACTACTGTTCAACTTGACAAAGCACAAAACATAACACCATAACCTGCCATAGGTAAAGCAGGGGGGCCATGTAAAAGTTTGTTAATATACTCTTAAAAGATCCCAGGTAGAGGGCCATTTGATCTGACCAGTTTTTACGTGCATATATAGGGGCCTAAATGTTGGCCTCCAGTGTGAAATTTCTAGATTGTTTGTAAATAAATTTGGAAAGACGTAAATTAAACAGACTCTTGTGCATGTGCTTGTTTTAAAATTTGAAAGACCTGGAGCTTGTGGTCAAGATTTGCAAAATCAAGGGCTGACTTGGTGTCTCTGTTTGTGCATGCCCAAGTTTCACTGCTTTAACGAGCACTGATTTTTCTGAATTCAGGTGCTCAGCTTTTTCCAAAAATCAGATCTTTGTAAAATGTCTCTGATTTGGCATCCAGGAATCACTAGAAAATCAGGATCTCAAGTTATTTGACCTGTAGACAAAGTTTTGTCCATGGCCACATGCCATTCACCCTCTAAGGGTGCATCTACATATCACCCTACGGCGACATATGGAGCGTTATGGCGATGTAGTGATCATGTGGGTCTACACGTGATTGACAGTTATGGTGCCCTAGCAGCAGCACCGCCCTTCCCCCCATTATAGTGTGCCACTATGGTGATGTAATGGCAAAATCTAGCTATGTGCCACATGCACAGCGCAGTATGGGCGGTTACTTCCAAAAGGAAGTACTAAAGCATGGTGTCATAACATGGCATTGTAGTGTAGATGCACCCTAATAAGCATAGAAGGGCTTTAGAGCTTACTCAAGGTGAGTGAAGACTTTATATTCTTAGTAGTGGTATACTTTGGCAAATACAGCCAGAGGTTAATGGATGAAGTGCATTACTTCCTTAAGGGCTGCACAAAATCTTGTGCCAGGCTCTCAGGCTTTTAAACTCAGTGAGCCTTCCCATTCTACTTAGGTGTTGGGAGTGACTTTAAATCCTCCCACAACTAAACACAGTGCTCAAGAAAACTATATCTAAATCCAGGTCTTGCTCATACACCCTGTAGCAGGATGCACAAGCAAGACTGAAAATCTTTCAGACGTAGCCCTATCTTTCAGTCCTACAGCACACCTGTTGAGACTCAGGCTAGCTAGAAATCTTTACTGTTGGCAAACAGGATGCCAAGGAAAGTGGAAAGGTTTCCTAGCCAACCGTGTTCACTGAGTCAATGTTTATGTTGAATATTTCTAATTCTTCTGGGCTATGCCATACCAAGAGCCAAATGTTGCATTCTCCATGAGTTTCCTCTGCTCATTTTTCATTCCTAATAATATGGAAGCAGCAGAGCAGTGGTACCAAACTTATCTATTTATGAATATGAACTAAGAGAGACCCTGATTGTGGAAAGAATTTAAGCAAGACTCTGAGTTGATTCACTTCACCAAAAAAAAGATTTATGTGTGTGCTTGTGTGCTTTCCTAAACACGGATCATTATTCTGGATTGGGGCCAAAAGTAAATATGATGGCCCAGAATGTTCTGTCCTGCCTAAAAAATATAGGTGGGGATTTGGGGGGAGGAAATATTAGCAAGAATCCATTGGAAAAGACTCCTCAGCCTCTTCTCAAGAGTATGGGCTTTGCCTTCTAATAGGACATAATCTCAAGTCTAGAAGATGCCCAGAGATCTGTGCAAGTCTCCAGGGATCCAGAGGTCTCTGAGACAAACCACATGGAGATTCTAGCACCTGTCAGGTCTCCATCCCCTAGCCATCTAGCATAGGTGTAACAGGGCACCTTGGTGCCCAGGATGCTGCCCCAGTTGCCCTTCAGCTCTTAGTTATGCTACTTCCTTCTAACGCCCTTGTACCATTGCAGCTGCAATCTCTGTAACGCCCATTAGCCACACTAAAGTATCAGTGCAGAGGGAACAAAAATAACAGCCTGGACTAATTTGCAAGGCCAGAGCAGATAGCATCCCTCCATTCCACCCTTTGTCTCAAGATGTGAATACACTGCAGTCAGTGAGGGGAGGCTGCAGTTCATGTAGGTAACATTGAGCCAGCTTTGTTGGCTAGCTTGGGTACCCATAACAGGATAGCTACAACAGCATGGAGCTCTGTGTGAGTCTGAATATCAAACGCAAGACCCCAGGTATGGGTCCTCATTTTGAATGCAGACCAGAAGTCTAAATGTTGAAAGATTTTTGTAAACTGAAATTGCCCATGAAAAATACCAGTTTGGGCCATTTGAAAAATTTCAGTTGGGTAACTTCTAGTAGTTTGGTTTCAGTATTGACCTTTTACATTGTATTTTTTTTTTTTTACCATAAGTGGCTTGAATTTCAAAAAGTCATTTCTGACTGAAAAAGGAATACTTCATATAAAAAAAAAATCAAGAGATTGTTTTGAAGACTTTTTTTTCCTCCCAAAATGAGAAGACTTTTGGAACAAAACGTTTCCTTGCAAACAGTTTCCACTTCAACCCCCCTACCCCCTCCAGCATTCTTCTGATTAGAAAGCCTGCCAAAACATTCCTGAGATGCACAACAAGGCCTCTGCAGACTTTGTAAGAAAGTATGCTGCTGGGGTGACACTTGAATACCACTTTAGCATGTATTCGGGCATCTTCCTGCACCTAGGATACTTGAATTAGTCCAAGAGGTGGACTGTTCTTAAGCTTATAGAGAATGTGCCATTCACCTGTGGAAAAAGCCTGGCTTAATACCTTGAACTATCAACCCTGGGGATCAAACCCTGTTTCTACTAGTAACCTCCAAAGTGACCTTGGGTGAATGACTTCTATTCTCTCTGCTTCTGGTTTAGTCAAGAGCTCTTCTGACCGGAATCTCTCTCTCACTTTATGTAAGTATGGTGCCAAGCACAGCGTGGCCTTGATCTCAGCAGGGGCCTGTAGGCATTAATGCACCATTACTAATAATAAATTGCAAAAAGTGAATAAAGAATTGGCTGTAGAAATAAAAGCTATAACCTCAAATCATTTCTGCGACAACATTTTTAGATACACCAGTGGTTCCTCTCTATTTTCCTGACACTAATAATTACAATAATAATAAAGTCCTTTTATAGCTAAATTATGAATCACTCATGTCCATTTTGGTTTCGGTGTGTAATTTTTTTTTTCAGTCAAAGCAATTCCCTATGTCCATTCTGTAATATTTGGAAGCATTTTGACATTTCCAAAGGTGAGTGGACATCTGGAAAAATTATATCTTGTGGTACTATAATCTACTGCACTTCATGAAGACACAGTAAGTAATGAAAATGGGATTATAGGCTGTTATTCTGGTTTGTTGTCTTTTAACTATGTCTTTAGAGATGTCTTTTAACTACCCTTGTATATTTAAAACTATAATTGTCTATTTTAAAGATTTGCAGAATGAATAAAATTACTTGTTTTCTGAAAAGAAAATTGCACTGCAGAAAGATGATCATGCAAACAGTTTAGGGTGACAGCTGATATTTAAATGGAAAATTAATTCTTCACAGTCAGTCAAGGCAGGAACCTCTTCCTCCAAAACAAGTGTGAGATTGCATAGGTGTCAGTACAGCATGGGGCCACTGAGAGGCTGCTGGACTAAGTGATGTGAAAGTGTAAATAATCTATTCTCCCATACAGCCTGTAAATTCCAGCACAAGTGTAGGTGCTTGAATCGCTTGAGTGGTGTTCCTGGTACAGGAGTAACACCTGTGGTACATGAGAAGGAGAATTCAAAGAGACAGCGGTCTTTCCTATCCAAGAGCAGAGGGGCTGGACCCCATGGTCTGTAAGGTCCCATCCAGCCCCTAATAACTATGAAACTATGAAAGTGTTCTCTAGTGACAAATGGTAAATCCTTGCACCCCTGTCTCAATATCTTACAGTCTCCATCATCTTACAGTCTCCCCTAGGGAAGGTGAAGCAGGCCAAGAGCAAACCAGGGTATGAAATGGGCTCAGACTAGGTGTATTAGATTTTCTGCTGTAGGTGTGTCAGCAAGGGGCATGAACACAGAGCACCCTGCCGCTACATGGTGTCACACTGCCTGCTGTGAGTGCAGCTCTGATGACAGAAGAGGGCTTTTTCCATTGTGCCATTCCAAGAGGTAAAGTAGCTACCCTATAGAAAACACTCTTTTGCCAGCATAAACCGTGTCTGCATTACAGGGTACTGTCAACATAGTGATGCCAGCACAGCTCAAACAGGATCAGCTCCCTTGCAGCTGGGGGGGGGGCACGGCGGTGGTGGGAACGCAGCAGGAGCACGGCAGCAGTAAGCAGGGGAGTTCCCGCAGATGCCACCGGCACTGGCAGTGGCAGGAGGAGGGGTGGCGAGCGCTGACCAGGGGTCAACAACTACCCACAAGCACTGCCAGCAGCATTGGCAGCATCCAGCGGGGATGGCGGACCACCCACAGGTGGTGTTGGTGGTGGGGTGGCGAGCAGCAAATCCCCGCAGGTGCCACTGACAGTGTCGGCAGTGCCTTTTTCTAGGGGGTGCACTGCCACACTCAGGGGGTGCACATGCACCCACCTGCACCCCCTACGCATTGAACCTAGCTCCAGAATTTAGAGCAAAGTTCCCACTCCCTCCCGTCACTCTACTTGCCCAGGAGGAGGTGGGATAATGCTAAGCTGGCTACTCTAGTGAGTGGGGTGGAAGAAAGACTGGGACTTTTTCACACCCCATCCCCTTCCTGACTACTTTCCTTCCAGCAAGGAACATGAAGTGGACAGCTCCTGGTCTCTACCTCACTCTAGCCAGAATCTCAATCTGAGGAGGCGGAAGGTAGGGCATGGTTCTGGTTGACTTCAGACCAGCATAGCTAACAAACTCTTTCATCTAAGGAGGGCAACACAAAGGAGTATGCACTCTGACCTCCCTGGGAACTGCAGAACTTGGAAAGTCAGGCCATATCAGTGAACACCTAGGTTGAGATGTGGGATCTATCTTAAGGCTCCTATTTTAAAACAAAAAGTTGGTCTAAGTTTATTGCTATAACTCTTGAGCCTCCTCTGTCTGGGAGTGTGGGCAGGACTGACTGAAAATAACAGCAAACCCTTAGTAATAAATATGTCAATTTTATAAGTTTTGCTTGCGGACAATTAATTAAAAGCAGGTTGCATAAGACTTCTCAAGAGACACCCTGTTCAAGAACCAAACACATATAACAGGCTAGATCTTTAACTGGTCCAAATGAGTGCAGCTCCCTGAACATCAAGAAAGTAAACCCCAGTCCGACGAGATGAAGATCTGGCCCAATACCTATAGAAAAATTGTGTTCAAATAATCTGAGATGCAAGGATTTCTTAGGGTGACATCTTAGGGTGACATGTCTTAGGGTGACATCTGTGTATCAGCTATGTAGTTGGGTTTAGTTAGACAAACTCTGAATGCAAGACAATTTTGTTAGATCTTTCCCTGATAAAGTTCTGTCCTGAGAGACCAGATGAAGAACGTCTTGCATTCAAAAGTTTGTCTAACATTATCCCAACTACATAGTTGGTCCAGCAAAATATATCACTCTAAGAAACCCTTCTCTCACATAATTTCTGAACTATGATGGCTACAATACCACTTTTACACTTCTGTTCAAGTAATGCTCATATCTCTGCTTCATTCTTATATAGACGTTAGTGTAGTACCTGAATAGCCCACATTTAATGTAGATAGCCTCACAGAACTCCAGTGAGGGAGAGATTAACTCTTTTTTACAGGTAGGGAAATTGAGTGACAGAGACATGAAGGTCACATAAGAAGCCTGTGGTAGAACAGCAACTTGAACTCAGGTCTCACAAGCATCATGCCAGACAAAGGTATAGTAAACTCTTTTGGCACTGTTGCACTTAGAAAGTGGGTTTTAAACCGAGTGCTCTAATTGCCACAATACTTGGTTGATGAATAGCAGAAAGGCTTCCTTTCAGAACTACCAACAAGCTACAAAACTAAATGACAGAAAAGGATTCTTTCTCAATATAAAATGAGCTATTAGTCTTTGTATTATCTTAGCTGCAAAGAGATCTTTACCTAGTGCAGGCAGGAAGCAGTTCTCGTACAGCCTCACAGCGTGGATCGTTCGCTTATCAGCTGGGTGGCAGAATGGCTTCTTGGTCTTCCCTGCACTACACACACCTTGCTGTAGTTCTTATACTACTCTGTAGTTCTTATACTGTTTAACTTTATAGCTTCAAAGCATTTTTCCTTGATAGTTGGCTGATTAAAGTCCAAGCAAAACAGGGAGGAAAAGGGTGACCACCGTATTACAATTGTTAAATTGCCTGACTCCTGTTCTTGGATTTGTCTGGGTTTGAAGACTTGTGTTTTTCTGCAGGTCCTGCAATTATAGGTCAGTTGCAGGTGATGGGTCTTGAGTGGTCAAACCAGGATGCTTAGAGGCATTGGTACTGGACTTGTTTTGAGGTATTTTTTTTATCAATAGGGCAAATTTGCAATAGCTTGTACCAGTGATAGTCTATTTACAAAACTCCAGACATATATTGAATGATTGAGACATTTGTAACACCTTAGACATTGGATTCCTGTTTTGAGAAATGTGAGCATGTCACATGCAGGACATCTTTCCCGTACCTTTTACAGGTTTATCTTGAAATGAATATTTAGTCTTTTGTTTTCTTTAGCTTCTAGTTCAATTGAAATGCATAGGTAATTTCCTTGTCTTCTCTAGTTATACTGGTTCAGCCTTTTCTTTGGCTTTCTTAGCTTGGAAATATGCATTTGATGAATGGTTCAGGTCTCTGCCAACAATTTTAACCATCATTTTTATTATGGCATGGGTCTGGCATTGGGTACTGCAAGCACTCCACTGTCTCAACACCTAACGGGTTGCAAGCCATTAGCAGAGTTTGATTTCTTGTGGCCATCTTGTTACCACGACCCAGTCTTGCCCCCACCATTATCTTGCATTTTTGTGTAAGAGACATTGTCCAAGCTTTCACAGATTTTATATGCAGAAGGTACCCTGGGCAGAATGCATGTTATAGGAGCAGGGGATGTTATGCTAACAGCTGAAGGCAGAGGGGGGAAGGGGAGCAGAGTCTTACCGGCCGCAGCCTGTGCTCTCCACCCTCTACCATAATCTGCTGCTGTTGCAGTTGCTGCTGTGATAGTGTGGGCTTGAGGTATTGCAGCTGCAGGTTTTCTCAACACACACTCGCTGCAACAGCCCTGCAGTAGGAGTTCCCCAGCGCCTTCCAATCTGGCACCCCACTAAATTGATGCCTGCGGACAATGACCCATTTACCCACCCTTAGACACATTACTGATGCCGAATGCCCTAATCACTAAACCCTCCCTCATCTTCGCTAGTCAGCTTTGCATTGAAGGGTGGAACCTTCACTTCATTTGGAAATAATGGGAGTTGGCCTTACCATGCAACTGGAAGAAAAAGAGGACCCTTTTGAAATATTACACACATGCACACAAGGAATGTTAAAAATGGCATGATTCATACCACTTTTGGCACCTGGTTTTAACTTGTCAACAAAAGACTGACATAGATGGTGTGTTGCACGCCTGTGCCTAAGCGATGATCTGAATGCAGATCATGGATTTTGACTGCAGATGTTAAAAGCGCACCATTCCTAACAGATGTATAATCTGATTAAATATGCAATGCAGTGATATTGTCAAAACCCATTAATCACTCTTTCAGGACACATTAGTGTAGGCTTTACTGACAGCTGTGATGATTATACCGTCTGTGCAGGTACTGTTGCTCATCAAAGATACCCATTGGGTCTCAAACAGGAGAAGATCTACAGTATGCAAAATGTACTTAAAATGCAGCATGCAGATATTTCTGTCATCAGAGACAGTCTATATATGACTTACACTTTGGCAACCTTTGCTGGGTTATCATTCTGATTTTATTTTAACCCTCCACTTAACAGTCCAGTAGGCAGCTGCATTGGGACCAATGAAAAAGGAACAAATTTTGATATAAACCACAAGTCTGGCTGTGCTATGAATTAGAATATAGCTTCATGAGTGACAGCTCTAGGAATTCCTAAAAGAACTAGGGCAAAGCCCTTTGTTCCTTCCAGTTGCTAACAACTATTGATCACTAGGGCCTGAGTCCACAGTGTGCCAAGCACCTGCCAGCCGCTTGAACCCACAGGATGAGTTTGTAAATCAATGGGCCAAATGGTTTAAAAATAGATTCCAAAAGTTAGACTGCTGTGCCCAGAGAGCAGGCAATGTAGTTAGCAGAGCCCATGCTACCCCTCTTGTGAAAGCACTTTTCTGCAACATGAAATAATTTAAGCTTCATTGGGCCAGAGAGAGGAAGAGCAAGAGCAAGTGCAGGAGCACAGTTCAAGAGCACTCACTTGGTACAGGGGAGCCATGAGTTACAACCCTTGCTCTATTGGCCATGCATATAATTTATATTAAACCATCATTGGCTGAAATGGATGAACAGCTGTGGGAGTAGCGACTGAAATACTGGTGCCTGCACCCCACTACTTCCCAATTACTCCAAGCTCTATGCTAAGAAGCCATCTTGACTCTGTCTGTGTCTCAGTGAATCTTCAGAGGGAGGAAAGCAGAGGATTCTGGCCTGGTGGTTGGGGCACTTTTGGGACACATTCTGAGAGGTGCAAGATGCAGCTGGAATCCACTCAGGCAGATGAGAATATTGAACCTGCATCTACCAAATCCTGGCAGTGTGAATGAGGAAAGAGCAAGGGCATCTCCTGCTCTATTAGTCAGTTTGAAAGAAAGATATTTACCTGCAGGAGAGGGTTCTAGGACATGAATCCTGGGTATAGAGAAGTTCTTTTAACACCTCAAAAGATGTGAGATTTAAGATACACTCTGTTCATCAGCACTTACTGTAAAACATTCAGTCTGCTGATTTTTACAGATCCCAGTCTGAGGCACTTAGTTGAAGCCATGCACCATATGGGAAGCCTAGGTGCCAAATTGAGAGCTGTGGATTTTACTGCCTAAGCCAGGTGCCTGAAAGTTAGGCACTGGACCTCTGTGTAGATGAAACAGGGGCCCTAAATTGAAGTGGTGGGTTTAAAAAAACATCGCTTCAATTTAGGGCTGATTAAACCCCCGTGTCGTACACACACCCCACTGACTTACCTGCCTCTCTGTCAGGGAGGGGAGGGTGAGCTGCTAATGGGCAGAGTGGTCCCTGGGCTGGCGGGGGGGCGGGGGCTGGTGCTTCCCTCCGTGGCAGGGGGGCCCCCCCTAGGCAGCCCCCGCCAACAGGCACTTGGCTTGGGTGGTCCCGAGGGGCACCACAGCCACAAAGGGAAGCACCAGGTCCCCGCACAGCTCAGGCAGGCAGGCAGGCTTGCAGGGGGGAAAAAAAATCAGGCTCACCACTTTTCTTGGGCGGAGCCTGCTTTCCCAGGCTGCTGCCAGGCTGTATGCACAGGCTTCCTGCAGAGCTGTGGAGCTGCGTGGAGCCTAGTGCTTCACCCCACAGCGGTAGGGGCAGAAAACTAAAACTCCTTGAAGGAGCTTTAGTTTGCTGCACCCCAAGTCATTTAAGGCGCATTATGCCACCAAATTTTCTATAGCGGCTGTAATTAATTCACAATATGCTGCCGAGGCTTGCAAACACTGACACCATTAAAGCAGTGCAAAAGCATTTAGCCCACTTTAAAATGTTGTGCACACACACCTATCATTTTGTCTACACACAGCCCGAGATGCCAAGCATTGCAGCATCTTTGTGGAGCCCTTTATGGATCTGCAAGTGGACAAGCCTCTCACTTCTTTCCTAGCATCTTTGCTTTAATTTAGAAAAAGAAGAAGAAGTAAAGCTGTTATGATTGTGAAAAAAGCCCTTCTAAATGTGACCCAAATCTGACTGACACAGCAATGCCTGATACAGCATGCAGAGAGACTGAAACAATAGGTACAAGAGAGATGTGTTGTTCCATTCATTTAAAAAAGAACTAACTTACATGCCAGCAACAACACTTTAGTGTCAACATTGTGCTTATCAAGTAGCAGAAGAAAGTAGAGGAATCTTTGGGTAGAGGGAGAAGGGAAGAGGAATGAAAGACTAGCTGGGATAGGCAGAGAGATGTAATATTTAGCAGACCTTTTAATGCCAACCTCAGGGCAGGACCGCAGGGGGATCGGATTGGCTTCCTTTTCTTCAAGGAGGCACTTGTCATTCAGAAGTGAAGGCAATGCTGCTATAGGACCAGGACCCTTCAGAGCATTCACCAGCATCCCTCACTTTTCCCAAAACATCTGTCATGAATGTCTGGCCCAATGGGAACCAATAAAACCTTTGCCACTGACTTCAGTGGGGCCATGATTTTTGTCCCTCTCTTGTACTATTTCAGCACCCTCTCCAGACAGCAACCTTAATCCCCATTTCTCACCCCAAGAAGGTTTTCATGACTTTGAAATGTGTATGAGAATGTATACTGGCTCAGACCTGCTCCAGACCTGCATGTATTCCCTTACATCTGTGTATATTTACCTCTGTTTGCCTACCTACTTCTTACATTATCTTCTCTCAGTTTGTCCTACTAAGTCTTTTAACAGTCTAAGACAGTCTCAGGCACTGTGCACCACACCCAGAACCTGGAAGATAGGAGAATAGCACGAAAAGGAATGAACAGGACTGGTATGACCCTGGTATGAATGTGTAAATTAAAATGGCTACTCTCTTACCACTGTTTCTCACTCCTGGCATGTATATTATTCCCTTATAGACTCCCTTATGTTGCATAGGTAGGTCTCAAGGAGACTCTCTAACATACACCACCTTACAAATCTCCTCTGTTTTTCGCCCCCTGTGCCATTAATGCACCTAGTATTATTAACTAACTGCTGCCAAAGACATCTCCCCTAAGGTACATTATACACCAGGCTGTATTTCTACATCTGCACTTGGGTTACGTTTTTTAAGGAGAAGAATTTATTTGGCTCCAACCTTGTTATACAACTGCCTAGACCTTTGAATTATTTATTTTGGCCTGAGTATAAGATGAATTGCTGCTCTCAGGCCCAGCAGGCATTAAAAATATCAACAGGAGGTATCCATTGGTAATGCTTCAACTAGAGGAAGGCTGAGAAAGCTCCCATTGATTGACACAAGAAGGGATCACATACTCTTCGAAGCTGGTATCAGTTTGGTGGTAGCTAGGTACCAAGGCAAGAATGATAAACAGAGCTAATCAGAAAGGAAATGATCCTATTTTTAGAGATAATGGAAGGTGAGGAAAGACTATAACACAAGATTAATAGTTTTCAGAGCAGAGTATTTGATCTTGGAGAACACTGGCATGGTAGAGGCAAGGTACATGGTAGCAAATGGCTAGCTGACACCGTAGGGAGCAGAATCCTATTTCATTTTACAGCCCCAAAAGAACAATAAATTGCCAGGGCTATCTTTGTTGCCATTTTTGGCTAATGCATCCACATAGCTATTGAGCAGGTGCAGTAGGGTGTCCGCTGGCCAGGCAGGTATGTGACTGTAAACATGTACTTGACCTGCAGAAGGGGAAGAGGCAGCTCTGTCATCAGAGGCAGTCTATATATGACTTACACTTTGGCAACCTTTGCTGGGTTATCATTCTGATTTTATTTTAACCCTCCACTTGACAGTCCAGTAGGCAGCTGCATTGGGACCAGTGAAAAAGGAACACATTTTGATATAAACCACAAGTCTGGCTGTGCTATGAATTAGAATATAGCTCCATGAGTGACAGCTCTAGGAATTCCTATTATTTAATTCAGTGGCCAAGTGATTTGGGAACTTGCGCAGGAAATAGGAGGCCTGTGTTCTAGATAGCCCTCACTTAGAGGGATTTGAACAATACTACTCTAATAACTACCCCACAGGTCAAACATTATCCAAACTGAGCCACTGCCCCCTGAATTTAATACTCATTGAATAAAAATCTGTAGGGAAGTTTCTGCCTTACTGCGAGCAAGGAAATAAACCAGAACAAAGGACCTGTTCCCATTCAGTGCAGCAATCCACTCGCTGAACCACATACCCTCCAGCTAGTTCTCTTCTTCCTGGCCCCATGTCTCCTTTTCTTGGCTGCCCAGGGGTCCAGCTTCAAAAGGCACATTGGAGAGAGTATTGGATAAAGCCTGGCAGTTACATGGCTGGGAAAATGACATTTGTGTGTGTAAAGTGAAATAGGATTCTGCTCTGAGAGTCCATATGAGGCTATTTCTGTGGTTTTCAAAAGGTGTTCATGGTAGATTAAAATGCCTATGGGAAAGATAACAGAGTGTAGTTCTTTTTGCCTGTCCTTTGTCTTTCTTGTCTGTTTAGGCTCCGTTCTTGCAATTTACAGTGTGGGAAGTATTACTGTATTGACAGGGAGTCCCACTGCCATCAACAGGGGCTGAGACTGGCATAGTAAATCCACCATGCATTGCCAATTTTAGAATTAAGGTTCAGATGGTAAACTTTCCAGAGCAGGGACTTTCTTGCTATATGTCTGTATAGCAATGGAGCCCTGGTTTTAGCTGGTGCCCCTGGATGCCATTAAAATAGAGATAAGCACAATAGTGTTTAAATGAGTATTTATTTGAAGAGAAATTCTAACATAATGATAGTTGCAGAGAGGGAAATCCGCATACTAAAACAAGTATGAAAAACACTAGCATGGATCCTGAATGAAGGGAAGAGGATCAAGTATAGTTTGGAAAGTGTGCAAAGGGTAATGGCTTCTATTATTGATGCAGCCATGAGATGATCTCAGAGTTGTATGTACAGAAGAAGCAGTATGTGTCTCTATGTTTCCTTGTGGTTAATATCATGTGCAAATATCACCATACAAATGCATATAAGAATAATTATCTGTTTTAGTTGATAGGATGGATAAAGTTGTAGATGGCTTCCTGTGTGCAGTTCTTATCAAGAATGCTGAGTAGTGGAGGGAAATATTCAGTTGTGTCATAGGGGTTGGAAGGTCTACAGAGAGGATCTGAGGAAAGCAGAGAGGAGACATTATTTCACATGGACAGCAGGTTTGTGTGGGGACACTGGTGCACAAACTAGATAATGGTGTGGGTGGTGGGAATTAGAAATGGGAGACTTGTCATTTCCCATGTAAAGCCCCATCAGGCTTGGAGATTTATATGTGAATCTCATTAATGTGGAAATTGGTGTCTGAAACAATTAATCTGCATTTGTGTAATGCAATCTGAATTTTGTTTATTTGCACAGCTTTCTGCATCTCCAGAGAACAGGTTTGGCCGGGGGGGGGGGTTCCTCCTTTAAAATTTGGCAACTAAAATGATATATATCTCTGATCTCTTCCAAATAGAAACTTACTGCCCCCAAAAGCTCACACTACATAGGGGAAGGAGGGAGAACATTATTCCAGTACTTTACCCCTGAACAATGAAGCAAATTCCATTGGGAGTGCTGCAAACAGACTTCACACTGGGCAAACCTTAACAAGACTTATATTGTACTAAACTCATTTAATTTCAAAGTTTTTCTT